>NC_142750.1:13770918-14072584 GCF_051943395.1 Hippocampus bargibanti
GTGTCAAAGTCAAGGCCCGGGGGCCAAATCTCGCCCGCCACATCATTTTATTCGACCCGCAAAAGCAAATCAAACTTCATTTCATTTTGCCGTATGTAAACCACAATAACAGTCATTATTTTTTACTCTAAATTTGAAAACTGGTTATTCATTAATTTGTTGTGCGCTCTATATGTAATATGTTGACTGGATTAAACATTGTAATGGATTCTCCAAATCCATAACGACTCCCGAGAGGAAACTGGAACTTCAATGTGGCCCGCGGCAAAAAAATGAGTTTGACACCCTTAGCCCACAAGAAATCCGCACGAGGAACATATGAAACGCTGTTTTGGCCTGCATTTGCAAAACGTTACGTTAGAGGTCCTCAATGTTTCACATTTCACTGTGCGCAAGAAAAAAGAAAGTGAATTTAACGCAATTTATCGTGACTGAGTTTTTTGTTTGTAAAAGTAAACATCCACTTCAGCTCAGTTTATGGTAACTATAATCTGTCAAAGTCAAGGCCTGGGGGCCAAATCTCGCTCGCCACATTATTTTATTTGGCTCACGAAAGCAAATGAACATGTGACATGATGCTTGCTAAAGTCCGAACCAAAATTTCAAATTGTCCCATGTAAACCACATAACACTCATTATTTTTTACTTCAAATTTGAAAACTAGTTATTGTTGTGTGCTCTATCTGTAATATGTGGAGGGGATGACACATTCTAATGGTTTCCCCAAATTCATAACGGCTCCCGAGAGGAAACCGTAACTCCAATGTGGCCTGCGGCAAAAAAAATGCGTTTGACAGCCTTGCTGTATGTGGTCATTTATTCCCGCCGTGGTCTCTATTTAACAGAGGCCACATTGATCTCTTCATCCGACTCCTTCCCATTCATTCCACAATACGGATTTCAAGCAAGTCACCCTCAATATGAGGCCCCGTCGCCCAAGGTCACGTTGCTTACTGGCAGAGGGTCCTTTGGATTCAAAAGATGTTCTGAGAGAAACTGGGTTGAGTCATTCCGTCGCATTCAGCAGGCTGAACCCGGCGTCATGCATCATCTGCGACTGAAGAGGTTCTTCCGTGCGCGCCGACATCCCTGTCGCCAAGTCCCCTTTGACCGCTTTTTCCCTGAAACTCCTTCACCCAAGAACGCCTGCCGCTTTTGAGAGAAAAAAAAAGTTGGCGGGTGTGACTCCACTTTGAAAGACATCCGAGAAAAGCGGCAATCCTGTCACTCTGGCCGAAAGATAAGGCTACTTTGGGATTGTCCGTGAGTTGGATTAGCTCTTAAACCCTTCTGTCTACCACCCCCCAACTGTGACTCCCTCACTTGCTCTCTGCCGTCTTCAATCCACTTTAGTTCTCTAGCGGTTTCCTGGTCGAGGGGTTCCTTTCTTTTTATTCAGCCAACAAAGGGAGTATAAACATAAAGAGAAGATTGACAAAACGAATACAAAACACGACCCAGCATGTCAAGCGTATAGTCAGGGCAAATGCTTGGAACATTTTCACCCCTTCTATCGTCATGAGGATGCAACACCTGTCGAGAATTTCCTTTGTATTTTCCTGGCCCATTGATGAAAAAAAAAAGTTGCTCTACTCAAGAAGCAGTTTAAACGCTTTCAACTTTTACAATGGATAGTATTTTGAAGAGAAAAAAAATCAACCATCATGTTATTTTTATCTTTGTCTTTTCCAGATTTCACTAAGCAAAAATGGGCGAAATGCCTTTTCTTTGGTGATTTTTTTGGAAAGATTAATACATTTTGAAACAATTATAAAACAAAGGCATTCCTTTTTACCCTCAATCTTGTGAGCAGTCACACAGTCTAGTTGGAATGCACACTGTGCTACAATCCGTATTCATATCACTGTCTGTCTACCTACCTATCTCCGTCCGTCTGTCTGGTTGTTGGTCTGTCTATCTGTCTATGTCATGGTTTGCAAGGTGGTGATGGCAGTTGTGGATCCCAAAAAGCAGGCAGGAGGGAGCGGCAGGTTGTATTTGAGAAGTTGTAAATTAAAATAAAGTCAACAGGAACAAAATCTAAAACGTTAAAATCATTTGAACAGAACAATACAAAGTAGCAAAAGAAAGTCTGCCAAGATGAAACAAACACATGCACAGCATACAATGCATACAATTGCATACACTGCATACACTGCATACAACAGCATTCAACAATGACCCGACAGCGAATGGTCGTGCCGGGAGTCCTTTTGAGTGTCACTGATTGGGAACGACCAGCACCTGCGAGGCAGCAGGC
This sequence comes from Hippocampus bargibanti, assembly GCF_051943395.1. Lineage (NCBI taxonomy): Eukaryota > Metazoa > Chordata > Actinopteri > Syngnathiformes > Syngnathidae > Hippocampus > Hippocampus bargibanti. The sequence continues at coordinate 13,773,179 of NC_142750.1, forward strand.
AGGGCTGACAGCGCTACCCGTTGGTCGCCAATCCGACCGTAGCAGTCCGCCACTGATCGGGACGACCGGCACCTGTGCAGGTGCAGGTGGGGCCGACATCGCCACCCGTTGGTCGCCAACCAGATAATGACAGTCTATTTGTTTGTTTATCCCATTGTTTATGTACTTATCCGGTTATTTGTTTTTTTTTTTATCTGTTTATTTTGAGATAGGTTTATTGAAGCTTGATAACACTCTCTCAACAGCACAAAATGCAGCAAACTTATCATTTCTGTTTTTATTCTACAATCGCTCCTGCCTCCAATGTGGCATGACCAATATGTTACATTGCCTCACTGAGACTATGCATTTTATTTCATAACATTTAGTATTTGTTACGTAAATAAGTGAGCATCAATTTCAGTCATGCATCACTTCGTAACATCGCTGATAGTTTAGGTGAGTTGTAAACCGTAATCACGTGTCTACCGTGGGTCAGAGTATTGTATTTAACGCCTCGAGCAAGGTGTCACTCTTGCCGGGCACTTGCTTGGACCTTGGATTACCGTTTGTAAATCATTAACTAATCCCTCATTCTTAAAATGTTCCAAAATTTCCAAAAGGGAAACGGCTCATCACTTTTGTTGATATGAAGCAGTCATGGGACAAATACATGATGTGGATGTCAACATTTATATCGGGAGGCTAAATGGATTCGAGCTTTTGTCCGCGTGGCTTGTTCTGATCCATGTGAGATTAAGGCCAGTGAAGCATGCGAAGATAGGAAGCAGGTAAACATAGCCGAGAAAGACAAACACTTCAGTCTGAATTTAAAATAAATAACAGCAAGTCGGCAACCTTTACGCCTCAAAGAGCCATTTGGACCCATTTCCCACAGAAAAGAAAACACTGGGAGCCACAAAATCCTTTTGACATTTAAAATGAAGTCAACACTGCCTCTTTTCATCATCATTTTTTACCTTTATATATGCATAAACAAACGATAGTGTGTTGCATTTATGAATCAATGAACTGTTACAGAGAAGCGAAATTACATTTCTGCACGCAACAAAAACATTTTAAACTCTGAAAAAAAGACATTGGGTTGAAGATGACTTTCAAATATAACACTCAATGTCTATTTGAAAAAAAAAGAATATTTGCAAAATGTTTCTTCAGCCGTCATCTGTACTTTTTGAAGGTGTTGGACGTTTCGCCTCCTATCCAAGAGGCTTCGTCAGCGAACGAAAGTCTGACTGGTCGTATCGGCCCTATTTATATATCCCTAATGTCCGGCCGGACATGGCGGCGCCGGACACAGCTATGATAGGCCCCTACTCTCAGGATGGGGGGAGCAGAGGACCACTCCCTGTGGCCCCACTGATTGTTCCTACATTCCTGACTAACGACTGGCCTATTTGCCCCACTCCCACCGGTATCACCTCATCAGCATTACGAATGTTGCCTAACCTGTTTTGCCTAAGCAGGCTATTGTATGAACGATTCGAATTGAACCTCACCCAACCAGAGCGGTTTAAGGAAGGATTTAGTTGTTTTATGAGAATCGCTTCTTTTACTCCCCTTTCAAACCATCTATGTTCTTTCGCTAAGATTTTAACCTCATTGTTGTCAAATGAGTGGTTGCTAGGTTTCAGGTGCAAATGTACTGCCCATTTAGGCCCACTAGTATTATCCCTGCCATGTTGATAAAGTCTTTTTTTGAGAATTTGTTGAGTCTCCCCAATGTACTGCTCTTTACAATTTTCATTCTTACAATTGTATTGAATAAACTACATTACTTTGTTTTTCATTTGGATGCACTAATTTTTGCCTTAACGTGTTTATCGGTTTGAAATAAGTAGGAATTTTGTGTTGCCGAAGGACTCTTTGTAATTTTTCAGAAACTCCTGCAATGTAAGGTACTGCTACTCCTCTCCTTTTTGTATCTTGAGAATTTTTGGTTTCATTCCCTATTCTTTCTTTCTGACATTTGTTGAATGACCGCTGAGGGTACCCACAGTTAGTGAGTGCTCTCCTGATATGTTTTGACTCCTTTTCTTTACCTTCAATGCGAGTTGGTATTAGTTTAGCCCTATGCTGGAGGATTCTGATAACTCCTAGTTTGTGTTGTAAAGGGTGGTTAGAGTCAAAAAGTAAGTACAGTGAGACCTCAATTTACGAACTTAATTGGTTCCCAGACAGAGTGTGTAAGGAGAAAAGTGTGTATCTCAAAAACAAATTTCCCATAGGAAACCATTAAAATGGGAATAATCTGTTCCCGGGTTTCCATAAAATATAGTTTTTAACTAAATAAGCCTTAAAACTACACACAACATACCTTATTCTATGTATAATAAATGTGTTATTGTATTGTAATGAAAGAAATGCATTGCATTGTATCATAAAGTCACAAAGAGAGGCATATTACATGAGGACTGTAATTAAAGAAATAAACTGTGCTGTAAAATAAAGTTTTATTTACCCTTTTGATGGTCGTTGATGGCTTATGGAAGGACAGTCACCTTCCATAAGAACTGTTGGTAACTTAACCTCTGGTGTGGCTTCTCTTCTTTTTTCTTTGGAGACTCCTCATCATTTTTGCTGATTAAAAATCTCTTAATTGACACCTGTTGCTTTCTGACTTGTAAGGTCTTACGAAGCTGAGGCTTCACATTATCGTTCATCATGTTGATGATTGTCATAGCCAGTCTTTTCTGGATGGAACTGTTCGGTAAAAGCCTGCACATCATTCCACTTTGCCAACAATGCCTTTATGATCTCACTTGATGCTGCAGCCATCTCCTCCTCAGATGTTCTCGAACCATCCGTTACTGGCTTTAAAATCCTCAATAAGCGCAGAACTTTCAGGTTGGCGCATGGCGATATCGGCGTGAATTAGCCGTGCTTTTTCGCATAAAATAGCTTTACTTACGCTGTCGCCGGATAGCTGCTTTTCGTGAATCCAAATTAACAGAGGTTTTTCAACTTCTTCGATTGCCCGAGACCGTCGCTTTGAGAGCACGGAAACACCTTTTGCAACAGACGCACCTTTGATGGCTTCTCTGTTCCGGAGAATGGGAGCAATAGTTGACTTAGCATAGCCGTTCTTGGCCACTAAATCACAGAAACGCACACCTCATTCGTGTTTTTCAATTATCTCCTTCTTCTCAGCGATGGTGATTTTATTTTGTGTCTTCTTGGGTTGAAGACGAGCCTGTGGTGGGTTTTTTTAGGTCCCATCATAGTAAAATTATCAACAAAAAGCTCCAAGTAGGCGATCGACGTGTGCATTCAATGAGAGGGGGTGCGCAAAGTAGCGCGGGCTGGAGCTCTGTTCGGTCGTGTGCTTCCGCCGAAGATCACTCCACCAGCCGTGGTGGGTGTGTATTATGAAAATAGTGCTTATTATAAGGTTTAATTTTCATAAATTTCACATTCTTAAGACGAAAAGTTTGTAAGATAAGGTGTTTGTAAGTTGAGGTCTCACTGTATTGGTCAGTGTGCGTAGCCTTCCTAAAGACTTCTGTTTTTAGCGCTCTGTCCTCAATCTTAGATGTAGACAGAGCCGGTTAATTCCTAAATGCTTGAAGCAAGCAACCTGGAACCCGGATACTTAGCCGATAAAATGCAACAAAATTATACTAGGAAAATACTAAATTTGCGAATTAGGAGACTTAACATAGAGATAAAAAACAAACAGTCAGAAATAGAAACTTATTATCAGCGATTACAAACTAAACTTACCCACAAAATCTATCAGGAAGTGTGTGCATTTACTAAATCCGGATATATGAGGCACCACAGCAAAACCAAAGAGAGACAAAAGGGTAAGTTTCTAAAATTGCTTTTACTGAAACAATCTCAACTACTGGTAAACACGCGAAAAATTAGGAATGAGCAGATTTCAAGGGAGAATTGGATCAAAAATTTGTCAGACAGAGATCTCTCAGAGACAGAAAAGGCGGTACTAACCAAAGGTTTAAATTTCTCAGTAACTCCTAAAACAATACCTACAATAGATTATATCACAGCTACTGAATTGGCTATTAAAAATAACAAACTTTCATATGCAGAGGCAGATGATCTACGCATTAAAATATCAGCCCTTCTCAGTAGTGCCAAACTACATCCGCCCAACATAACATTAGAAGAGAGAAAGGCGTTAACTACTCTACAAAAAGACAAAAATATTACTATTTTGCCAGCAGACAAGGGCAGATGCACAGACTGTCTCCAAAAGTTAGAGAAAGGAAAACATAGACAAACAGATGTATTTTAGATTATACCTGGGAGAGGCCGCGCCATGTATCTATGGCCTGCCAAAAATACATAAAGAAGGGTTCCCCCTCAGACCCATTGTTTGTAGCATTGACTCCTCTACATACAATGCAGCCAAATATTTAAAAACTATCTTAGCTCCGTTGGTTGGTAACACAGAATATCACGTAGAGAACACCACAGGGTTTGTAGAGAGGATCAAAGACCTCATATTGGAACCTGAGGAAACATTGGCATCTTACGACGTGACTTCCCTCTTTACATCTGTCCAAACCCCAGCAGCAGTCTCAATGGTGAGGACGAGACTGCTGGTGGACGTTTCTCTGCATGAAGAACCAAACTTAAACCGGATCACATCTGCCAATTATTGAAAATCTGCCTTCATACTACATATGTTCAATTTCGGGAGAAATTTTATAAACAAATTCATGGTTGCGCTATGGGCTCACCAGTTTCACCCATAGTGGCTAATCTGTACATGGAAGAAATGGAGAAACAGGCCCTCACATCCTTCCCGGGGACAAAACCTAGACACTGGTTTAGATATGTGGACGATACTTTTGTCATAATTAAAAAACAAGAAATTCAATCCTTCACAGATCACCTCAACTCTGTAGACATCAACATTAAATTTACTCGTGAGGACATTAAAGAGAACCAACTGGCCTTCTTGGATTGTAAAGTAATTATAAAAGAGGACAGAGTGCTAAAAACAGAAGTCTTTAGGAAGGCTACGCACACTGACCAATATTTACTTTTCGATTCTAACCACCCTTTACAACACAAACTAGGAGTTATCAGAACCCTCCAGCATAGGGCTAAACTAATACCAACTAGCACTGAAGGTAGAGAAAAGCAGTCAAAACATATCAGGAGAGCACTCACTAACTGTGGGTACCCTCAGTGGTCATTCAACAAATGTCAGAAAGAAAGAATAGCGAACGAAACCAATAATTCTCAAGATTCAAAAAGGAGAGGAGTAGCAGTACCGTACATTGCAGGAGTTTCTGAAAAATTACAAAGAGTCCTTTGGCAACATAAAATACCAACTTATTTCAAACCGATAAACACGTTAAGGCAAAAATTAGTGCATCCAAAAGATAGGCTACCAAATGAAAAACGAAGTAATGTAGTTTATTCAATACATTGTAAGAATGAAAATTGTAAAGGGCAGTACATTGGGGAGACTCAACAAATTCTCAAAAAAAGACTTTATCAACATTGCAGATATAATACTAGTGGGCCTCAATCGGCAGTACATTTGCACCTAAAAGCTAGCAACCACTCATTTGACGACAATGAGGTTAAAATCTTAGCGAAAGAACATAGATGGGTTGAAAGGGGGGTAAAAGAAGCAATTCTCATAAAACAACTAAATCCTTCATTAAACCGCTCTGGTGGGGTGAGGTTCAATTCGAATCGTTCATACAATAGCCTGCTTAAGCAAAGCAGGTTAGGCAACATTCGTAATGCTGATGAGGTGATACCGGTGGGAGTGGGGCAAATAGGCCAGTCGTTAGTCAGGAATGTAGGAACAATCAGTGGGGCCACAGGGAGTGGTCCTCTGCTCCCCCCATCCTGAGAGTAGGGACCTATCATAGCTGTGTCCGGCGGCGCCATGTCCGGCCGGACATTAGGGATATATAAATAGGGCCGATACGACCAGTCAGACTTTCGTTCGCTGACGAAGCCTCTTGGATAGGAAGCGAAACGTCCGACACCTTCAAAAAGTACAGATGACGGCTGAAGAAACCTTGTCATCGATGGACCACTCCTGTACAACTGAGAGCTTACACATACCTATTTGCAAATGGCAAATACAATATTTATCACCTGGTTCATGTGATTTCTGCTCCTGCACCTCAGCGCACAGCCTTCACATCAGGGCTGTATGACGTTACCTTCATCTTCACACAGGACTGCAAGCTGTCGTCTGTCAGGCGTTAGCGATGTCTGTTTTTAAGGCGAACGAATCTGCCCACGTATCATTAAACGTTCTGTTTTCTTCAGACACTTTTCTTAGATTTATCCATAGTTGGCCGACCTGGGGGTCGAAAAATTAAAGAAATCCTGCGCAATTTGGCAATTGTGACCGGATATACGTCCACTGTCGATGGTTGTGACGTATATTATGAGCGACAAAAAAATTGAATACGTTTTATTTTGTATTATTTATAATCACCATAATCTTCAAATTAAGAATTACATTTTAAAAACGAATGAACTAAAATAATATACATTGAATTAAATACTCATTATTTATTTTCTAAAGCCGCAGGGAGCCGCAGCAGGGGGTTGAAAGAGCCACATGCGGCTCCGGAGCCGCGGATTGCCGACGCCTGGGCTAGAAAAACCCTGATCTCTATGCACGGATCCAAAATATCACAAGCGCTCACTTTGCAAGGATCAACGTGGCAAAACAGTTCCTGGCTGACTAGAACTATGTGGGTTTCGTTACGCTCATCACCATTCAAGCCTTGTTGGTCAAATACATGTCAATCAAATGTTGCAAAAGGGTCCTCATCGAATGACAACTGTGAGAGAAAATCCTTCATCTGGAATGGATGCCAAAGTGAATGGTGTTGAGCAGTTTCAGGAAACCGCTGCCATTGAATAACCGAGGAAACAAACACACAAAAAGCGGAGCTTGACAGATGATGATGCGATTGTGTGAAGTTGTTTGACGATGAGACATTTTGAAGAAAAATTACTACTTGAATGAATGAAAGCAGGAGGCAAAGTATCCTCATCAATCTTCATGATCGCTTTAATCTTTGCCATCCCTCAGTCGTTGAGCATTTTTTTTTAAACATGCAACTTCAGTCAACAGAACTGAGAGGGGAAATAGAGCCAAGCCACAGTGAACTGCAAAAACATATAAGATTTGAATAGCATGGCTAAACAAAGTGCATATAAGTAAATATAAGTAATTTTTAAAACGTAATTGATGCCTATGCACTCAAATACCTTTATTTAGCATTGCCATTAACTCACTTGAGCTTCATTTGTGATGGATGGCATTATTTTTACTTCCCGGCACTTTGTGAGAACACATACTTTGCCAAAAAAGACATTTCATCAGAACTTTGCAAATTAAACATGAGCACAAAGTCATTGTGATTGGTTCCTAATCACCAACTGTGCCGCCTTTATAAGAACAAACGGCAATTTGTCTCAGACAACAGTGCCCCTTGCCCTTTTCGCACTTGCATGCCAAATTACCAAAAAAGAGGTAAACATACAAAAAAAAGTATATTTTACTTTCATATTACAGTAACACCAGTTTGATCTTGCATTTTACATTAGCAGTTGTTTCTAAATGATCCCGGAAACAGCTTGCATGCATTGTTTTTCTCAATTTTCTTACCTTAATTATACCCCCAAAAAATCATTCCCAAAAAAGTGCAATGTCTCATATGTTCACTTTGCTCGCCGGTTGTTTTTTTCTGGACTCCCATATCCACACGAAGTTTGCATCGGTGCGGAGCAGCCACACGCCGGCTCTGCTGGTGGCAAGTGGAAAGAGATCCGAGGGAAACGTAGACGGGGAGGAGTCAGCCAAAGTTGGGGCTGGGATGAAAATAATTAGGAATATGTTACCTCATGAGCTCTCTCTTGGCTTTAGGCCTTGAGAAGAGAAAAGAAGGGGAAAAAATGTGTGTCGTTTCAACCTGTTGACAGCAGCTGTAACATCTCTGGCCCTCGGCAAAGAATAGCCAAAGTGAAGGGAGGCAGGCAGACCACCACCAGATGAGAGGAAGGAGATGCCGTTGGTCTCACAGTGGTTGCCTGAGTGTTTAATACACGTATGACTTGTGGTTGTAGGAACGCAGTTCTCGAACAGTGATATCATTGCCAGAGAGGTCAAAAGATGAAGTTTCAGGAGGACAGAGGAGGTAGAAGGGGACAGTGTTCTCTTTAAACGGGATGAGAAATGTCTGACTGAGGGTTTTCACAGGAAATTGCTCTCACAAATCATGCAAGATGCCAAGAAGCTTCAACTGCTTGCCGACGACGACGACGAAACCCCTTTGGAAAGTGTCACGGTTTGCAAGGTGGTGATGGCAGATGTGGATCCCCAAAAGCAGGCAGGAGGGAGCAGCAGGTTGTGTTTGAGAAATTGTATTAAAATAAAGTCAACAGGAACAAAATCTAAAACATCAAAGTCATTCAAACAGAAATATACAAAGTATCAAATAAAGACCAAGAGTAAAAGTCTGCCAAGATGAAAGAAACACATGCACTGCATACAATGCATACACACTGCATACAAAGCATACAAAGCATACAGAGCAGACAACAATGACCCGACAGAGAATGGTCGTGCCGGGAGTCGTTTTGAGTGTCACTGATTGGGAACGACCAGCACCTTTAGGGATATATAAATGGGGCCGATACGACCAGTCAGACTTTAGTTCGCTGACGAAGCCTCTTGGATAGGAGGCGAAACGTCCGAAACCTTCACTTTTGTACAGATGACGGCTGAAGAAACCTTCTCATCGATGGACCACTCCTGTACGACTGAGAGCTTACACAGACATGCATGACGACAGCGTGGCAGGACGTGGGCGTGCACTGCCAGACACCCTGTGTCACCCTGGACGGCCCCTGGAAGAGGTCTCGGCTGGACGTTGACGTGGACGTTACGGCTCGTCGAGTGACGCAATTCAAACTCGACGAGGCGTGGGCTAACGTGGACGCTGCACTGCAAGGCACAGGGCGGAAATGAGAACGGTCCGTTGTAACTGCGGGATCCGAAGGTTGGTCGGGTCATTCTGTCACGGTTTGCAAGGTGGTGATGTCAGATGTGGATCCCAAAAAGCAGGCAGGAGGGAGCAGCAGGTTGTATTTGAGAAATTGTATTAAAATAAAGTCAACAGCAAGAAAATCTAAAACATCAAAGTTATTCGAACAGAAAAATACAAAGTATCAAATAAAGAGTAAGAGTCTGCCAAGATGAAACAAACACATGCACAGCATACAACAATGACCCGACAGCGAATGGTCGTGCTGCGAGTCCTTTTATGTGTCTCTGATTGGGAACGACTTGCACCTGCGAGGCAGCAGGCAGGGCTGACGGCGCGACCCGTTGGTTGTCAATCCGAACGTGGCAGTCCGCCACTGATCGGGACGACCAGGACCTGTGCAGGTGCAGGCGGGGCCGACACCGCCACCCGTTGGTCGCCAACCAGATCATGACAGAAAGTTCAGTTCTCCGGAAGTAAAAATAATTATGTTTGCGCTGAATCCGCAGCAGCTCTCTTCATCACTTGGAACAATTTCCACTCTGGTTTAAGGAAACCTGCTCATGCATTTGTGGACCGATTCCGTTCACATTTGTGTTCTGATGAAATCCAGATGTAGTTAAATTCATTTAATTCAGATATAATGCAATTCAACAGATAGTGAGACTGAATAATTGGTTTATGATGATCATCATTATGATCATCATGATTAGATTAGATTAGATTAGATTAGATTAGATTAGATTAGATTAGATTAGATTAGATTAGATTAGATTAGATTAGATTAGCCTTTGTCTCACAGTGGAGAAATGTACATTTCACATCAGCAAAAACAAAACACAAGAGCTGTTGTAAAGGCATTCTCACGGCGCCATTTTAAATCAAAACAACAACATAAACTACATAACAAATAATGTTACACAACACAAAAGACACAGACGCTTCAATCTTAACACTTTGTTTGTAGCATGAAGCAGTCCTAGATGAAAGAGGAGCGGATCAAAGCCTCCTTTCCAGCAGTGGATCAAGGACATGGAGAAATGTGCATGTCTGATACAAGATAAATTTTGAAACTGATAGAGAAAAATAAATTATCATATTTAAAAGTTTAATGCTGTTATATGCTTAGTCAACATGTGTGACTCGAATACACAATTGAATCAACAGACAACCTGCGGTCAATCAGGTCAACAGACGCAGCAAATTAAACTGTCAGCTCCATCTAGGAGATCTGGCCTTGTAGAGAATTTAGGACTGGGGAAACTCCTTATCACAGAAGTAATTTAGGACTTCAAACTCCTTCACAGGAAGAGCTCATTAGCCAGGTTAAAATTTATCAGTTCATGGAAAACACAATGTTTTATTGCTTACAGCTGTTCGTGCTCAGAACTCAAGAGGTGTGGTATTCTAATCAAGAAAACTATGATTTACTCATGTATCACTTTAATTTGCATGTACTCTCAATAAATAGTTTCTGTCCACAGTGTCCAAACAACATCTCTGACAGAAAGCAAACACAAAGCTTTCGCATCCATTAATGAAAAGAGATTGTCAAAAATCGCCCGCACCACGTAAATCCGATTCAATTCCAAGCCGCGACAGTTCCACATACGCATCGGAGCTCTGAGCTGACGCTACTTTCTTCTCCCCCTGGGCTCCTCAAGCCATACATCAGTCCAGCCACAGACTGTCCAACAGCACCGACCTTTCCACTGACCAAAGCGGGGGGGTGTGGGGTGAAAATGCTGCTCAATACAGGCGCAAAATGATGATGATGATGATGATTGATGACTGTATGTATGCGGCGAGATGGTTTGAGGAGAACGGTGCATGAAGGATGGGCCCTCCGGTTGTATTTTGTTTGGAAAGTTCTCGATCTTATGTGTGGATACAGGCAGCGCAGACTTGGCCCGCAAACAATCGAGCATTGTCATGTCGGACCATAGAGTTTTCTGGGTCAAACTAAACAATTCAAAAGGACACTTTCACACACCCAAATCTTTGTTTCATCAAATAAATACGGCAGTTTAGTTGTTTGTTTGGAAACATTTGGCGTGGAGTCAGAAATGACAAGAACTCATCAGAGCGACAGCATGTCATATTTGTTTGAGTTTTAGTAATAATAATGTAAATCTAAAAGTTGAGTATGAGCTGGCAGATGTGATTATAGGTTGTGAACACATTGCACATTTTCTTAATTCTTGCTGAAGACATTGTTTTTTGGCAGCGGAGCATGATGCATATTTTTTGCATTATTATTATGACGATTAACAGGGAGAATGTGATCATATGGTTCAGAAACCTTTCCATTTTTAAGTTGTTTGTGTGTCTGAAAATGCATCTGCAGTCTTTGGTCTACTGCTCCAAAAAGTATGGTCTGGTTCACTTTGAGACAGCTACACCCTGTAATTCCAAGTTGGGCTCAGACCTTGCTGTTGTGAAATGAAAATGGAAACTCATCATGTCCAGTCTAAGATTGACAATCAATTTCTTTCCTCCTCAATTCAAATAATCACAAAATGTGTTTTTTACTTTGCACACAATGCCCAAGTTCCACCACTTGGATCAACAATTAATGAATGCTACTGTATCACTGATTTGTTGACAAAAAAAGGCTCAATCACTTGCCTTGTCCACATTTGCATCTTTCCAGATTACTCATGTCCTCAGCTTTCTGAAAGAAAGTCAAAAAAAACACTCAGCGGGGACTGAAAGGGCCGATTATTAGCAGCTGCCCAGTTTTAGTCATAAAAGATGCTGCTGTGCGCGGGGGGGGTACGACACCGAACATACTCGACAATAGAAATAAAACCAACAGGCCTTCGAATTATGGGTCAAGTGTAACATTTTTACATATTTTTTTTAATACTTTTTGCATAATAATCGATGCTGAGTGAGGTCCAATACTTGTGTTGCTAATTTGTTCTTGAAAAAAATCACAGGAAGAAATGTCAATGATAATCTGTGGAAATAAATTGTCAGAATATCCCAAGGTCTTATTTCTGTGTGAGGGTACCGTTGTAATGGCATTCCAGTGCGGAAAGTCTGTGAGATCCAGACCTTCAGCATGTCAATAGTCCCGCTGTGTTGCTGTCACCTTAGAGACAACAGGAATGCCCAACCAATGCAGACCCCCCCCCCCCCTTGCCTGCCTCCCCACACATCAAGCCATCCAAAGCATTCAATGATCCTAGCCAGATACAGTAAATCGCATCACCATGCAAGATGGCCGCCAACAGGAGGAGCCGACACACATTTGAAAACTTTTGGCTTATAAATGAAACGTCAGTTCTTATACTGTACACATCCCCATTTGAATTTGCCTTCCCGGTGATTGTGACCCGATGTGAGTTTGTAAGTATGGTGATTTATTTTAATCTCGCAATCTCAGCATCAGCACTGAGACCACAAACACACTCAGAGTTGGGAAAAAAACAAAGGCTGGACTGCTAACGTTGGCACTTTACCATGAATGAGATGAGACACATTCTCCTCCTCAGAAACCGTAATTCCTGACTGCTCTTGAGCATTTTTCCTACACATTCCAAATCCATGCCATTAAACACCACTCAAATTCCACCACATATCATGCCATTTTGGGCTCAGAAAAATGATGATTACTTGAAGTTGGTGAGAGATTTGCGTTGGGACGACAAACGAGCGTCCACGGTTTAATGTAGAGCTTCTCTGGAATGTAAACAAGTTTTCTTTTTCACTTCAGTTCAAACTGCTGTCGGGTAGAGTTCAATTATGAACAACTACATCTACAGGAATTTTAAAAAAGGATCCGATCTCATCAAAACTGTTTTTATGTCATTGTAGTTTGCTTCCAACGGCTTCATTTCGGAAGACCTAATGCTTAAAGCACCACACCAGGTCGATTTGTGCCTAAAAGGAGTAAAAAAGTTGTCTAAAACAAATGAGTAATAGTAAATGTGCTACTGTTAAGGCAATTCGCTATACGAACCTTTCTTTTTATTTCGTTATACAGTGAGACCTCAGCTTACGAGCACCTTATCTTACGAACTTTTCGTCTTACGAACGTCAAATTTATGAAAATTCAACCTTGAAATACGCACTACTTTTCATTATACACACACACCACGGCTGGTGGAGTTATCTTCGGCGGAAGAACACCAAAGCACACGACCTTCGGATCTGGCGACGTGATCTTCGGCGGAAGCACATGACCGAACAGCAGTCCAGCCGGGCCACCTTTCCACAACCCCTCTCATTGAATGCACACGTCGATCGCCTCCTCGGTGCTTTTTGCTGATAATTTTACTATTATGGGACCGAAAAAAAACCCCACCACAGGCTCGTCTTCAGCCCAAGAAGACACAAAATAAAATCACCGTCACTGAGAAGAAGGAGATAATTGAAAAACACGAATGAGGTGTGTGTTTGTGCTTTCTCGCATGAAGCTATTTTATGCGAGAAAGCACGGCTAATTCACGTCGATATCGTCACGCAGCAACCTGGAAGTTCGGCGCTTATTGAGAATTTTAAAGCCAGCAACGGATGGTTCGAGAACATCCGAGGGCGAGGAGGAGGAGATGGCTGCAGCATCAAGTGAGCTAATCAAGGCAATGTTGGCAAAGTGGAATGATGGGCAGGCTTTTATCGAACAGTTCTATCCAGAAAAGACTGTGGCTATGAGAATCATCAACATGATGAATGATACTGTTATGCCTCAGTATCATAAGACCTTACAAGTCAGAAAGCAACAGGTGTCAATTAAGAGGTTTTTAATCAGCAAAAATGATGAGGAGTCTCCAAAGAAGCAAAGAGAAGCCACACCAGAGGTTAAGTTACCAACAGTCCTTATGGAAGGTGACGCTCCTTCCATAAGCCATCAATGACCATCAAAAAGGTAAATAAACTTTATTTTACAACACAGTTTATTTCTTTAATTACAGTCCTCATGTAATTGTCACGTTGCGGCGGCGACAGTGGCAGCTGACGAGCGGGAACGTTGGGGATTGCTGGTGGATCGCTAAGCAGGACAGAGGCGTTGGTGCAGGCAGTAGATTTATTAACAGAAAACGCGGGTCCGAGAAGACGCGGACCCGGTAAAAAGTTAGTAGAACAAAACAAAGAATGACTAAATGACAATGCTAGTGGGTGAGCGGCGGCAATCCTCCCAACCACACTAACTAAGAAAACAAAGAGGCACACGGGGGTGCAGAACAACCTACGACGCGGTGCAATAAAACAAACGCATTCGTGGCTAGAATCATTCCTTGGGTGAGGCAAATCACGTACTGATTTCACAATCAAAGTACTGGCAGGGCGCGAGGCGAAGTATCTTACGACGCTGGGTGAGTGCCAGCGTCGGGTTTAAATGTCCAACAGTCAGTGATGAGGAAATTGACAGCAGCTGGCGGACGGCAGGAGCGGAGGCCCCGCCCAGCTGTCAACTGGCTCGTGACAGTAATGTGCCTCTCTTTCCAAACAGCAATTCCCTTTGACCTCGGACCTCCAACGCCATTCCATCAAGCCATCAATGACCATCACAAATGTAAATAAAGTGACTTTATTATACATTACAGTACAGTGTATTTCTTTCATTACAATACAATAGCACATTTAGTATACATAGAATAAGGTATGTTGTGTGGAGTTTTAAGGCTTATTTAGTTGAAAAGTATATTTTATGGAAACCCGGGAACGGATTATTCCCATCTTAATGTTTTTTTTATGGGGAGAAAAAAATTGTGATACACACTTTTTGGCTTACACACTCACTGTCTGGGAACCAATAAAGTTCGTAAGCTCAGGTCTCACTGTGCATCGTTATATTTTCTCGGACCTCCGTTTTATACTTTTACTTCAATGACGTAACATCCTTCCCGTATTTACAAAAGCTCTCAGAAACAGCTCGGCCCCCTTCTTCTTCCCTCACGCCTCTCGCCATCCACGCGAGCTGCCTGCCCCACTGGGTGAAGGCAGTTCCATTATGTGCCGTCTCAAAGATTAAAAAAACTTTTTGTTCTTACTTTTGATTCCTGATTCATTAATAATAATAATAATAATTTCATTTATAAGCGCCTTTCAAAACTCTCAATAATGACCCTAACAGTTAGCTTGTGCCATCCTAACAACCAAAAGCTGCTCACATTCAAAAAACTTTTTTCATCCTAAAGAAAATCATGATTCTTTTCAGTGGAATTTTGTTTTGTGTCTTTGGAGGTTTTTTTCCAGATTCAATCCTTTTGCTTTTACCAGTATTTTTCTTCTTCAATCACGTGCACTCATAGAGAATCACATCATGGGATTAGAGTACAGTGGTACCTCGGTTCTCGAACATAATTCGTTCCAGGACCCTGTTCGAAAAGCGATTTTTTTCGAACACCGAAACCACCTCTTTTTCTCGAACACCGAAACCACCTCTTTTTCTCCTGTCACTTGCGAGTTGAGAGCGGGGGGAGGGGGGATCGGCGGGGAGGCGGGGCTCCCTCTCCCGGCCGCCCTCCACTACTACTCCACCTACTGTCAATTCTCTCGTCATGGACACGGGGCATTTATACGGTTCGCGATCACCTCGCCAATGTCGGATGATGATTGACTCAACTCGCCACCGTACCTGGACTCTTCCTTCGATGCGCGTGCGAGTGTAATACTGCGTCCCGTAACTGCATGTCATCTTCCGGGATTTCGTCATTTTGCACCCTCGTCATCTTCCGGGATTTCGTCATTTTGCACCCTCGTGTGCCATTTGCTTTTTATCTTTTTGCACCCTTGTGTGCCATTTGCTTTTTGGCGTAGTAAACGGATAACAAATCGCTACAAGCGATGTTGACTCCACTTTCTCAGCGGGTTTCAAAACTCTGAAGTACACTTTTGAGTCAGGGTGTAGTCCGAAGCATGCTTCTGATTGGCTGCCGGTGCCAAGTATGCAAATTGCCAAACGAACGAACATTATGTGTCATAATTTTTCGCGTCTTTGAACGTTCGTTCAAAGCAGAAGCCTGCTTCGGACTACACCCTGACTCAAAAGTGTACTTCAGAGTTTTGAAACCTGCTGAGAAAGTGGAGTCCTTGTAGTGTTAAGCAGGCAACACAATGCAAACGTTGCACGCCCGCCCGCACGCCCGCACGCCCGCACGGCTGCACGCCCGCACGCCCGCATGCGACAACAGTTGGTCACGGAGAGAGCGATACACCCGTGCGCCGCTCAGCTCCCCACGTGTGCGTCGTATTGGCGTTCGAACACCGAAGCAGCAAGAATATCTCGAATATTTTGTTCCAACACTGATTTGTTCGAACAGTGAGGCGTTCGAGAACCGAGGTACCACTGTATCTACTTTTGGCCATGCATGTCAACCCGCAGCCTTCGGTAGTGCTACATCTGAATCAATCCACAGCTGTGAGTGTAGTGTGATTTACTTCACGTCCACTAGAGGATGCCGTTAGCAAGAAAATATCTTGTGACTTGGAGAAACTTAAGAAATACTGTCATTAAACTGTTTGATTTTTTTACTATGAACGTGTAGATTCATGATCAACTCCTAAAATTGCAATATTATTTGCTATTTTTGCTACCTTCGGAGCTGTCCAACCTTAATGATGTCCATCTATTCTTGGAAAGTCCGTCTTGAAAATGGCTTTAACAGTATATCTGCAACCAAATCAATTTCTTCTCCTCATTCAGCCATTGTGGATTGACAAAACCGCTATTGAATCAACACAACAATATATTTGCTTACGCAGCTCGTTACAGATACAGTGTGCTAGCGCTAGCCAGCATGCTCTTCACTCGCGGCTAGTGATACTTGGATTGGCAAGTGACTAGACATTCACGTTACCAGCCAATCATAGTTTACAAAAACTCCGACATTTCTAGCGCCTTCCAGCAGGCCTTGTGTTGCCAACTCCAAATCTGATTGGTTAAAGCTCGCGAGCCGTATATGACTTTTGATGATTGCATCTGATTCGCAGATAAATCTCAATATACTCGTTTTTTTGCTATTCATTTCTTGTTTGGGCTGGAGTTGGGTGAAAGAGCAATGTTGATTGGATGATATTGACCTTGCTGGCCGTTGATGTCGAAAGAGGTGAACGCCCCCTTATGAATAAGCCCGACGAGTCCAAAAGTTGATTATTGCACACTTCAGGTTGAATGGACCGAAGGATTCGCCTTTGTGGAGAGAACAGGTTCCGACTTGATTCTAATTTGCAATGAAACAATATCATCGATTAAACATGCCCCATGCCCCGTTCGCAGCAATATACTATGTGAGCCATAGCAGGAAGCAAGCGTGCAAGCTAATGAGCAGTAACTTCGCGTATGGACCCGGCAAATTGACTTTCATTCCTACAGTATGGCACGATTTTTACCAATCATGAGTAACGGAAAACCATTCATATTAAATACGGAACACATCTGGAGGCAGCACAACAAGAGAAAAGCAATGAAAGGAAGCTGAAAGACAATTTTAATTATTTAATACAAATTAATGGCCAAAATATAATTAACATTAAGATATTTTTTAGGCCAGCGGAGAAGGGCTCGCAGGCCCTGACGGCCCACCGCTGACTTTTGCCACATCTGCTGATCTTGTTTTATTTCCTTTCGGAATTGTGCTGGAAAAACCGAAACGTGTTTATTCCTTGTTTTTTTTTCTCGTTACTGGAATTGCGCTATTGTTTACCTGCGTGTTATGACGACATTGCCCTCTGGTGGACGGTATCAACACGGCAATCTCTCCTCCCCTTGGTGATCAACAACCAGCCAGTGAAATGTTATGCTGCTTTGCTAAACCTCCACAGTCCACACAGAAGCAAAATGGCCGATAGTAAACTAACAGATCTTACAAAGTCTGCCACTCACCCGGGGGTTGCTGTGTGTGTATTGTTTACGTCCTGAGAAGCACAGCCGTGCGAAAGGATACTAGCCTTCCTACGACGTTTCGGTGATGTCATTTCTTATCCAATTTAGCCTTGAAAGCCTCGAAGAACTAGCTCGCTAAGCTAGCGTACCTAGCTAGCGTGTAGGTCTGCCAGCATTTTTTTGCACCTCACGCACTTTATTTCCGATGTGATTTCCGAAAGTGAGTCAACGCTTTGCATAATATCTTATTTTTCATCTTTCGTGGTTGTGTAAGCTCATTGTAGCGGCTGCGTGGGTCAAATGCATTTTTTGTGTCTGCTTCGACTCCGTTGCAACCTGGGACGTAAGTGTATCGTAAACCCAAGTTATTAATAAGTAACATGCTGTTGACGAGTGACACGGAGCGTCAATGATTGGGCATGCTGGACAGTAGGCTCTGGCTGGGATTTCTACTTATATTCTGTGGACATTTAGCATATTCTGTATGAAAGTTAGTTCCAATCGGGGGTATAGTTTGGCAGTAACGGGTTGATTGGTTTGGCTTGCTGACAAGATCTGTCGGGCGTAGCTGTGTCCGACGGTCGTGGCCCCCTCCTTCTCCCTGTGCCCCCGGGCTCTTCCGGTCACTGCGTCCGTGCATCACATCGCGGGTCTGCTAGCTGCTTCAAACGTTCCATTGGACTCAAACGCGTGGACGTGTTCGAAACACGTGTTTGTATGAATGTTGACGTTCTCGTGTTGTTGTTCTCATGATCATGGATAAAGTAGATATTCCAACGTTGCTGCATTACATTTTCAGGGTGTGTTCTGACCTTAACTGGACATTATTTATGTTGCACTTGAAAAACAACCACTGCTGCATACAAAAAGTGCTGTACATAAATTAAAAATAAGAACAATAAAAACAAAGTCAACTCAAACAACACATGTTCCGTGTACCCTTTTTAATTCACAGACTGGAGAATCAGTAAAGGGAAAAACAGTTAATGGAAGACAAGAAAAAGAAGAAAGACGACAAACAGATAAAGGAAACTTCTCAAAAGGTCATTTTACTGTTTTGAGTTGACCTTCTTATGACCTTATGCATATAACCTGCATTTGAATATGTTATGGTTTGGATTATGAAGCTGTGGAAGTCTTGCAATGGATAGAGAACATGTATTCACCCTTGTTTTATTTACTGATTGTTTTTATGACACAAGGTTAAATCATTTCAAAGCTCCTAATGGGACGCATAACTTGGACAATTGTAAACATTTGAAGTATTTTCAAGCGGGCAAATAAAAATTAATAATGGGGTGTCAGGCTGGCTTGATATCTGACCCATTTTCTTTTTTTCCTTTAGATCCCAGAACAGAACGTCAAAGGTAAATGCAATTTAAAAAACTGTCAGTATTGCATTTTACAATGCCTCTCATGGTTTCTATTTCTTTATGCAAAGTATTATATGCTCGTATGAGGGCTGGGGGATGAACTGATAATCAATACATGTAAGTTTATTGGTCCGTACGATTTTAAAAAAGCATGTAATTTAAAGTGCGGCCCCGTAGACATGACCTACTGATTCACAACAAAATCAGAATCAGACTCAGAAAACCTTTATTCGTCTCACAATGGGGAAATTTGCGTGAGTGCGAACAGAGCAACGCTATTTTACAAAGGCACTGTGAGTGTTGCCAAGTTATGGATGTGATAGTAAAAATAAGCAATTTTCCAGTCTAGTGGCTGTTTTACAAAAAAGCAAGTTGCGTCACCTTATTTCCTACTCAGAAACGGACAACATTCTTTTTCATATAACAAGCAAGTCTGGGGGGAAGGCTATTCCAAGGGCGATGGCTCCGAATATTTAAGAAAAAACAGGGTTTCCGTTTTATACGTTGACCCTTTTCACCCAAGGTACTCTTTATTTTTCCAGTGCCAGAATCAACCAAGCCCTCCTGTTCCCAGCAACCCGCCACCCCAACCTCGGTCCCCCCCAGCCTCGGCCCTATTGACACCTCGTCGTCAAATTCTACTGCCACTGGGTTTTCTGCACCAGTTCTTCCTGGTGGAGGGAACAATGCAAAGCAGCGGACCGCTGTGGCCAACGGACAGCCCTCCTCCCTTTCTGGAAACCAAACCCCCCAGCAGCAGCAGCAGCGATACATGTCTCGAGAGGTTCCGCCGAGATTTCGCTGCCAACAGGACCACAAAGTGCTACTGAAGAGAGGGCAGCCTCCACTGTCCTCCATGCTGCTCGGGGGAGGTGGTGCAGATGCGAGCCCTGGTGGCGTTGGGGCGGGCAGTGGCTGGGGTGCCGCACCGCCTCTTCCCTCAAAAGAAACGGATAACTCCAATGCAAATACAGACACGGGTAGGTTCCACAAAACAACCTGAATAGTTTTGAGTCTGCAGTATGTATGCATCTATCTATGTATCTATTTGTTTATTTACTTTGATTTATACATTTATATATTATGTATTTCTTTGTTTGTTTATTACTTAATTAATTTGTTACCAAAAAATAACAATCGAGCAGTTGACAGGATGCTGAATAGCAGTGAAAGTTAAACATTGTCCCAAATGTGAAAACAAACCATTGCAAATTGCTTGTCTTATTTTCCATCTAGATTCAAACTTGGGTTTATCCTCCCCATCACCACCCAACACGACATCCTCATCAGGTCTTACTGCTCTGTCGTTATCCTCATCTTCTACTAATTCAACTTATGCAAATTCCACATGGGGGGTAGGATCTGTCAGCCTGCCCCCCTCTCAGGGTTGTGACAAGATCATTGTGGACGGGACTGATCTGGACAGCTGGCCTAGCATCCAAGGCACAGCCAAATTAAGTTGTGACGAAGCTGGAGGAAGAGTGCAGCAGCGAGACGGCCCTGGTAACAAAAACAGTAGTGCCTCATTTGATGAGAAGAACCTCCAGCAGATAGACGGAGTAGCTGAAGGAGGTGCAGGGAAAGTGTATGATTCCTCCTCGCCTTTTTCTTCTCCTCTTTCATCGTTTTCATCACCAAATGAATGTGTTCAGACAGGTGGCGTCGTGTGGAGCTCATCCACTTGCCGTCAAGTGGAAGCAGGATTGGGATCAACAGCATTTTATAATTCCAAAGTCTCCCAACTGCTTCCCGGACCTCAAGAGAGTCGCGCGGATAGCAACAGCAGTCTCCCTGGTGCCATTTTAAATCCCAACGTGAACCCCTCTGCCTGGCCAGCCCTAGCACAGGGAGAGACCTCGACTTCGGCCAATTTGCTACATTTGTCTTCAGTCCCTGTCAGCACCACCTCTCTCCCTCACAAGCGCACAGAGATAGCAGAATTAGACACGAGTACAGAACAACAATATCATTTTGTGGAAGAGCAGGATTCAGGTGAAGGAGCACAGGGAACTGGACCAAATCGAGAAGATATTGACAAGAGAGAAACAGAGTCCGGTTCTGTAGGAGAACGGAGTGTGGACCGATGTGGTTCTTTGTCTTCCTCTTCTGCTGTCTCTTCTTCTTTGAAACCTTGGACTTCAGTCCCCCCCGCTCTAAGAACAGGTGCTTTACAGGACAATTGTTGGGGCGGAGGCGACACGGGGATCCATGAACAGGATAAAAATCTGGGGAGCTTTGCGAACCAGGGTGACAGTACAGGGTGGGGAAGGGAAAACGCAAATATCAAAACGCTATCTCAGGGAGTGTGGAAAGACAAGAGCCCAGCGATGGACTGCGGAGATGCAGACGAATGTGTAAGTTCAAATAAGTTAGCAATAGCGAGCGCAACGGGAGGTTGTGGGAATGACAACAACAACGGTGAAGGTGGCGGTGGAAGTGCTTTGCCAAGATCACCAAAGTTAGCAACAATGGAAAATGCTCGGGACAATCAAAGAGGGATAGAAAGTGGGCATGGGGTCCAGCAACAAGGACATGGCGCGGACAGTAAAGGACCAGCCTCCTCTAGTGGAAATGCAACAAAAAATGATGGAGAAAAAGGGACTGGTAATGGGCAAAAGTCTGTGCTCATCCTTTCCAACCAGACCTCCGATGCTGAAGTGGCCTTACTCGGCATGCTCAACAGGTCTGACCTGGATCCCAGGGTTCTCTCCAACACGGGTTGGGGCCAGACCCAAATTCGTCAGAATGTGGCCTGGGATCTAAACACCCCGAAAAAAGTCGGCCATCGAAATGAAAACTTGTCATCAGGAACAACGCCCCCCAATCATCGCGGTTCTGGTTTCAACTCCAATTCCAGGCTGAATAGTAACGCTGAGTCTGACAATGTGACCTCTGGCCCTGCTTCTGTGAGGGACTCTTGGGACGGTGGTGGTTCACGGGTTTCTTCCAGTTCTCACATGTCCGAAGGCATTCTACAGAAGCCAAGAATGCTGGACATGGAGGAAACTCCAGGAACTCGAAGTTGGGGTGAACCTCTACCTGAGAACCAGGGCAAAGGATGGGGTGACAAACACCAGTGGGGAGACCACAGAGGTGGGAATTGGAGAGACAAAGGAGATCAGAGCAGCGGATGGCCCTCTGGCTCGGGAGATAAAGGGACGGGGGGGTGGAAGGGAACCGAAAGGGGAAAGGTCGGCAGTTGGGGAGACTGGGGTCAGAATGAGTCCAAACCTGTTGGTGGATGGGGAGACGGACATTTCAGAGGTGGAAAGAGCTCTGATGAAGTCTCCTCTTGGGGTAACTCAGATGAAAGTGCATCTCAGCGGGGAGGGTGGGGGGACTTAGACGACTGGAGGAGTTCCCAGCCCCACTCCGCAGCTCCGTCTCCAAACACCCAAGTGGCCACAGTGAAAACAAATCAGCATCACCAATCGCAGGGACACCACCCATCGGGAAGAACTTTGGACGACCGGCAAAATGTTGGAAGCGGGGGTCCGCCATCCAGGAATCAGAACCACGGTTCCTGCTGGATATCCGGCCCCATTCCTCAAATCTCTGGGGATGACTCTGCGAAAGCCACTGGCTGGGATGAGCCCTCTCCTCAGTCCATCGGTCACAAAATGGAAATTGACGACGGGACTTCAGCCTGGGGAGACCCGACCAACTACAACGGCAAAAATGTGAACTTGTGGGACAAAAATAAAACCCCATCTAATGAAAGCCACAGTCAGCAGGCCTCCGCGCTGGAGCCATCTCGACGACATCAGGGCTTGCAACACAGGGACGCCAACTCTGGAAACGCAGTAGTTGGTGAGCAGTTTTTTTGCGTTGCACACTTTTGTTTTAAAGCAAGGGTGTCAAACTCATGTTTTTTGTTGTTGTTGTTGTTTTTGTTTTTTTTTTCTGCGGGCCACATTGTAGTTAAGGTTTCCTCTCGGGGCCCGTTATGAATTTGGGGAAGCCATTAGAAGTTTTCAAATTTGAAGTAAAAAATAATGACTATTATTGTGGTTTGCATGGGACAATTTGACATTTTGGTTCAGACTTCATGGAATTTCACAGGTTTGATTTACTTTTGTGGGCTGAATAAAATGATGTGGCGGGCCAAATTTGGTCCCCAGGCCTTGGCTTTGACACCTGTGTTTTAAAGGGAATATTTGACTTGCTTTTTAATTGTCCACTAAATTTGATTGTATGATTTCTTAAATCTGCACATCCAGGTATGTGGGGAGGGGGCACACAATCTCTTGACAATGGGGCAGGTGCTTGGAATCAGACATCGGATAGAGCATCGGGGTGGGGTGACTCGGATGATCCGAAAATGTCTGGCTGGGGAAACCTCTCACCCAAACCTGGTAAAAGTAAGTCAAACATGATCACACATTATCATTAATCGTTAGTTTTCCATCGCAACTCGAAATGTATTTTAGAGTTTTGTGCATAGTAACCTAGTAACGGGGCAGCCCGGTCGTCGAGTCGTTAGCACGCTGGCTTCACAATGCAAAGGTTGTGACTTCAAGACCTGTGTGGAGTTTGCATGATCTGCCTGAGCCCGGGTGGGTTTTCTTTGTGTCCTCCGGTTTTCTCCCACATTTCAAAAACATGCATGGCAGGCTGATTGAACACTCCAAATTGTCCCTAGGTCTGAGTCTGGGCATGGATGGTTGTTTGTCTCTGTGTGCCCTGGCAATTGGCTTGCAACCAATTCAGGGTGTCCCCTGCCTAGTGCCCGAAGACGGCTGGGCTGGCATAGGCTCCAGCACCCCCATGACCCTAATGAGGATAAAGCGGTCTGGAAAATGGATAGATGGATGCATCGTAACCTAAAAAAAAAAAAAAAAAAAACAATACATGCATGACCTTACACTATTCAACATGGGAACCATTCATTTTGTTTTATTCCAGGTACCAAGTCTCTGGAGAACTGGAGCGGGAAGGGAGACAGCTCAGTCGCAGCCTCCCGTCATCCCAGCTGGGAAGAGGAGGATGACAGCGCCGTCGGCATCTGGAACACTAGCGGCTCCCAAGGAAGTAGTTCCTCCTTTCACTCGGGGGGCTGGAATCATGGAGGAAGGCGAGGCAATGTGAAGGTTCGTAAAACACAAGCTTTCGAAGAGGGAGTTTCTCCTAATATTAAAAATTGAGACATTATATGACTCTCCGTGGTTTTTAGTTAGTTAGTATGTGGCACATGAGCTTTTTTTGCCAATTGTAGCCTATATTGAGTTATCTTGTTGTTACATTATACGACTGACATTATGTCTACATTTCTTCAAATAGTGTGGCAGTGGAGACAGCTGGCTGCATCCAATCTCACGACAGTTTTCAAACATGGGTCCTCTGGTAATGTTTTCGTCCTTCGTAAGATGTATTTTTCCAATACACTTATAGTCTCATCATAGCATGATCAATGATGCCTCCACCAAAATGTGATAAATGCGTCGTTTGCTCCCAGGGTGAAGACATAGATAAGAAGATGGAAGGAGACAAAAGAGGGATGACTGACTACAATGGCGACATTCGCAGAGGAGGAAGAGGTGGAGGAGTTTACCGTATGTCGAATGCCAAAGACATGGGTCCCGTTGACACGAGCACCTATGGTGAAAAAGTATGAACATTTGTTTCATATTGTCAAAAATTCACATCAAATCAGAGCAAGGGTTTCAACATCAATAATGGCTTAGCACCACGATGTGACCATGTTGGGCCATGTATCCGTTAATCATATGCCAAGCTTGTCGATTGTTGTGCTAATTCTGTGCATCGCTTCACTTTGGGTTTAGAAGTCAAAAGAATGAGATACTGTTTCCATCATCACCTTCCCGCAGATGGGTAGCTACGGAATGTATGTTGGGAGTGGTGGAGGGATCCATCAACCCAGAGGCATACACCAACCCGGCTTGCATCCTCTGAACCCCTCATCGGGGCATCGAGCTCAAGTGCCGCATCCGTTCCTGTCAGCTCAGGTTCTGCATGTCTAATTTTGGTAGTCAGAAGGTCCCGGTAATCATAATTGGTTGACATTCTATTGGCCATAAGGTTAATAGTGCGTAGAAAATTGGAGAAAAGACTGAGTGTAAAGAAGAGAAGTGGCTTAACTCCGCTTTTGCGCACAAAAAAAATGTGTGACTGTAAAGTGTCCTTGAGAGTTTTGAAAGGTGTTTATAAATGAAATGTATTATTATTATTTTGAGAAGTTTCGTATCCCCCCCCCCCCCCCCAAAAAAAAGGGGTCCACAAAAAAAGTCTGGAAAACGCTGATTCATTATCACTACAGATATTGCCAATTGATTCACAATAAATGTATGTTATTGTTTTGTTTTTCTTTTATAACTACCGCTACGTATTATACATGATGTAAAGTAATCCCACTGTTGATCAGCATCTTTGTCTTTTTTACCCATGTTTGAATAAATAAATACGCAAAGCAGCTTTATGTTTTCTCCAACACTTTTCTTGCCTCTTCTGTGACACACAGGTTCCGGGTTCTATGTTGAAGCAGATGCCGTTTCCTGGCGGCAGTGTGGTTGGAGGAGTAGGAGGTGTCGCTCCTGTTGGTGGAGCCGGGAGTGTTGGTGGAGGAGCGTTCCCTCCTCAGATTTCCCCACAACAATTAGCTGTGCTTAGCAACATCTACCCCCACGTGCAGCAATTCCATCTGGTACATGATCATATTTTAAATTCAATTCTGAATTGTTTTTAAGCCTCATCGTATCCAACAGGAGAACTATGTGTTCTGTTTGTTTTCATCGATGAAGCAATGATTTCTTCCGTGTCTCATTTATAAAGTTTATTAAAGTAATTTTCATTACTTAGGTGTGGCTAAGCGTAAAAAAATCACTTGTTAATTTTAATTACTTTTCTATTTGTTATTACCGTATTTTCCTGTGTATAAGGTGCACCCAACAGCCTTGATTTTCTTCCAAAGATGACATTGCACCTTATACTCTATATGGAAAAAGTTTGAAAATACACCATTCATTGGGGGTGCGCCTTATACACCGGAAAGTACGGTACTTTGCTTCGTTTGAAATTGTTTTTATTTTCTTTTTTTTGATTGGATTGGATTTGCCTTTATTAGTCTCACAGTGGAGAAATTTACATTTCACAGCAGCAAAGTGATGAAAGGAATGAAAGTAGAAAAACAAAATACATGAGCTGCCACTCTCGCAGCCTCGTCTTGAAGTCAAAAGAACAAAAAAAAACTAAACAAATAATATGACAGGACAAAGACAATATGACAAAACAAAGACACAGTCATTCATTCTTCAGGACTTGCTGTACCCTCTTTGTGATGACATGAAGCAGTTCTAGATGAAAGAGGAGTGGATCAGGGACATCATGGTGGAACGTGCACGTCGACTACAAGCTAAATGTTGAAAGCGGATTCGCGGGTTCCTCAAGCCATGCATCCATCCAGCCGCAGACTGCTAACAGCACTGACCTTCCACTGAACAAAGCGGGGCTGTGAAGATGCTGCCCATTACAGGCGCAAAAAAAGCACAATGGCCCCTTTGGTGTCCAGCGATGGCAGTCGAAAGGCAGCGACATTCCTCCCATTCAAAAACAGTACTGGCATATTCATGCTGCCGAGAAGGCGCAAGCGCTCAGCACAGTCTCCTCCTTGATGAATGTCGTGGTCAAAAATGCTGAAAAACAATCCGTATCCGTTCCACACGACGCACAACAGCACAAGGTGACAAAAGAAAACACAAAACAAGACGAAAACAACCAAAAAAAGCAAGGCTGATGAACGCACTTGCTGACGGCTGCCTACTCGGGCGCCATCTTGGACTTCTCTTTTTGTCATTGTCGTGCGGCGAGACAGCAAGCGATAAAAGTTCACTCAGCCAGATGCAGGAAGGGTATTGTGAAAAGTTGATATCAGTTTTCGGCAGGCCCCTAACACCGAGCTTGTCCTTTGTCCCTCTTCTTCCTCCTGACTGGCTCAGGCTGGCGCTTCACCTGAGCTTCTGCAATGTCCCACGGCAGGTGGTTGCAATCACCTTCTCAATCACTCAATTAGGGTCGCCCAACTCTACTGTTTTGGATGGGGAGAAATGTGCACCTTTCTCCCATCCAAAATCCAGAACACACAAAATTATTTAACATTTCTTTTAGCATCATGACAGTCATTAAAAAGAGGTTCAGCAACAGTGTTTTGTCAGTGTGGTCACCGCTACCTAATGTTAGCAACAGTTTTTCTGTTTCCAAATCCACAGGCTTGTCAGCTCTTGCTACAACAACAGCAGCAACAGCAGCAGCTTCTGCAAAACCAACGAAAGTTCCCTCAACCGCAGCCACTCAGACAGCAGCCGGATCCACAGCAGGTCAGCATTATTTTGAAAATTGCCCTCTGCGTGACGGCAGCAACAATGTCCAAAAAACTCATCTTCTCAGACAGACTAAGATTTTTTTTTAATTCATCATATTTCTTTGCCTGATTCTCAGCTGGCGAGGATTGTTGCAATTCTCCAGCAACAACGACATCAACAAGGCGGAGTAGCAGCGAGCAGCTCCAAATTATCCCCCTCTCACCATCTAGGGAATCTGTCTAAACAGCCCATGGTTGACTCGTACCCACCTCCTGGAGTAGGAGGCCCCGTGTCAGATCCGCATTCCAAAATGCAAGGGGTGTACTCTGGTGAGTGTAACAGGCACTGTTTTGTAATTATGTTTCCTCTTAATCAAGGTAAATTAGAATTTTATTTTGGGGAATCTGCGTTCTCTCTGAGTTATACTGTCCTGGAGTTTGACTTGAACACAATGAAATCTCCATGTTGGTAACCTGTCAGGATTGGAACTTGGCAGTCCAATGATCGGGGGGGTGAAGGACATTGGAGGACAGCAGTCACGCTTCAAGTGGATGATGGAGGGACATTCCCCAGCTCCATCTCCCTCTGAGTCGACACTTCTCAAGAACGGTAGGTCAGCAGATGGATTATCACCGAATTTTTACCACCTCACAATTCTCAATCTGGTCTTGACTTGCCCTCATTCACGGTGTATTTTGATGAACCATATTGAATTTGGGAATGTTTTGAATCAAAAATCAAATGAAGCTAATGGGTTTATCTTGATCGTTCGTCCCTGGTTCATTGCTTCTACGGGCGTTGATGGCAGAGGATGGTTAAATCAGCAGGAAGCCAGGTATTGGACAGAAAGTTAGTTTAATCTTGAAGACAGCGGAGACATCGCGGTGTCTGCTGAAGAGGAAGCATGAAGAGAGAGAGAGAGACTGACTGGGAGGGCATTTATATGGCGCACAGTGTGCGACGCAATAGGATGTGACGTAATGGTGTGCGACATGTAAAGGATTGGATTGGATTGGATTGGATTGGATTGGATATGCCTTTATTAGTCTCACAGTGGAGAAATTTACATTTCACAGCAGCAAAGTGATGAAAGGAATGGAAGTAGAAAAACAAAATACATGAGCTGCTGGAAAGGCAGCCACTCTCGCGGCGCCGTCTTGAAGTCAAAAGAACAAAAAAAACTAAATAACAAATAATATGACAGCATAGAGACAATATGACAAAACAAAGACACAGAGAGACATTCATTCTTCAGGACTTTCTGTACCCTCTTTGTGACATGAAGCAGTTCTAGATGAAAGAGGAGAGGCAAGGAAAGGAAAGCAGGAAAAGGAAGGCAGGATATGACGTATCAGGAAGTCCAAAGCGTAAACAAAGATTAGAAAGCGATGTTTAAAGATGTTCGTATAGCGAATTACCCCAACAGAAGCCGCAATATTATTAGGCTCCATTTATAAGGCATTAAAGGTGAGTGGGGGCTCTCCGTGTTTCCATTAATCGATTCTGAGTGATGATTCTTTGGGTATTCTTGCTTAAGGCTCCACAGAAAACTGGCAGCGTACGCCTGGGAGTAAAATGGGGAACAAGACTTCCACATCCAGTTGGCCACCAGGTGATTATTTATTTTCGTATGGTTGCCTTATAGAAAAGTAGAACAAGCAGAAAATTTAAACTAACTAAACACAACTAAATAATATACTATATACTGTACACGACTGTATACTGTACACGACACACACACAACGTTTTAAGACTCGCTCTGAATATTCAGGAAGTCTTGTTTTTGAGATGGTGACGAGTCCGTACGTGACGTCACGAAAGGACCGCCCCCTGACCGAAAAAAGACACATTGTAGCAGTCCTTCCATCACGTCAATGTATTTTGCTGTACATGTTTGGTGTGAGAACCATCTTGCACCCAAAAGCCGCCAGAAGAGGGCAACCAAGCTCCATGTAAGGAATTTATCAGCCTGCGGAGGTGGCCCCTGAAGGTCACCATTTTGTGCCTCTTTTTTTGGGTGAGAGATTTTCCCGATTGGCTGGCAACCAATTCAGGGTGTCCCCCGCCTCGTGCCCGAAGACAGCTGAGATAGGCTCCAGCAACCCCCGCGACCCTAATGAGGAATAAGCGGTACGGAAAATGAGATGAGAGATGAGATTTTCCCCCAAAGTTGCCTCAAAATGTCACATATAATTCTTTAATCGATTGCAAACATGTATGCTTTCCTCTTCAGAACTATTTGAATGATATTCATAACTGATTCTCTGAATCTGAAGCCATTGTTTTGATTCACAAGCAATGCAAGACATCTTGGCGTGACGTCACGAACTGGGGGCGGGACTTTCTGAAAATACCCAATTCGCAGCAAAATTTTTTGCAGAATTTGGACACTTTAAGTCATTTTTATTGGTGTTTTGCATTTGACTAAAAATATCATACTGCTTGTTTTGGGTATTTTAGAGGCTATAAAACGTTTTTCTGGTGCCAGTTAAAAAACAAAAAAGTGACGTCGGTTGTCCTTTAATTTATTGTACTACATTATCTGTGGGAAATTGTATACGGATTAAACGAGTAGCAATAGTTATTATGTTTTTCTTCTATGATGTTAGAGTTCCAGCCTGGTGTCCCCTGGAACGGAATGCAGAATAGCGGAGACCCTGAATCTGACCCGTACATGACCCCCAGTAGTGTTCTTGGCTCCCCAGGACCCCCAAACCTCAACGATTCTGACCATCAGTTATTGCGAGACACCATAGGTATGTCAAATAGTTTATTCATTATTCCATGTTCATTCTGCAATCTGGGTGGAACTGTTTTTCTCTCCCTTACCTGCCTCATGAGATGCTTTAATAATAATAATACATTTCATTTCACGCGATTGCAGAAAATGAGCAAGAATTTAAATGAGCAAAATCTGCTACACCGAGACAGTCAATCCCCAGTTTTAGTGGCTCATGAAGTTCTTGCATGATAAGGTACCCGAATCCAAATAATCTCGCAATGTTGTAACAGGGCCAAATCCCGCCCTCAACACCTCACTGCCTTCACACGGTGCCTGGCCCTACAGTGCCTCAGACAGCCCACTCAGCAAAGCACACGGTACAGGTAAATGCTGGTGTCCTTATGAATAGTTGTTCAAAAACAATCGCTTCCACTCTTCTTAACTCATTCACTGCCAGACGATGCGCAAAAATGTGTCCACTCCAGTGCCAGGGTTTTCGTCATTGTCACTCAAATTGCAAGACCGACAAATATTGAGTTTTAGGACTACATAAACATTCAATACAGCGTTGTAAACCTTACACTCTTTTCTTTCATCAGAAAAAAAAATAGTTAATTCCTAGGTTATATGGGTCTGGAGGTATCTGAGCCTGAAAAGGGGGCAGCTGTTCAAAATACAATACAATACTGTACATAGATATTGATTTATATAGCGCTTTAACAACAGCTGAAGCTGTAACAAAGCCCTAACATGAACAAAAGGTAAATGCTGCCCCTTGTGGAAGGGAAAAATATTGTCAGGTCTGACCAGCTCTTTATCAGCACCCCAACGCAAGAAAAACAAATCCCAAACAAATCCGGGGATGGTGCTCAACGTCACACTTTTCAATTGCCGAATAAATTTGGGAATGGCAGCGAATGAGTTAATTGGTGTAGATGCCATGCCAAAAAAACCCTATCTAACAAGCAAGCTGCATCATCCCATTTTCTCTTAGCTAAGTACTCAGAATACAAGTCCAGTTGGCCCCCCGATCCCATCGGACAAAGTAAATCGTGGAAAACCGATCGCAACAGTACACAGCTGCCACGCCCGCCTCCTGGATTAACCAATCAGAAGCAGGGCGCACCCTCTTCTTGGGGAAGCGTCGGCCCACGCGTAGCCCGGAGCTGGGGCGGTGGTGGTGTTAAACAAGACTCTAGATTTGGGCCAGGTACTGAAATTTGACTCAAATCTTGAAGCTAATATTGAGTGTAATATGTCATGTGTACTAAATGATTTCTTTTTTTTTTTGTAGGCACATCTTGGAGTGATGGTGTAGCTTCGAGGGGCAGTTCCTGGTTGCTGTTGAGCAACCTCACACCACAAGTAAGGAGGGAGTACTACAAGGAAACAGTTTATTACAAGAATTAATGTTTGTTGACTCACAACATTTTAAAGGACAACCGACACCATTTTTTTTTTGTTTCCTAGCTGACATCAGAAAAACATTTTATAGCATCTAAAATATCCAAAACACGCAGGCTGATATTTTTAGCTGCCTAGCTCCAGAATCAAAACAATGGCTTCAAAGAGTTCGGTCATGGGCGTTCCCTCTGCGACGTCACTTCTGGCATCGGCATCAACTTGAAAACTAGACTTCATGAATATTCAGTGTGAGTTTTAAAACATAAAATATTGCTGTCAGTAGAAGTCGTCATCTGTACAAATTTGAAGGTTTCGGACGTTTCGCCTCCTATCCAAGAGGCTTCGCCAGCAAACTAAAGTCTGACTGCTCGTATCGGCCCTATTTATATATCCCTAATGTCCAGACATGGCTGCACCGGACATAGCTATGATAGGTGTCTACTCTCAGGTTGGGGGGGAGCAGAGGACCACTTCCTGTGGCCCCACTGATTGTTCCTACATTCCTGACTAACGACTGGCCTATTTGCCCCACTCCCACCGGTATCACCTCATCAGCATTACCAAAGTTGCCTAACCTGTTTTGCCTAAGCAGGCTATTGTACGAACGATCCAAATTGAACCTCACCCCACCAGACCGGTTTAATGAAGGATTTTGTTGTTTTATAAGAATCGCTTCTTTTACCCCCCTTTCAAACCATCTATATTCTTTCGCTAAGATTTTAACCTCATTGTCGTCAAATGAGTGGTTGCTAGCTTTTAGGTGCAAATGTACTGCCGATTGAGGCCCACTTGTATTATCCCTGCGATGTTGATAAAGTCTTTTTTTGAGAATTTGTTGAGTCTCCCCAATGTACTGCTCTTTACAATTTTCATTCTTACAATGTATTGAATAAACTACATTACTTTGTTTTTCATTAGGCAGCCTATCTTTTGGATGCACTAATTTTTGCCTTAACGTGTTTATCGGTTTGAAATAAGTAGGAATTTTGTGTTGCCAAAGGACTCTTTGTAATTTTTCAGAAACTCCTGCAATGTAAGGTGTTCGGTTAAAACTTCTTGTTCGTCTTTCCTGGTTCGGTATCGTCGGGAGTTCACTTGATAAAAATATCAGCAAGTACGATAGATGGTGAACAAAAAACTACTTTATTCTAATGAGACAGAAAAGGCATTTGGTTTCACAATAGCCTGCTTAGGCAAAACAGGTTAGGCAACATTCGTAATGCTGATGAGGTGATACCGGTGGGAGTGGGGCAAATAGGCCAGTCGTTAGTCAGGAATGTAGGAACAATCAGTGGGGCCACAGGAAGTGGTCCTCTGCTCCCCCCAACCTGAGAGTAGGGACCTATCATAGCTGTGTCCGGCGCCGCCATGTCTGGACATTAGGGATATATAAATAGGGCCGATACGACCAGTCAGACTTTAGTTCGCTGACGAAGCCTCTTGGATAGGAGGCGAAACGTCCGAAACCTTCAAATTTGTACAGATGACGGCTGAAGAAACCTTCTCATCGATGGACCACTCCTGTACGACTGAGAGCTTACACAGACGTTATGATGATAACCTTTGTGCTTGTATTTATTTTTTCTCTTTCTACATACCCAAATCAGGTTTACATCCTTATCCCATCTTCTTCTTTCCCTATAGATCGATGGTTCGACACTAAAGACGATATGCATGCAGCATGGTCCCCTTTTGACCTTTCACCTTGGCCTTACCCAGGGCAGCGCACTGATTCGCTACAGCAGCCGTCATGAGGCAGCCAAGGCCCAGGGTGCACTGCACATGTAGGTTGAGCCATACCTTCCCTCATTCCAAAAATAACTGTCGAGCAAGGGCCGGGAACCTTTTTGACTACGAGACCCGTAAAAGCAAAATATTTAGAAATTTCGTTTTTCAGTGAGAGTCTGTGCTTTAGTGAGAGTGTGTGTATGACTTCAACAAAATGTCAGAATTTATTATTTAAAATAACTTACTCGCCGTTAATATGAGTAGTTTTCCATTCCTCGTTATTTGTAAAAAAAAATCAGCCAAACTATCGGAATGAAAGTCAACTTGCCGGGACCATACGGAAAGGTAATTCTAGCCAGCCTGCACACTGCTCATTAACTTGCATGCTTGCTGTCTGCTGTCTCTCGCAGGAGTCCAGTGATACCTCGGTTTACGAACCCCTTGGCTAACAAACTTTTCGGTTTACGAATGTTAAATTAATCAAAATTTTGCCTTGGTATACAAACTATTTTTCAGTATACATACGGAGCTGCCACAATGAGTGATGTGTCGTTCGCGAACAAGCCCGTTCTCCTAACAAGAAAATGTCAGCCGACTGCTTTTGTCCTCTAGTCCCCGTCCCGAGTATTTGGTTAAAGCCACGTGATTGGTCATAAACGCAGCAGTTAGTGGGGGTGGGGCTTGCAGACAGAGAGAGAGTGAAGCCGTTCTCCAAAAAGAAAATGGCCGCCGACTTTTTTTGGTCCTCTATTCCCCCGCCCCCAGTCTTCGGTTAAAGCCACGTGATTGGTCAAGAACGCAGCAGTGGAGGGGGGGTGGTTTAAACATTAAAGAGACAGGCAGACGACAGTGACTTTCAACTTTGATAGTTCAAAGGCAGAGTGTAGACTGAAGATATCCAATCAATCAGGCGCCACAAACAACCTGCACAAGCCATCTGTATGTACACTTGCTGCAAAAAGCTATCAACCCAGCTAAACAGATCACAATTGATGAGGAACTAGATAAAATTATCACAGAGAAAGCACCTACAAGGGATCATTCCTCAAGATGGTGAAAGAAGAAGGCTACGTTCCTCATCAAGTGTTTAATGTTGAGGAAAGCGGCCACTCCATGCCATCAACGATCATCACAAAGGTAAATAAAACGACTTTATCATACAGTACCGTTTATTTCTCTAATTATAATACCATAGCACATTTATTATACATACAATAAGGTACATTTGTCTAGTTTTAATACTTAGAAAATAAGAAAGTAGAAAATTATGTTTTATGGGGACCTTGGAACGGAACGGATTATTCTCATTTTAATGGTTTCCTTTGGGAAATTAATTTTGGGGATACACACTTTTCACCTTACACACTCTGTCTGGGAAGCAATTAAGTTCGTAAGCCAAGGTATCACTGTATATCAATGCTAACGTTAGCATGGGGCTTGTCAAAATGCCACTGACATTCGACTGTTTCATCAATGGTATTATATGATATTATAATTTGAAAGCTTTGTCATGAAAAACACAACTCGCAACTGCTCTCTGTGCAGGTGTGTACTGGGGAACACCACAATCCTGGCAGAGTTCCTGAGCGAGGAGGAAGTTTCTCACTATTTTGCACATTGCCAGGCTGCGGGTGCTGATGTAACGAGCACAGGAGGGGCGGCGGCCGCAGGTACGCATGGTTCACCTGGAACTGGCGCCGTAGTGACCCCAAGCGAGGGTAGCTCTCCAAGAAATGAGGGGCCTGTAGCGAACGCCATCTCGGGTGCAGATGGGAGTGGCGCCGGAGCAGAAAGTGGCTCCATAGGTCCGAGTGGTGTAATGTCCCCGGGTTCCGGTTGGCAAGGTCTAGATGGTTCAAGTAGCTGTTCAGAAACCTCCTTGGCCCAAGGGCCCGGGTTGGGGATTTTCTCCCAATGGAGCACCAACGGAGCAGGCGCGGTGGGAAATGTCGATGGAGCTGAATCTGGGAGGTCTGGAATTTGGGGGGGCATGGCTGCGGGATACCATGGCGGCAGTCTATGGGGGGCACCACAAATGGAGGAGAGGCACCAAATGGACAGTCCTGCTGCGTTGCTGCCTGGTGATTTGCTGGGCAGTGGAGCTGATTCAATCTGAAGAGCCTCCTCCTTTTGTCGCTTCGGACACACTGATATTGCATACACTGGGATACGTGATGTATTTTACGATAGCACATCAACACATTTTACAGATATGCATATTTAAATGTTCCGCACATGTGCGTACATGTACATTGTTTGCATATCAACGTGCTGACGCATACAGAAAAAAAATGTCAGACATGCTTACACACATTCTCGTGGCCAGATTTAAGCTATTATACAAATAAACGCAGGGACTGTTAGTTGTATACAGCCAGCCTTTTTTTCCACAGATGAAGATTTCAACTGCTTAGACTTGAAAACTGAATAAGATTGGTGGTACGTCCGTCGGTCTAAAAGACTCGACTCTACCGCGCTGTGCTTAGTAAATGGAAGACTTTTGAAAAGATTTACATTCATACACCAAATTCAAACGCACCTTTTAAACTAAGGGCACTATAAACTGTGTTACCTTCATCGTATGAGAAAACTACTACATGATGTGAAAAGTGCAGTTTATTTTCACACACCTGGAAAAAATGACGTTGACCCAACCACACGCAATCAGCTCTGAGTACCAGAACTGCATCTTACTGTGTATGTCAAGTTTGTCTCTATTTTTCCAGTTTATATGTAAGGCTTTAATTTTGGAATTGTGAAAATAATGACAAATGTTATTTTGTTTTCAAAATGCTGACCTCCTACCGTTTTACCTTGCGCACTCTTGTTATTATCTCTTGAATATGTTTGTTATTGTTGCAGTGATACATGTTAAATTGAGGCTTTGTTGCATTTCTCCATGTGTGGGATCCAGTATCATTCACGCTATGGACATGAGTATGAGTGGGACTGAGACCAAGTAAGTGGATTTAACTACCACTGTTAATTTGTGTGTGCGCGCGCGTGTGTGCATGTTTCTGCCTGTCAGAATTGCAGGCAAGGCTGCTTACCATACAGAAGGTCTATACACAACTTATGTTCATTGTACTGCTGACTGTGTTAAGAATACTGGCACTAATGCTTTTTTTCACTTATTAGAAGTTGTTTGTTTTAGTGGAGTTAAGATTTTTCTTGTTCAAATTGCAATAATTAAAGAAATATGTTGATGACAAACAGGTCAAGGCGTATACGTTGGGGAATTGAATTGAAATGCCAAATCTTAAACTGAAGCGGGGTTGGCAGGCGGCTTGGGTTGTTTACAAATGCAGAAAGTGATCATATGTTTGTAATGTTCTGATGACGTGTGTTTGGTTTGACTTAAGACAGGCTTTAACACTCCTGTTCTTTGTTTTCGTTTTGAGATTTTACAAAGGAAAACATATTTAAACTATTGAGAACAATATTAATAAAGCATTTGCTTGTTTAAACGACTATTATGGTCAATTTTATTTTGGGATTCCATTGTTGCTTCCTAATTTAGTGACATAACAACGAGATTGTCTCACGTTATTTTAGGCTGGGGTCGCGGGGGAGGAGGGTCAATCCATCTATCCGGAGCTACCGTACTGTCATGCCCAAAAGCAATCCGATTTGACACCGGCGTCCTCCAAGTGGTGGCGAGAAAATATCACCCCATCTCACAAAAATTTGATTTATCAATAATGCATGCGGGAGACTTTAATGTTGCCCACCGCGTGTTCCTAAAAAAATCTTAATAATCCGGACATTTTTGCGGAAAAGGGTGCATACAGAGGACTACGTATGGTTTCACGATGACGATATCGTAAAAAAAAATGTGGTTGTGCATGATTTTGTGTATCAAGGGGTAAAATGTGTGCGTTATTCCATAAAACCCCGTGCCCTGACGTTGCGAGAATGACATCATCAACGCTTAAGTAACTGTGGGCGGGGAGAGGAGATGGGGCAGATTTGCGCTAGGGAGGACGGCCGCTCGTGCCGCCGGAGGTTCTCAGGGACGATCGACGGGGAGCGCAACCGACGACGGAGCGGCGAGCTGGGGGAATGAGAGCCGCTAGAATCCGCTCCAATCCTCCTCGCCCAAGGCTCCTACCCGCCTGACATTTACCGGAGCAAAATCCTCAGAGAACCAGCTTTCTTACGAATCCAATATCGGGTAAGTGAAGGGTTCGGGTACCGTCGAAACCAGGGGGGAAAAGGGACCCGATTTGGCCGAATCAGAGTCTACTATTCACGGTTTAGCAGCATAGGGGGAGGGGGCAGTGAGATGGCCATGTCTATCAACGTAGAGCAGTCTCGTGTGACAATGGGTGTGGTTTTAAGGAAAATACGAAATATGGACATACTATTTGACGTTCAAAGTCTAAAGCTTGTGTTAATCTTGATGACATTGTTACGTATCAAGGTTCTGGCTAAGCCACCTCGAGTTATAACGCTAGCATACTCTTCCTCGCTAACGGTGTATTGACAGCCAATCTTCGTTATTAAAAGTCATTTTCAGGCATGTAAATGATTTTTTTTCTACATGTCCGTTTTCACAACATGGATAGCCAACCCGGGGGGCTGGAAACGTGACGGTTTAGAATTTCGCTCTTGTCTGTTCAGCTCCATCGACTTGCTCTTCGTGAAATTGCTAACACAGCTGAGTAAATCTTGGCTGGCGTTTAGCAACACGGTATACTATATGTATTTTATTTTATTTTATTTGGATCTGTCGTAGGGCAGCTCCGAAATGGTTGTCGAAATTGTAATGTGCGTTTACATCGGAATGACGTCACGATTGCTGGTTTTCATTCGTGGTTGTGAAATCTTTTGGCTTCAGGGCTGTGACACTTGCTCCCCCCGTTGCTACCCTTTTTGCACTTAAATATTACCAAGCCCACATTAAGAACGACATGTTGGGTTCACTTTTGAGACTGTATTAGTTTGCAGGGAACCCTTCAAACATACTGACCTGTAAATATGAACTAAAATGTCACCTGGCCAGTGTCCTGTTGATTACTTCCACAATAGCTGATAATACATTGTGACTCCACGGACCCCATCTCCCCCCAAAGGGGGGTTCTGTCATATTTACACATAGAACTCTGAAAGTAAAAGTTAGGCTAGGGAAATTTAACAGACACAACTTTTTATTAGTTGTATCTGCCCTTGTTTTCCAGACATAAACACTGTTAGTCTATTGCAAGGCTTGGGGGGACAATTGGGCACATGACTCAACATGCAATTCTATTTTAGTAACATGTAAGCCACATAATGTTTAACTTGTGAATGGTTATATGCAATATAAAATAATAATAAAAAAGCAATCATTGCAGTGAATGCATTAGTGTCCCTCAAGGGCCTAACGATAATGGTCCCTGTTAGGAAAACTATTAACTGTAGCTTTTTAAATGACATCTGGAGTATAAATATGAATATCGGTGCGCCAGTCAGTACACGTTGAGTGTCTACTGCGCTTTATGTTTTAACCATCACATGTAGTTAAACAAGGTAATCATAATATTCATTACATACTCTCCTCACATCCCACTGTTATGGAAACAGCAATACAGATGTATTATTTTGCCCCGGTTTATTTTTAACAATGAACCAGTGCGTTTAGCTAAAAAGATGCATATTCAGATGCAAAGTAAATAAACCAGATGGACCTGATCTCAACCAGCCTGTGTAAAAGTGTGTGTCACCGATTCACCAGCCGCCACGTACCGGTACAGACGCTCCCCAACTTACGAACGAGACGCGTCCCGAAGGGTCGTTGGTAAGGTGAATTTGTTCATAAGTTGCTTCAATGCAATATTTTGTGTGGAATGTATGTTTAAGGCTTGTATACGTAACCTGTATTGCTTTGTACTGTAAAATAAACATTTAATAAAATATATGCTCTATGAAGATATGTACAACTGGAAAGAATACTATATGTTACTACAAAAACATTTGTATGTACCGTTGTTTGTAACTCCAATGTTTGTAAGTAGGGGAGTGTCTGTAATTAGATGATGGCACTTATTGTAATGCATGCAGACCTTTTTTTCTGTGCCAAGTCCCCATAGTCATCCGGTTGTTTCCTCCCCACCCCGCTCTCAAAATCAACTTCTCTTCCAATTGGCAACTATGAATTGTGCCGAGCCCACGTTTTGTTTTGTTGTGTCCCCCTATTTTTGCTGATCTCACTGTAATCACCTACCGCCGGCCAGTGACCCTACAAATCTAGTTGCGCACGACTGGAGGGCAAACAGCCGTTGGCCGATCCACTCGCAGTTCCCCTCTGAACTCTGCTCATATTGATGACTGAGTCCACATTACTCTTTTTAAGATTTTGATCACATCTTGAAAAAAGTTATCTCGCGGTCGCTTGTTCTTTGCCTTTTAATCATCACTCCGTTTTTCAAAATGTTTTGTTTGTTTTCAATGACAGTGAGTGCTGGCAATCATGGAGCTCAGAGTGGGGAACAAATACCGGCTTGGGCGAAAGATAGGGAGCGGTTCCTTTGGAGACATTTACCTTGGTAAATGGAAAAAGAAACGCCGTTTTCCAGCTTTACTATTGTATTTTCTTCAGCTGGACCCATAAATGATCAGAGCTGAGGTTTGTTTCTTTGTATCCCTGCAGGTGCCAACATTGCCACTGGTGAAGAGGTCGCTATCAAACTTGAATGCGTGAAGACCAAACACCCGCAGTTGCACATTGAGAGCAAGTTCTATAAGATGATGCAAGGAGGAGGTACAAACAAAAGTTTTTTTTTCCTGCTGTGACCATTTTCCCCACCCTGGGCCACGTGAACACACACTTGTGTGTGTGTGTGTGTGTGTGTGTATACTTGTGCTCACGGTGCGTATTTGTTCCTTCTAGTGGGTATCCCGTCGATAAAGTGGTGTGGTGCCGAAGGCGACTACAATGTAATGGTGATGGAGCTTCTCGGACCCAGCCTTGAGGATCTTTTCAACTTTTGTTCCCGAAAGTTCAGCCTCAAGACGGTCCTACTTTTGGCCGATCAAATGGTATTTTGATGTCACAAGGTCGTATACGATAGTACAAGTTCCCGTTTTCCACACAACTATTTTCTTCCAAATGGCTTTGTTGCAAACATTTGCATTTTCAAACTTTCCTTTCCTCGTGCGTTGTTTTTGCAATAAACCGATCCCATTTTGTTGCGCTTTTAATTCTCTAGTATTTCCTCACGATAGTTCCAATGGATGATGTTGTCCGGGCTTTATTATTGCGTATCTGTCCAAATCATTGTGCTTTTTGTCCTGTCCGCATATAAAAAGAACCAAATTTGAATTCCTTTCTCCTTTTTCTCTTCCATCTTCAGATAAGTCGCATTGAGTACATCCACTCCAAGAATTTCATTCACCGTGATGTAAAACCAGACAATTTCTTAATGGGCCTTGGCAAGAAGGGAAATCTTGTGTACATCATCGACTTCGGCCTGGCCAAAAAGTACCGTGACGCCCGCACGCACCAGCACATCCCATACCGGGAGAACAAGAACCTGACAGGCACGGCGCGCTACGCTTCAATCAACACGCATCTCGGAATTGGTAAGCATCATGCGGGGCTGTCGTCTTGTCTTTCTGCCGCTCTTAACTCTTTGAAACTTTTTTTCCCAGAACAATCCAGACGCGATGACTTGGAGTCCCTCGGCTACGTCCTCATGTATTTCAACCTGGGGTCCTTACCCTGGCAAGGCCTCAAGGCAGCTACCAAGAGACAGAAGTATGAACGAATCAGTGAGAAGAAAATGTCTACGCCGATTGAGGTTCTTTGCAAAGGATACCCTTGTATGTGAAGCTTAATTATCAGGGTTTTTTTTTCCCCCTCTAAAACCTTCAAGCGTGAACATATTTGTTTGTTTCTCTTGCAGCGGAGTTCTCCACTTACCTAAATTTTTGCCGATCACTCCGATTCGACGACAAGCCAGATTACTCCTACTTGCGACAGCTCTTCAGGAATCTCTTCCACCGGCAGGGCTTTTCCTATGATTATGTCTTTGACTGGAATATGCTCAAGTTTGTAAGTTCAGCAACTGTTTCATTTTATTTACTTACTTATTTCTTGTAATGTTCCTGACACAGAACCCTTTTGAGTACCGTAATTTCCGGACTATAGAGAGCACCTGATTATAAGGCTCACCCTGCACATTTTTAAAGGGAAAATATTTTGTACATACATAAACCGCATCTGTCTATAAGCTGCATGTTTATAAAGAAAGACTACAAAGAAAAGGTTTTCAACATTTTTATAACATACCTTAACTTTTCTTTCAAAACAGTGCCAGTTATTTAGCAGCAACACAAGCATTGCGGTAGTAACACAGCCCTAACAGGGCTGGTTTAAAAAAAAAAACATGCCGGGAAAAGTCACTGAGACACGGCAGCAACACATTAGCACTCGCTGACAGGTCTGGCTGGGTACAAAAACGTACCAAGTCACTGAGACATGGAAGAAACGTGTTAGTGCTCACTAACAGGGCTGGTTACAAAAACATAG
Source organism: Hippocampus bargibanti (assembly GCF_051943395.1). Lineage (NCBI taxonomy): Eukaryota > Metazoa > Chordata > Actinopteri > Syngnathiformes > Syngnathidae > Hippocampus > Hippocampus bargibanti. The sequence goes on from NC_142750.1 coordinate 13,815,068, forward strand.
CGAGTCGCTGAGAGCCGTCCTCATCTTGCTCCCGTGCACGGGAACCATGCAAGTCTTCCTCCTGGGTGGCGGATTGCAATAGCGTCCGATATGCTCTCATTCTCTCTTACGTTGTCGTTGAAAGTATCACTTTCATCCTGAGGTAAAGTCACTCTCGAGCTTGGTCTGTCCTCGATGTCACCCAGCGGACGGACTTTTTGAAACCCGTTGGTGATGGTTGGTTGGTTGGTTGGTTGGTTGATTTGTATTTTTATTTTCACACTCCTCCACGCCGTCAGAATCCACTAGCAACAATTACTCCCTGCATACGGCCAGTTTTGGTCAACGATTTGAGCGCCGCTGGCGGCCGTTAGGGAAAAAAAAATGCATAAATTGGCCCCATCGTTGCATAAGCCGCAGGGTTAAAATCCTGTGACACAATTTGCGCCTTCTTCTTTCTCTTCCTTTCGGCTTTTCCCTTGATGGGGTCGCCACAGCAAATCAGTGTCCTCCATCTTTAGATTTTTGATCCGCATGTTTGTTTTGGCCAAGCTTTTACGTCGGATGCCCTTCCTGACACAAGCCTCTGTATTTATCCGGGCTTGGGACCGGCACAAGAAGACTTGTGTCCCTTTGTGGCTACGGAACAAGCAACTCGTTCAGTAAAAAAAGGCTCCCAAACACAAAATGGCCTTATAGTCCGTAAATTACGGCTGGTTCGATGACGCTGTCATCCATTGTTGATTTTAACTTGAAGAAAAACCTTAACTTGCAGGGAGCAACGCGGACGACCGAAGACGGAGATCGGGAAAGGAGGACTGGCGATGAGAGGGACGATCGGATCGGTGGTGCTACCAGGGGTTCCGCAGCACGAGGTCTCCCGCCAGGTCCCAACCCTGGACCGGCCAATAGAGTCAGAAACGGACCAGAACAGGCCCTTTCTAACCCCGCTTCACGCGTCCAACAGTCTGGTGAGTGGCAACCTGAAGAACCAAAGTCTCCCAGCTGATGTTTAAATCTAAATTAAATCGCCGGCATTTGTTTGAACTAAACTCACAGTCATCCGACATCGCTGACTGTATATGGATTGTTTCAGGAAACACGTCGCCTCGCGCCATTTCCCGCGCAGAGAGGGAAAGGAAGGTGAGCATGCGGCTCCACCGTGGTGCTCCAGCTAACGTGTCGTCCTCTGACCTGACGGCCCGTCATGACCAATCCAGGATTTCCACGTCACAGGTGAGATGATACTCAAAACACAATGGGCATTTCTGAATGCTCTAAATCGGGAACCTTGTAACTAAGAGAGCCATAAAAGCAAAATATTGTAATGTTTTTCAGTGAGAGCCACGCACGCACACATATATGTATATACGCGTGAGATGTCAACAAAATGTCTGAATGTATTATTTAAAATAACTTGTGATAATGAATGGTTTTCCGTTCCTTATGATTGGTAAAAAAGCAATCGCAATCCATACGCGAAGTTACTGCTTGCTAGCCTGCACACGGCTCATTAGCTGCCACACTTGCTTTCTGCGGCCTCTCGCAGAAGTCTATTGATGCTAACGTTAGCATTGGGCTTGTCAAAGTGCCACTGACACTCGACTGTTTCATCCGTGGTATGTATTGTTTGATTGCAAATCAGAATCAGAACCTTTTCTCTCCACAAAGGCGAATCCTTCTGTCCATTCAACCCGAGTTGTACGATATTTGTCATTTTTTTACTCGTCCGGTTTATTTAAAAGGGCCGTTTAACATGAATGGCCACATAGGTCGGTATCATCCAATCAAAATTGCGCTTACAGCCAATGAACAGCGAAAAAGCGAGAATATTTATTTACTTTTTATCGGCGAGCCAGATTTAATCATAAAGAGAGCCATATATGGCTCGCGAGCCATAGGTTCCCAACCCGTGCTCTAAATGTACGCTGTGTGTGAGATCAAGTATGCCTACAAGTCACACGCAGCGTTTTTAACTGGTTCGCACCACACCTTAGTCACACGTGTGCTTTCCGTGCAGGTGAGCGTGCCGTTCGAGCACATGGGCAAATAAAATCTCCTTGGCTCTGCATGAACATGCAAGTGACAGGTGAGATCTCTTTGTTTAATTGACGTGGTAGTTCCAAAAACACGCTACTTGATGACTAATAATTGCTCTTGTTGCAGGGCTGCAAGGTAAATTTGTCGCTTGGTCCCCTTTCCTTCATTTCTACTACGACTGCCAAAAAGAGGGATGCCAATGGAGACGTGGATCTTTGGAAAAGTACAGCAAATTCCAACAGGATCGCGGGAAGTACTTTTTATAGTAGCCAGTATCCAGTCTTTCATGAAATCTCTGCGAAAACTTGGATCAACATCACGCCCAGGCAAAAAGTGACAGTGCTTCATCGAGGTTGCTTATGACTGCCCGCCTCCTTGAAACGCCATTGAAAGGAACTCTTGACCGAGCAAGTGGATGATGGCGAAAAGCATGTTTAATTTCAAAATTCAACTACGCACACGCCCTTTTTTTTATTTTGTCTGAGTGTAGATTTCGCCCTTTGTGGGAATGATGGAAAAGGGAAGTTGGCACTCGTATTTTCATCTTTCTGTTTCTGTGAGTTGCTTGTGACTGTCCCTTCAATCTCAAACCATCAAAAATATCAAGCCCTGATTTCTTCATCGCTTGTGTGCTCAATAATCTTAATGATAGTTGTTGTTGTTTTTTTTTTAACAAAAGCAAACACTCCCAAGATCATGAGGCAGAATCCTCAAGAAACAACCTGTGTATTTGACCAGACATCATTGCACCCTTGTAACCGACAAAGACTAGCTGCAATTTTTATGATAATTCTTACTGTTAAATGTTTTTTTTTTTAACGTTATTTTTACCTTTAGGAGAAATTGAGGAGTTGATGTACCCCATTAAAGGATGATCTAGGTGGGTGGAGCATCCATTTTTTATGTTTACATCACGATAAATATTGTTATTTTTTAAATTTTAATGTAAAAGCCAATATGTCTCTTCTGTTTTAAGGTGTAAAGTAGATATTTGCATATTAATGGAATGAGTTACACAGTTTTGGTATTTACAGTACCACATTTTGGACATCAATGTTGCTCTGCCAGCTGGGTCATGAATGTGTGTGCGTGTGTGTGAGTCCAACTGACAGTGTCATCCCCAACAAGAGTTAAAGGTTGCTTTTGTTTTTGGGGTTGTTTTTCTTTCCACTATTTATGTTCATTATTTTCACAATGTCTTTCAGTTTGTCACCAGAAGGAACCAGTGACATGTTTTTCCCGCTTTATCTTTCCTTTCCTTTCAAATACTGTCTTATGTTATGTAGAACACAGAGCTTTTTATACTCCCGCCACAGAAATGAGTCCATTGCCTGATGTCACTTTTTTGTTTTCAAGCTCCTGCACGTTTTTTTGATGTCCTAACGATGAATCTAACAGACTTCATTGCAGGGATGTGTAAATAGCCTGGTACTGTGTGTACAGGGCACCATGACCCAGTGGCACTGTAACTATTGTATATACGTGCGTGTGTTTGGGGAGGGCGGGCGTGAAATAGGTTGAGGTGACAATTACACTTTATGTATTGTGTACTGATCTCTTGTACAGTTCTTTAACACTTTATTTACAACAGTATTTGTGTATATTTTATGAAGTAATAAATCTCACATTCTTGCAGGCTTTATTGCATCACTTTGTAATTTGCACCATTGTATGATATGCCATGTACTTTTGATATAAACCACATCTCATAACGTTATATATGCGACGTTATAGTTATGTTAGGCCCTATATTCTAGGGCCTAGATGGTAATATGCAGAGCTTGTTAATTTCCCCCCTTTGCTTCATGTAAACATAACCAACTACAGTGATACCTTACGAACGCTTTAGCTCACGAACTTTTCGCCTCACAAACATTAAATTCGCGAGCATATAGTCTTGGCTGGCAGACGAACCAAACCACACAGCGCCATGATGGCTGGCGGATGAACACCAAACGGGGTTGAACAGTGCCACGTTGGCTGGCGGACTAGTTTTCGTCATCCCCTTTCTTTTAGTGCAGACATGGTTTGCTATTGAGTGGAGTACTTTTGCTATTATGGGACCGAAAAAGACCCCACCACAGGCTAGTGTTAAGACGAAAAGGACACCAAAGAAAATTACGGTCGAGCAGAAAAAGGAGATCATCGAAAAACACGAACGAGGTGTGTGTTTGTGTGACTTAGCGTCCCAGTACCAGTATGCTAAGTCGACCATTGCTACGTGTGGCTAAGGGTGTTTCTGTGTTGTCTAAGCAACGGTCTCAGGCAATGGAAGAAGTTGAAAAACTTCCGTTGATTTGGATTAACGAAAAGCAGATAGCAGAGGACAGTGTGGGGAGGGTATTGTCAACGAGAAAGCGCGGCAACTTCACTCGGATATCATCAAGAGGCAACTACATCATCGACCATCACAAAGGTAAATAAAACGCCTGTATGATACAGTACAGTTTATTTCTTTAATTACAATACAATACAATAGCACATTGATATTTCATAAAATAAGGTCTATAGTTTTAAGACTTATTTAGTAGGAAATTATGTTTCATGGAGACCCGGGAATGGATTATTCTAATTTTTAATGGTTCTTATGGGAAATAAATGTTCGTCAGACGAACTTTTCACCTTACACGCATGTTCTGGGAACCAATAAGTTCGTGAGCTGAGGTATCAGTGTATTTGCCCAAGTGTACACACCCTCAGATAACGAAGGGACGTCACTCTGTTCAGTATGAACCAATCGGGAAATTTTCTGTTAAACCGCAGTGGGGCACCTGCGTGGGTGTTTGTGATATCAAAAAAAATAGCAGAGCAATGTACAAAGTTATTTTATCCTCTTGGAATGTATTTCATATGCTTTTTTTATGTATTTTTTTCGCTGTGGTAACCCTTGAAGGGAAAATCCCAAAGGAAAAGAAGTTATACAGCGATAATTACGTGGCAAAAGACACACAGCGCATGTGCTGTTTTGTGACGTCACGTTTGCATTCACATCCATGGGTGGCGATGTGAAGGACTAACGGCACTGGCGTATCGGTCTTCAGAAGGCCCTTACAATATCCTCGTCGTTACTCCTTTTGAGGCTTGTCAAACCTTTGCTTTTTTGTCACCTGAATGTCCGCAGAAAAACAACAAGCCGACACAGGATTTGAATGGCAAGCTAACGCTAACTAGCATCGACCGCCTCAAGCCCCCAGCTGTTACACGCATTTGCTAGCTGTTGCAAACGGACAAATATTTTTTGGTGTTGGAGCAGCAGTGCAAAGTTTCGTTCGTCGGAATGCCACCATTGGGACGGCTATTCTGAATAAAAGTACGTAACCCACCCGTGATGAGCTAAATTGATGTTTGGTTCCCAAACGGTCCCGCTGACCAGACAACTGCAGAGGAGGTACGTACCATACTTGTGTCAAGATAAACATGTGTACAGTATATAAACACGTTTTAGAAATTACACTCTATTTTATAACGTATAATGAAAATACTGAGGATAATGCATAAGGAGTAATAATAATGAAAATGAGTTGTTTTAACGTGTTCTTGTTTTTATGTATAATTTTATCTCTTTTTATTTATGTCCCTGTTTTGTGATTGTAAAGTGTCATTGAGAGCTTTGAATGGCGCTTATAAATAAAATGTATTTTTATTAATACTAACCGGAGTCCGTGTCAATGCATTTGAACACAATTTGAGTCAGCAGATGACAAGCGTGAGCCAGGCAGCCTCGCCTCGTCGCCTGCGGACACATGTTGACCTGTAACAAAGACAACCGATTACTAGAGCATCTCTGCTCTATAATGACCTCTGCCTTTTATGGGTCAATCCACAGCAGGATAATACTGAACCCAATGAACAATTTCCTTTCTAATCGATGTACCTGACGTTTTCACCCTCTCGTTCAGTCTGAGCTTGAATAAGTAAAATCACACTGATTCTTATTTTTTACACACAACTAATCAGTAGCGAGTGGGTAAACGTTAGTAGAAATGTGGTAAAGCACTATTTAAGCAAAGATGTTTTGTATGCCGAAAACAGCAGGGCTCGAGGTGGTGCCTGGCAACCATTAACCAGCAGGGTGCTGATACCTAAAATACCTCTTCTCCCTCCTTTCTAAAAAAACAGATGAGCGGGCTCTGGAGGCGAGACTTGGCTTTGTCGGAGAGGCTGACGAATGACTCTCCGGCAGGCCTTGCGCCCAAGGCACCCGCGACCATGCCCCCTCAGGTTTCAAATTCTTCCTTCATACCAGAAACCCCAGTGGTCACCGCGGAGCAGCCCATTTTCCTCATGACCTCGACGGCCCAAACGATATCAGGTTTTTTTGTTTGGACGGCACTGCTGATCACATGTCACCAGGTAAAGACGGTCCTGTGTTTTCTTCGCTGCGAGTGCTTTTGGCAAAATATACAAACCGTAAAGATGGTCCCATAATTGTATAAACCTTTGAGCTACTTCTACTTTTGACACATGCGTGGCGGTAACACCTATAAACGGAACATACATCAATTCACACAGGAAATATTCTCTCCAGTGTCGCTGTGGAGCTTATTTGTTGACCTTTGTCCGCTTTTCTAAGCTATCGGCCATATCAGAGGAGTGTAGTGTTACTGTGAATAATTGTCACCCCCTCCTTTTTTTGTTGTTGTTGTTGTTTTGTTTTTTTTCAAGCCAAAGGTTTGCACTGTTTACACGCAAAGAAAAGTGATAGGTGGAACATTGTTTGTTTATTTCCGGAGGCTATTCACATCGTCTTGGATGCAATTCCAAAAAAGCATCACGTCAATGTTTCAAACGGCTCTCGTTACGAAAACATGTGACCTCTTTCTTTCCGTAGATCTACACGCACTTGCGTTATTACAGCTCCCCAAACGAGCAGAGGCATATCGTGAGGATTCTCTTCATTGTCCCGATCTATGCCTTCGACTCCTGGCTTAGCCTTCTATTCTTTACCAATGAGGAGTACTACGTGTACTTTGACACGGTTCGAGACTGCTACGAAGGTGAGTGTGCTTTCACCCGATAAACACTTTGATTCTGCTCTCAGGGCGGACGACGGAGAGTGTGACGTGGTACTCGACCATAGTAACCACAGAGACGAGTCAATGTCCGTCTGAGAAAGTATCGATTGCGATTTCCCCGTGATAAAGGGCCTTTCCTGCTTAGGCTTCATGCTTCGTTTTCCACGTCGGCGGCCCATTGAGGATTACAGGAAAAGGGATAGCTTGTTTCCTAGCAACCGTATGAAGCTCAGCAGAGGACAGCGAGGCAAGAAAGAAAACGTGATTGAGGACACGAGCTAACTACAAAGATTGAATATTAATGGAAACTGCAAAGTCATCCTGCGCAAGTCAAATTGGATCATTTTCACCCCCCCGATGTTGTCTTGACATCCTGGCGTCCCACGGCAGCCCAATGTGGAATCTCTGCTCGTCAAGGGGTGATTTTTGTCTGTGTTCTCGACAGCCTTCGTCATCTACAACTTCCTGAGTCTGTGTTACGAATATCTGGGAGGCGAGAGTGCCATCATGGCCGAAATCAGAGGAAAACCCATTGAGTGAGTATTATTCGGCGCCCCTCGCCAAAAAACTTTGTGTGCACCGATGCTCGACTTGCACTTGACTCCAGGTCAAGCTGCGTGTACGGCACCTGCTGTCTATGGGGCAAGACCTACTCAATTGGCTTCCTCAGGTTCTGCAAACAGGTACAAATGCGCTACCGTCTATTCAAATCAAAGAATTCCGATGCGTTTTCCTCACGATACCGACTTGACTTTGGCTTTTGCGCTTCACCCAGGCCACTCTGCAGTTCTGTGTGGTCAAACCACTAATGGCCGTCATCACCGTCATTCTTCAGGCTTTTGGAAAATACAAAGATGGAGATTTCAAGTAGGTTTTCCGCAAGAGCTTAGCGACAATCGGTCGCAGCCATCAAGGCTAATGACAAAGTGGTTCTGTCACGTGCTTTTCTCCCTTACTATTTGATTGGGATTCCACGAACGTTGGATTGGATTCGTCTGTGTAAGCTCTCAGTCGTACAGGAGTGGTCCATCGATGAGAAGGTGTCTTCAGCCGTCATCTGTACAAATGTGAAGGTTTCGGACGTTTCGCCTCCTATCCAAGAGGCTTCGTCAGCGAACTAAAGTCTGACTGGTCGTATCGGCCCTATTTATATATCCCTAATGTCCAGACATGGTGGCGCCGGACACAGCTATGATAGGTCCCTAGTCTCAGGTTGGGGGGGCAGAGGACAGAAAGAAAGAATAGGGAATGAAACCAAAAATTCTCAAGATACAAAAAGGAGAGGAGTAGCAGTACCGTACATTGCAGGAGTTTCTGAAAAATTACAAAGAGTCCTTTGGCAACACAAAATTCCTACTTATTTCAAACCGATAAACACGTTAAGGCAAAAATTAGTGCATCCAAAAGATAGGCTGCCAAAAAAAAAACAAAGTCATGTAGTTTATTCAATACTCTGTAAGAATAAAAATTGTAAAGAGCAGTACATTGGGGAGACTTTATCAACATGGCAGGGATAATACTAGTGGGCCTCAATCGGCAGTACATTTGCACCTAAAAGCTAGCAACCACTCATTTGACGACAATGAGGTTAAAATCTTAGCGAAAGAATATAGATGGTTTGAAAGGGGGTAAAAGAAGCGATTCTTATAAAACAACAAAATCCTTCATTAAACCGCTCTGGTGGGGTGAGGTTCAATTTGGATCGTTCATACAATAGCCTGCTTAAGCAAAACAGGTTAGGCAACTTTCGTAATGCTGATCAGGTGATACCGGGGGGAGTGGGGGTAATAGGCCAGTCGTTAGTCAGGAATGTAGGAACAATCAGTGGGGCCACAGTAAGTGGTCCTCTGCTCCCCCCAACCTGAGAGTAGACACCTATCATAGCTGTGTCCGGCACCGCCATGTCTGGACATTAGGGATATATAAATCGGGCCGATACGACCAGTCAGACTTTAGTTGGCTGACGAAGCCTCTTGGATAGGAGGCGAAACGTCCGAAACCTTCACTTTTGTACAGATGACGGCTGAAGAAACCTTCTCATCGATGGATTGGATTAACTTTTATTAGTCTCGGAGTGGAGAAATGTACATTTCACAGCAGTTATGAAATGAAAACAAAATACAGAGCTGCTTTAAAGGCAGCCCCTCTCGCCGCGCCATTTTGAAGCCAAAACAACATAAAAGACAGTCATTCAATCTTAAGCACTTTCTGCACCCTCTTTGTTGTATGAAGCAGTTCACATAATAGTCAACACAAAGCAAATTATAAACACAACAGGAACATAAACGATGGATAGTTGATTTGTGCTATCTTAACGACTTTCCCCATGTACTCTATGAGCGCAAGACAAAGACTATGACATAAAGCAGACCCGGATGAAAGAGGAGAGGATGAAATCCTCCTTTTCACCAGTGTATCAGAGGCGCCACGGTGGAATGCGCAGGTCTGCTACGAGCTCAATGTTGAAAGCAAACACGAAGCTGTGGCATTCATTGACGAAAAGAGATTGTCTCACGTAAATGTGCTTCATTTCCAAGCCGCGGCTGTTGCGCATACGCATCAGTGCTCCGCGCTGACGCTCCTTTCTTCTCATCGCGGGCTCCTCGACCCACGCCGCAGACTGTCCAACACCACCGAGCTTTCCGCTGAACAAAGCGGGGCTGAGAAAATGCTGCCCATTACAGGCGCAAAAAAAGCACAATCTCAATATTTAAATGCAGTGCACGTGAATATTTCTTCAGCAGACATTCCGCCGTGAAAATTAATGAAAATACAAGCGCATGCAATTATTTTCCCCAGTGCTCCCATGCTGACGAATGCACACGTATGTCTATAAGTTCTTTGCGCCCTGTGAGTGATGAGTTATGCCTTGATTATGATGATGGATGAGAAGGTTTCTTCAGCCGTCATCTGTACAATTTTGAAGGTTTCGGACGTTTCGCCTCCTATCCAAGAGGCTTCGTCAGCCAACTAAAGTCTGACTGGTCGCATCGGCCCTATTTATATATCCCTAATGTCCGGCCGGACATGGCGGCGCCGGACACGGCTATGATAGGTCCCTACTCTCAGGTTGGGGGGAGCAGAGGACCCCTCCCTGTGGCTCCACGGATTGTTCCTACATTCCTGACTAACGACTGGCCTATTTGCCCCACTCCCACCGGTATCACCTCATCAGCATTACGAATGTTGCCTAACCTGTTTTGCCTAAGCAGGCTATTGTATGATGTTTGGATTGGATTGGATTGGATTTGCCTTTATTAGTCTCGCAGTGGAGAAATGTACATTTCACAGCACCAAAGTTATGAAAGAAATGAAAGTAGAAAAGCAAAACACAGGAGCTGCTGGAAAGGCAGCCACTCTCGCGGCGCCGTCTTGAAGTCAAAAGAACAAAAAAAAACTAAATAACAAATAACATGACAACACAAAGACACAGAGAGACATTCATTCTTAAGCACTTTCTGTACCCTCTTTGTTACATAAAGCAGTTCCAGATGAAAGAGGAGAGGATCAAAGCGTCTTTCCACCAGTGGATCAGGGACATCATGGTGGAATGTGCACGTCGACTACAAGCTAAATGTTGAAAGCAAACACGCAGCTGTAGCATCCATTGACGAAAAGAGATTGTCTCATATCTCCTGTTCCACATAAATCTGCTTCAATTCCAAGCCGCAACAGTTCCACATACGCATCGGCGCTCTGCGCTGACGCTCCTTCCTTCTTATCGCGGGCTCCTCAAGCCATGTATCCATCCAGCCGCAGACTGTCCAACAGCACCGACCTTCCGCTGAACAAAGCGGGGCTGTGAAGATGCTGCCCATGACAGGCGCAAAAAAGCACAATGGCCCCTTTGGTGTCCAGCGATGGCAGTCGAATGGCAGCGACATTCCTCCCATTCAAAAAGAGTCCTGGCATATTCATGCTGCCGAAAAGGCGCAAGCGCTCAGCACAGTCTCCTCCTTGATGAATGTCGTGGTCAAAAATGCTGAAAAACAATCCGTATCCGTTCCACACGACGCTTAACAACACAAAGTGACAAAAGAAAACACAAAACAAGACAAAAACAACCAAAAAAAGCAAGGCTCATCAGAGCACTTGCTGACGGCTGCCTACTTGGGCGCCATCTTGGACTCCTATGATTATGTTATTATTATGATTATGTGAACTGGATCTTTTGTTGTTGTTGTTTTTTTGCCATTTTCACAACTTTCTCTCATGTGTTCTTTTCATCCAGTGTGGCAAGCGGCTACTTGTACGTGACCATCATCGACAACATCTCAGTCAGCCTGTCGCTGTATGCGCTCTTCCTCTTCTACTTTGCCACAAGAGAGTTGCTGGTCCCCTACAGCCCCGTGCTCAAGTTCTTCATGGTCAAGTCCGTCATCTTCCTTTCCTTCTGGCAAGGTAAGAGCACCACGGCGGAATGTGCGTGTCTCCCGTTGGACGGCTAAAAGTCTTCGCTTCGATTCAGGGACGCTGCTGGCCGTTCTTGAGAAATGCGGTGCCATTCCGCAGATCAACTCCGCCGACTTTTCTGTGGGCGAGGGAACCGTCGCTGCCGGCTACCAGAACTTCATCATTTGCATTGAGATGTTCTTTGCTGCCGTTGCTCTGCGCCACGCCTTCACCTACAAGGTCTACATGGACAAAAGACTGGATTCATATGGTGAGGGTTTAGTTCTTTTCTTTAGTTTTAGGAGATTTCTTAAAGCGCCAGGCAATTCTTGTGGTTTTTCTCTTGCTCTCTTTTCTGAGTCAGTCTGTTCTTGACTTGTCTGAATTCAATATTTCTATTTGTCCTTTTTCTTCCTCGCTGTGCTGCATTAAAAGGCTCATTCCCAATCTATGGACAGTACGGTAGGTGTGACCCGGAAGCTTTGTTCCAGATGCATATGTTCGTCCTTGTCACCATGTTCCGTTCTGTTTTTTTCTTCTTCTTCTAATGTTTCACTAGGCTTGAAGAGTATCATTTTAGTTTTGAATTGATGTGAGTTATATTTACAGCGATACCCCAGTTTACGAACACTTTAACTCACCAGCTTCTCACCTTAAATTCGCCACAATATAATCTTGGCATACGAACTAGTTTTCGGCGGACGAACCAAACCAGAGAGCGCCACGGTGGCTGGCGGACTCGTTTTTGGCGGATGGACACCAAACCGCACGCTCGAACAGCGCCACGGTGTCTGGCGGACTCGTTTTCGTCACCAGTGAGTGCAGACGTGAAGTACTTTTGCTATTATGGGACCGAAAAAGACCCCACCACAGTCTAGTGTTAAGACGAAAAGGACACAAAAGAAGATTACGATCAAGCCGAAAAAGGAGATCATCGAAAAGTGACTTAGCGTCCCGGTACCAGTACGCTAAGTCGACCATTGCTGCGTGTGGCTAAGGTTGTTTCTGTGTTGTCTAAACAACGGTCTCAGGCAATAGAAAAGGTTTAAAAACTTCTGTTGATTTGGATTAGCCAAAAGCAGCTAGTAGGGGGCAGTGTGTAAGGGCCTAATCGCCGAGAAAGCACGGCAACTTCACTCGGATATCGTCAAGAGGCAACTACAACAACGACCATCACAAAGGTAGTAAATAAAACGATTTTATTATACGGTACAGTTTATTTCTGTAATTACAATACAATAGCACATAAAATCAGGTATATTTTGTGTAGTTTTAAGGCTTATTTAGTAGAAATTTACATTTGATGCGGACCTGGAAATGGACTATTCCTTACTTTAATGGGAAATAAATGTTTGGCAGACAAACTTTTCGCCTTACACACACTTTCTGGGAACCAATTAAGTTTGTAAACTGAGGTATCACTGTATTTGTTTCCGATAGTCATCTTATTGAATACTCCCTTGATATTTCCCGCACTCCAGAATCCAAAATACATGTAAAATGCTGCTGTCTTCTTAAATCATCCCCCGTTTTTGGATATCACCATTTTGTTGTCCATTTAACTGATATTAGTTCATCTAATGTGTTGATCCAGCCATATTTTTCACCTTAAAATAGTCTTAAGGTGTCGTCCACGTTGGGAATGGACACTTGAGTGTGTCTTTTCAGTCAGTTTTTTTTTTCTTCATCCTAACCCTTTGTAACCCCCTCCCTCCCTGCCTCCCTCCCTCCCTCCCGCATTTATGCTGCTCGGCGATAGTGACAATAGTGGCAATTTCCTCTGCCCTCACCTGCAGGCCGCTGTGCGCCAATGAAGAGCATCTCCAGCAGTCTGAAGGAGACGATGAACCCAGGGGACATGGTGCAAGACGCCATCCATAACTTCTCGCCCGCTTATCAGCAGTACACCCAACAATCCACCCTGGAGCGAGGCGGAGAGCCAGCCCTCTCTCGCAGCCACAGTAACCTCAGCACCAGAGGGGACAATGAGAAGACACTGCTGCTCAGCTCTGACGATGAGTTCTGAGATTGACATTTCACCGTAACCTTAGTTAGCCCATGGCCAAGCCATAGAATTGAAGGAAATGTTGGGGTGTTTCTAGAACATGTGGATTTGGCGGCAACATTTTATTATTAGCGTCAAAGAGGCCATTAGAGCATGGAAGCTGTATTTGCAATGTATCTTTGATTCACTATATGGCGACATGTAGCTTCCTGACACTGCACTTTAAACCACGCGGCTAACGCCGGATGACATCTACTCTACGTACATTGAGCCGCAGCGACAAACCGCCCTCATTTTCTGACTTGTGGCGGCTTTTGTCATGTTCATTCTTGGGTTAAAGATGTGCCGAAAACTTGCCAAATAGTGAAAGGAGTGAAACATGGTGTCATTAAGAACACACTGACGGATTTTTCTTTCCTATTGAATCACGGCTTTATTTACAGATATACAGATTGGTGAAAAATGTTCCGTATAAAACCTTGAATATCAAGTACAAGTTTATTGTCAAATATGCTCTATGTGTAACACAGAATATGGATTAGTTATGAACATTGTTGTTCCAGAAATGGCACGCGGCACTCGGTCTGGATGAAAAACAACAACATTGTCATGCCATGACTGACGCCGATGGCCTGCTAATATTTGCAAATTGTCAAGGGATGTAATTTAGGAGAGATTTTCGTGGGCTGGCAAGATTGACAGAAGGGCAACGCCCCCGCACAGATTAGTGAATATGCAGTATGGCCCAGTTGTGGTGTGTGCACTGGATTGTAATCCCACAATTAAGGTCACTGGATGTATTCTGGAGCAAGGCAACATTGAGTCAGTAGGTAAATTGTAACAGGCATATAAACAAAGACGTGAAAGAGGATAAACATGACTGCACTTGTTTCTTAAAATAGACTTTTATGATGCAGAGATACTGAGCCTTGTCTCAGTCAATCACGATCATGACCGAAAACTAACCCATATTGATGTTATTATTTCAAGACGGACTATGAGTAGACTTTTGTTCATGAGGTGCTGTTGAATTTGTGTTTTTGCGGCAACTGTAGACGTTTGTGGTTGTGATTGTAAATGTTTGATGGTGGAGCACTGCGGCAAAACCCACAACGTTGCCTCAAATTAACCATTGCATGTTTTTGCCACATGCAAAACAGTGTGTCGAATGTGGCTTAAGTGACGAGATCCAAAATGTGGAGGCTGTGGAAATGGAATTTTCTGGCTGTGACAACTATTCTAGTTGCGTTTCTGACAACTTCATGTTTGAAATTATAAATACATCATTTATCCAGCCTTTCATTGAATCTCACACTTCTTAATACAATTTTAAGATCCCATAATTCAATCGGAGGACACATTCCAGAGAGAAAAACAATGTTGTGAATAACAGTTGAAGCACTGTATAACATTTCAGGATGATAGCGTTGCTACATGTAGTACTATGTTTTACTATTTCAATTTTTATACAGTTCTGTTATGTTTCTGTTGTATACATTATAACTGTGTATTGTTGGTATTATATACTTTTATGCTGTTGGGCTTTGTTAGTGTTGAAAGGGAAATAAACGTTTAACCCAGAAGTATCAAGTATGTTTCCTTGTGTTCGAGACCACTACCTGCAAAATACACTGTTAAATCATTATGAAAAAGTCACGCATGGTTAAATTTGTGAAATGCAATCTTCCGGATTGCATTTTACGTGCACCACCGTGAATTTCTTTAAAACTGAATGTTAGGCAGCCCCATAAAGCTCCAACGAGCCTCGTCCTGTAATTAAGACTAAATGTTGTGACAAAAAGAGTGCTTTCTGTTTAGGCTCTAAGTCGTAAAGGAGTGGTAAATCGATTCAAAAAATATTTTGCCGTCATCTGTACTTCTTTGAACTTCTTTGAACTTCTTTCAAATAAATACAATGGCGGCTGAAGAAACATTTTTTTTATCGGTGCTCGGTTGAATGACAAAAGGGTCCATCTTGTGGGCGTGTCCAGCCAATCAACATGCCCCCTGATCCGAGCCGAATGGCTAAGCTAACAACGTAGCTGCTAATTCAATTTAACACCAGTCTAAACGTCTTCAGTATAATCAAATATACGCGATTTTGTACTTCTTTTGTTTTCCTAAACAGGGGCTTTGTAAGGCCATCCCGTTTCATCACAACCAGTGTTACACGTAGAGCATCTTTTGCTTGAAATTAGTCGGTGCGTCCCGTTGGAGCTCTTTCGAAAGGGCTAACTCGGGGGAGAAAGGCCAAGGAAATCTCACGAATACCCAACAGCTTCTCTTTCTCACAAAGGAACAGAGTCTCCAAAATGAGAGGTTCTTACGGAGACCGAGACAGAGACCGCGGTCGCGACAGGGGGTGAGAATTTTCACTAAATCAATTTTAGCTCGAAAGCTAACAGCATCTCTTGTTTGAGCGCATTCCACGTTTGATACCAACACCACAAAAACACACAGTCTCGATTTTAATGAAGAATACAGACTAATACGTTTCTATCTTTTGTCATCATGTTACAGAAGTCCCCGTTTCGGGTCAAGCAGCAGAAGCGGCTCATCTTCGTTTAAAAAAACCAGCAATCTTGGCGAGCGTTTGCGGAAGAAAAGATGGGATCTGGACCAACTACCCAAATTTGAGAAGAACTTTTACCACGAGCATCCGGAAGTACAACGCATGGCTGAGGTATATTTTCGCTGAATTAATTCATTCAACTACAATTTAAGGTTGAGCCTCTTAAACCACAGCATCATCATCATTTGGATTCTCACACTACTCCCACAGTATGACGTCGAGGAGTACAGAAAGAAGAAAGAAATAACTATTAGGGGTTCAGGCTGCCCAAAACCGGTCACTGCATTCCATCAAGCAAAGTTTCCTCGTAAGTATCCTCAAATCTGATCTTGAGGTGGCAAGCGCCTGGTGGTCGGGCCTACACCCATGGGGCCCCGTCGGGCCTAGCCCGAAGAGGAAACGTGGGTCCCCATGGGAGGGGCAGGAGGGGTCGGTCGGGTTCACTGTGAGCTGGGCGGCAACCAAAGGCGGGGACCCTGGCGGTCCGATCCTCGACTGCAGAAGCTAGTTCTTGGCACGGAGGAGCCCGAGCTGGTGCGCGAGGTCGAAAAGTTCCGACTAGACATAGTTGGGCTTGCCTCCACACACAGCCTGGGTTCTGGTACCAGCCTTCTCGAGAGGGGTTGGACTCTCTTTCACTCTGGAGTAGCCCACGGTGACAGGCGTAGAGCATACTTATTGCCCCCCGGCTCGCCGCCTGTACGTTGGGCTTCGCCCCGGTAGACGAAAGGGTTGCTTCACTCCGCCTTCGGGTGGGGGGGACGGCTTCTGACTGTTGTTGTGCATATGCACCAAACAGCACTTCAGTGTAGCCATCCTTTTTGGAGACCTTAGAGGGTGTGCTGGAGAGTACTCCCCTTGGGGACTCCCTTGTTCTGCTGGGTGATTTCAATACTCATGTGGGCAATGACAATGAGACAGAGAGGGCCGTGATTGGGAGGAACGGCCCCCCCGGTCAAAACCCGAGTGGTGTTTTATTATTGGACGTCTGTGCTCGACACGGATTGTCTATAACAAACACTTTATTCAAACATAAGGGTGTCCATATGTGCACATGGCACCAGGACACCCTTGGTCGCAGTTCAATGATTGACTTCGTAGTTGTATCATCGGTTTGCGGCTTCATGTTTTGGCTAGATGGCCTGTGGGACCCCTGAGACAGCTGACAGATAACGAATAGCCAAGCGGAATGCAGCCTCGGTGGTCGCCGAGGCAAAGACACGGGCATGGGAAGAATTCGATGAGGCCATGGAAGCCGACTTCCGGACCGCTTCGAGGAAATTCTGGTCCAACATCCAGCGTCTCAGGAGGGGAAAGCAGTGCACCACAACACTGTGTACAGTGAGGATGGGGCGCTGCAGACCTCGACTCGAGACGTCGCGAACCGGTGGGCAGAGTACTTCGAAGACCTCCTCAACTCCACCAACACGTCTTTCTTGGAGGAAGCAGTGTCTGGGGACTCTGAGGTGGGCTCTCCGATCTCTGTGGTTGAAGTCACCGAGGTGGTTAAAAGCTCCTCGGTGGAAAGGCTTCCCTGGAAATGTCTCTTGAGGTGTTCTAGAGGGGCGGGTCCGTCGGAAAGTCGAGCCTCAGATTGTGGAGGAGCAGTGTGGTTTTCGTCCCGGCCACGGAACAGTGGACCAGCGCTACACCCTTAGCAGGGTCCTCGAGGGTGCATGGGAATTCGCCCAACCAGTCTACATGTGCTTTGTGTACTTGGTGAAAGCGTTTGACCGTGTCCCTCGTGGAGTTCTGTGGAGGGTGCTTCGGGAGTATGGGGTACAGGAGCGCCTGATACGGGCCGTTCGGTCCCTATACGACCGATGTCAGAGTCTGGTTCGCATTGCCGGCAGTAAGTTGGAATCGTTTCCAGTGAGGGTGGGCTCCACCAAGGCTGCCCTTTGTCACCGATTCTGTTCATAACCTTTATGGACAGCCGAAGCGTTGAAGGTTTCCGTTTTTGAGGCCTCAGTATAGCATCTCTGCTTTTTGCAGATGACGTGGTACTGTTGGGGCCTTCAAGCGGAGCTCTCCAACTCTCTCTCGAGCGTTTCGCAGCCGAATGTGAAGCGGTTGGGGTGAGAATCAGCACCTCCAAACTAAGACAATGGTTCTCAGTCGGAAAAGGGTGGAATGCCCTCTCAGGGTAGGGGAGGAGATCTTGGCTCAAGTGGAGGAGTTTAAGTATCTGCGAGTCTTGTTCACGAATGAGGGTCTGAGCGAGCGAGAGGTCGATAGGCGGATCGGTGCGGCGTCTGCTGTGATGCGGACTTTGTACCGATTTGTCGTGGTGAAGAAGGAGCTGAGCCAAAAAGCAAAGCTCTCTATTTACCGGTCGATCTACATCCCAACCCCCATCTATGGTCACGAGCTATGGGTTGTGACCGTAAGAACGAGATCCCGGGTCCAAGCAGCCGAAATGAACTTTCTCCGTAGGGTGTCCGGGCTCTCCCTTAGAGATAAGGTTTGAAGCTTGGTCCCCCGGGAGAGGCTCAGAGTCGAGCCGCTTCTCCTCTACATAGAGAGGAGCCAGATGAGGTGGCTCGGGCATCTGATTAGGATGCCCCCTGGATGCCTCCCTGGTGAGGTGTTCCGAGCGGAGCCCCACTGGCAGGAGACCCCGGGGACGCTGGAGAGACTATGTCTCCCAGCTGGCCTGGGAACGCCTCGGGATCCGCCAGGATGAGCTGGAAGAAGTGGCTGGGGAGAGGGAAGTCTGGGCATCCCTACTGAAGCTGCTGCCCCCGCGACCCGACCCCAGATAAGTGGCAGAAGATAAATGGATGGCGGTGGCAAAAGTATTCTCACTCTGTACTTATGTAACAATACTAACCCCCTTGGTACTCATGTTTTCATAGGAGACAAATTAAATTCATGCAAAGTAAAAGTAAAGAAAAAAAAAATTTATTTTTTAGCAAAATAGTCATGACAAAGCATGTCTCTTTTCCGTTTAGAATATGTACTGGATGTCTTGATGCAGCAAAATTTCAAGGAGCCAACCGCCATCCAGGCTCAAGGATTCCCTTTAGCCCTCAGCGGGAGAGACATGGTGGGAATTGCGCAGACTGGCTCGGGGAAGACTCTGTCGGTAAGATATATCTTTTAATTAGGCATGCATGTTAGTGTCAATTGTTTGGCTATCTGAGCCCTGCAATAGTCCGGCCAACAGTCCAGAGTAGGGGTGCTCACACTTTTTCATCATGGGAGCTACTTTTGAAATGACCAAGTCAAAATGAGCTACCCATTATATGAACCCTTGAAATACGTCTCTGTCAGCTCTCAGCCGTACAGGAGTGGTCCATCGATGAAAAGTTTTCTTCAGCCGTCATCTGTACTTCTTTGAAGGTGTCGGACGTTTCGCTTCTTATCCAAGAAACTTCGTCAGCAAACTAAAGTCTTACTGGTAGTTTAGGTCCTATATATATATATATCCCTACTGCCCAGACATGGCGGTGCCGGACTCTGCTATGATTGGTCCCTGCTCTCAGGATGGGGGGAGCAGAGTACTACTCCCTGCAGCCCCACTGATAGTTCCTATTGTCCTGACTAACGACTAGCCTGATTGCCCCACCTCGACCGGTATCACCTCCTCAGTATTACTAATCCTATGTTGCCTAAGCAGGCTATTGTATGAACGATCCAAATTGAACCTCACCCCACCAAACCGGTTTAATGAAGGATTTAGTTGTTTTATGAAAATCGCTTCTTTTACTCCCCTTTCAAACCATCTATGTTCTTTCGCTAAGATTTTAACCTCATTGTTGTCAAATGAGTGGTTGCTAGCTTTTAGGTGCAAATGTACTGCCCATTGAGGCCCACTAGTATTATCCCTGCCATGTTGATAAAGTCTTTTTTTGAGAATTTGTTGAGTCTTCCCAATGTACTGCTCTTTACAATTTTTATTCTTACAGAGTATTGAATAAACTACATGACTTTGTTTTTTTTTTGGCAGCCTATCTTTTGGATGCACTAATTTTTGCCTTAAAGTGTTTATCGGTTTGAAATAAGTAGGAATTTTGTGTTGCCAAAGGACTCTTTGTAGTTTTTCAGAAACTCCTGCAATGTAAGGTACTGCTATATAGGGCCTAAACTACCAGTAAGACTTTAGTTTGCTGACGAAGTTTCTTGGATAAGAAGCGAAACGTCCGACGTACAACACTGAAGTACAGATGACGGCTGAAGAAACCTTTTCATCGATGAACCCTTGAAATGTATGATTATATTTATTGAGTAATATATCGAGGATTCATGCAACTTATGTTGATGTATGTATAACCACATCTGCAACCACATATGTTGCACAACACAATGTAATTACAGTAAAGTCTCGTTATATCGATATTCAAGGGAGTCTGAAAAAATATTGATATAACCGGGACTATCGATATATCCGACCCTGTTTGCATGTAATTTTCTCCGCGCGTGCATAGAAATAGTATCGATATAACCGGGACTATTGATATATCCGATATCGATATAACGAGACTTTACTGTATGTATTTTTTTGCCATTCACTCTGATAACTGGCAGACAAGAAAAACACACTTTGAAAATGACATTGTGAAATAAAGTCCTCCTCCCATTCCGGATGAAAGTGATCCTTTTTTTTCTTCTCACTTGGTCCAGCTGTCCCACTCAATTTTATACCTTATCCTACGTTTAACAGGGAAAAAAACGAGTGAAAAATTAGGATGTAACCAACGACTAGCTTGTTAACTTTGCAAAACTCAGGGGCGTTGTTTGAGCGCGCAGTGTACCTTAAAATAATGCAATGTCATCTGTGTGATTGTCCGATGTACCAATCAAGTGAAGGGATGGCTAATAGGCTGACGTGTAGTTTTTATTCCAAACAACTCAATTTTATCACCTTGTCATGTGATCTACCAATAGTGCCTTGGAGATCAACTGGCAGATTGCGATCAACGTGTTGAGCACCCCTGGTCCAGAGTATACCAAATCTGTCACCCACATCTGTTTCTCTTTTCTCCACTGAAACACATAAAAAAAATATAATAATATCCAAATTGTCTCTTCCGCACCACTGCCGCCAATGATCACAATAGTAAACAAAGTGTTCAATGAAAGAAGGAAATCTAACTCTTGTATCGGATCACATTAGATTGCTCAAAAATGACAAAAAAAAGTTCAATTTGCACAAGTCATC
This sequence comes from Hippocampus bargibanti, assembly GCF_051943395.1. Classification (NCBI taxonomy): domain Eukaryota; kingdom Metazoa; phylum Chordata; class Actinopteri; order Syngnathiformes; family Syngnathidae; genus Hippocampus; species Hippocampus bargibanti. Next base: position 13,836,235 of record NC_142750.1, read on the forward strand.
ACTGTCATTAATGTTGATCGTGTTCTTCATAATTGATCAAATTGGATCCCTTTTTTCCCGTCCACAGTATCTGCTGCCATCCATTGTGCACATCAACCATCAGCCCTATCTGGAGCGTGGAGATGGGCCCATTGTACGTAAGGAGAAGCAAAGAATAGTAATTCCTGACAGTTATGTGCTGCGGATTTATAAGACCATGTTAGAATGAGCATTCTTCGCAGTGATTTCCCAACCATTGGCAAATCATTGGTTGTCTCACTAGACAATATCCAAGTCAAAGTGATTGTCATGAAAATTCAGGGATGCATCTTTGCTGCGCCCTTGCGCCATTTACGCATTTTGACAGCCACTGGGGCAATTTTGTAACTCAACTGCGCCAGCACAAGTCTGTTATGATTAGCGCACCTTGCTACATGATCGCCGCCACATATGACATACTTCTGTTACAATAGTGAAAGAAACAAATTTAGGTAAACAACTGTTTGTTTCCTTCACGGGTTTTAACTTTCGTCATCTGCCATCTTGCGTTACCAATCTCTAGCCATAATCACCTTGCACTTGTTTCTGTGCGTTCCAAAGTTGTGGTGGAGGGTATCTCTGGCTTTTTCGTGATCCGCCGGAAACTGACGAAAGAGATAATCGAATATTCATATACCCATGGTGAATTGCAACACAGTGATAACTTACAAACTTAATTGGTTCCTAGAAAGTGTGTTCAAGGTGAAAAATGTGTCTGCCTTATGGAGGACACTGATTTGCTGTGGCGACCCCTTGAAGGGAAAAGCCGAAAGGAAAAGAAGATTTCCCATAAGAAATCATTAAAAATGACAATAATCCGTTCCCAGCGCCCCATAATACATAATTTTCTACTAAATAAGTCATAAAACTACACAAAATATACCGTATTTTATGTATAATAAATGTGCTATTGGATTGTAATTAAAGAAATAGTATAGTAAAGTCGTTTTATTGACCTTTGTGATGTAGTTGCCTCTTGATGATATCCAAGTGAAGTTGCCGTGCTTTCTCACTCACAATGTTCCCTGCTAGCTATCTGCTTTTCGTTAATCCAAATCAACAGAAGTTTTTCAACCGCTTCTATTGCCTGAGACCGTTGCTTAGACAACACAGAAACTCCCTTAGCCACACGTAGCAATGGTCGACTTAGCATACTGGAACTGGGATGCTAAGTCACACAAACGCACACCTCATTCGTGTTTTTCGATGATCTCCTTCTGTGCGACCGTAATTTCCTTTTGTGTCCTCCTCGGCTTAACACTAGCCTGTGGTGGGGTGCTGTTCGGTCCCATAATTGCAAAAGTACTCCACGCGATAGTAAACCACGTGTGCACTCAAAGGCGGTGTGGAAAACTAGTTTACTACCCACCGTGGCGTTGTTCGACCGTGTGGTTTGGTGTTCATCCGCCGAAAACTAGTCCGCCAGCCACCGTGGCGCTGTGTGGTTTGCTTCGTCCGCCGAACACTGGTTTGTATGCCAAGATTATAGTCTCGCGAATGTAATGTTCGTAAGGCGAAAAGTTTGTGAGCTAAAGCGTTCATAAGCCCATTTTATATTCGATATTTAAATTGAACATGGCGGATGTTTTCAAGATGAAGTGTGAGAACAGGAGTAAAACTCTTCAAGACAATAAAAACAGGCAGCACACAAACACAGTCTCGTTTTTTTTTAAGAAACAATCGAATAAGTCTGCAGAGGGTTGTGACAATTTGTTGCAGCAAACTGCTACTAATGATTCAAATTTAATGGATATTGGCAATGACGTCAGAGCTGTTGCAGCACATTGGAAATGTTCCAAGCAAAGACATTTGTTGAAGTAGACACTAGTAAGAAATATTGTGCTAAATCTGTTGTCTTTGTCTTTTCTGTCATGTAATGTAGAATATATTAATAGCACAGGATTGATTGTTGATATATTAGAAACATAAATTGTATTCAAATGTTGTTTTTTTCATTTGCAAATTAGAAATATGCTCCAATGAATGTATTTTGGTTTATTTCGTTCAGTTTACTATACTTTGGCAATCTGGTTAAATCGGGCCCCATCAATTTTAGAATTTGACCCCCTTTCCAGAAACTGGACCACTTTTTAAATTTCCCAGATGCATCCCTGAAAATGCATAGTGTGTGCTCTGGCTCGGGTGAGGAACAAGCACTGCCTTATGCTATTCTATCCATCCTCTCTGTAGTGCTTGGTTCTGGCCCCCACAAGAGAACTGGCGCAGCAGGTCCAGCAGGTGGCGTCCGATTATGGGAAATCATCTCGCATTAAAACCACTTGTGTGTACGGTGGTGCTCCCAAAGGACCCCAGATCCGAGATCTGGAGAGAGGTTTGCACTATTGACCCTTGAATATTTGTATCCGCATTCTATCGGTATTAACTTGATGACGAAAATGTATTCCCAGATTTTCATTGAATGTATTTCCCCCCTGAGAACAGTTCACGTCTGAATTTATGGGCTTGAACATTTTTCGATTCACTTCCACCTTATATTTTCCTGTCATTTTTTTTTTTTGTTTCCCCCTTTTCACTCTCCCAGGGGTGGAAATTTGCATCGCCACTCCGGGTCGTCTGATTGACTTTCTTGAGGCAGGCAAGACAAACCTGCGGCGTTGCACATATTTAGTTTTGGATGAAGCTGACCGCATGCTGGACATGGGATTTGAACCTCAGATTCGCAAAATTGTGGACCAGATCAGGGTAATTAATGCCAGTAGCAAACGTTTTTGATGCCGTTTCTCAACTGCAATAAATTGCGCACGTCCAGCCCGATAGACAGACGTTGATGTGGAGCGCCACCTGGCCAAAAGAGGTGCGTCAACTTGCTGAAGACTTCCTCAAAGACTACGTGCAGATCAATGTGGGCGCACTCGAGTTGAGCGCGAACCACAACATCCTTCAGATCGTTGATGTGTGCATGGATAGTGAAAAGGTCAACAAGTAAGTACGGTACTTTGTTGCATTTGCACACCTGGTGACATCTTATTTGTAATCATTTATCTTTATTTTATTTGATTTACTTGTTTTTTTAAAATAATCATTTATGTGCTGCTCGACTCTTGACTGGTACACGTAAGAGGGAGCATATAACTCCTACTCTAGCATCCCTTCACTGGCTCCCTATACATGTTAGTTATTTTCAGGATCTTATTGCTCAGCGTGATTCCGACTTGATCTTGGTTTTACTCCCTGGTGCTTTCTACTATCTTTGTGACTGCTTTATTTTTCCCGTATATGATAGCTGTCCATGTTAAGCACTTTGTTACAGCTTCAGCTGTTGTTGAAGCGCTATATAAATCAATATGTATTGTATTGTATTTATTTATTGAGTATAATGATCTTCTCATAGCAGCAGACACCGGTTCCCTCTCTATTCTCACGCTTCTTGATCTATTTGACACCATTTCTGACCCCATCCTGCTCAACCGACTTTCCACTCTGGGCGTCACACACACCCCACTTAGCTGGTTTCACTCTTACCTCACTGGCCGCTCACAGTTTATCCAAATTAACTCATTCACTTCACGGTCCTCCCCTGTGTCTTCTGGTGTGACCCCAAGGGTCTGTCCTGGGGCCCCTTCTCTTTATTATATACCTTCTTCCCCTTGGTGATATCTTCCGCAATTTTGGCATTCACTTTCACTGCTTCGCGGATGACACCCAGCTCTACCTCTCCAGTAAACCCGACGCCTCTCTTCCACCTGCATCCCTTACACTTTGCCTCTCAGAAATTAAATCCTGGTTTTCTCATAACTTTGTCAAACTAAACAGCGAAAAAACGGAACTTCTTCTTGTCTGTACAAAATCCACCCTTCGCAAAGCAAACCGTTTCTCTCTCACCATTGACAGTTCTACCGTGCCCCCCGCCCTTCTGGTCAAGAGCCTGGGTGTCATCCTCGATTGCTCACTATCTTTTCACTCCCATATAAATAACATCACTCGGTCTGCATATTTCCACCTCCGTAATATCAATCGTGTCCGTCCCTCTCTCACCCCTCACACCACTGCTATCTCCTCATCCACAGTCTCGTCACCTCCCGTATCTATTATTGTAATTCACTTTTTTTCGAGGTCAATCAAAAATGTCTCCATAAACGCCACCTAGTCCAAAATTCCTCAAAATTCCCGGATCATCACTAGAACCCCCTCCTTTCACCACATCACCCCTGTCCTCCAGCAGCTCCACTGGCTCTCTGTTAAACTTTGTATTGAATTCAAAATAATTCTGTTTACATTTAAAGTCATCCATAACCTTGCCCTCCCCTATCTGTCTGACCGACTTCAAATCAATCAGATCCTCTTCCTCCCTCTGCCCGTCTCACAACGATGGGGTGCAGAGCTTTCAGCCGCTCCGCTCCAAAACTCTGGAACTCACTTCCGCCTAACATCCGTAACATTGACTCCCTTCCTACTTTTAAATCTCACCTGAAAACCCATCTGTTTAAACTTGCTTTTGTGGTCTAGTTTTATTATTTATTGTTTTATGTATTGTTTTTATTGTAAAGTGTCCTTGGGTGTTCAGAAAGGCGCTCGTAAATTAAATGTATTATTATTATTTATTGATGTCAGGTTGGTACAGTTGATGGAAGAAATTATGGCTGAGAAAGAGAACAAGACTATCATCTTTGTTGAGACCAAGAAGCGGTGTGATGACCTCACACGTAGGATGAGGCGTGATGGGTGAGCTGAGGAGGGCGCTGAGGAACTCTCGGTTAAGTGACCGACTGATTTATGATTTATGTATTTATTTATTTCCACAGGTGGCCAGCAATGTGCATCCATGGTGACAAGAGCCAGCCAGAGCGGGACTGGGTGTTGACAGGTACCACAAACACACACACAAACGGTCACAACGGAGCGAACTGCATTTGAATTCTCTCTTTTTGTGTTTCAAGAGTTTCGCAGTGGCAAAGCTCCAATCCTCATCGCTACTGATGTGGCTTCTCGGGGTTTGGGTATGTCCTGAGTGCCGCAACGTCACTCGCACTATACACAAACTGTTTCCTTGCGTAGGGTCAAGAGTAAGGCACTTGCACATAGCGCTCTCTTAGTTGATGAAGACAAATGATGCTTTGCTTCTGGGATCGGTGCGCATCTACGAAGCAAATCATGTTTGCAGTCAAGCGAAGACCTTTAGAGATGAATGTAAGGTGTCTTTAGGAGGTGAGACTCGTCATCCAGATGGAGCCTGAACCTAATTCTATGTTTATTTTGTTTTCTTTTCATTTTATTTATTTTTGTTTGTTTCCAAGTCTTTCTTCTGCCAACTAGAAGTACACAGGCCCTCGGGAGCCTGCAGCCGGACCTAGGCATGACTAATCGAAAGCCAACTTTTGGGAGAGAGACGGCCCGATTAATCGGTCCCCACACAGCCACCCCTGAGCCCACAAAGCACACAATGCTCCTCCCCCCCCCCCCCCTTTGCCAGGACGCCGACCGCCTGGCTGACTGGAGAGGGTGCAGGAGGAGGGGCAAGCGTGGGGGGCTGCTGGGCTGTCCGGGTGGGCTTCCCTCAGCCGCGCCGTCGTCCAAGTGGCGCACCACACTGATTGGGGGCGCCGCAACCGGCAATCGAGCACGACTGTGACCCAACAATCAGCTGTCAGTTGGCGCCGGCGATGCCAAGCGACATTGTGGTGCGTCACGGGAACCGCGACTCATCCACCGGGAGCTGAGGGTGGATCGGAGCCAGAGTCGCCCGCCCGTGGACGGCTGCGCGCCCGCCCGCCCCAACGGTTCAGCCCCCCAAGCACCCCCACCGCCGCCGCCACCACCACCACCACCACCACTGGCTGTGGCGGCCGGCCTCTCCCTCTGCGCGGACGTCATGTCTGGTCCTGGCTGCCAGGAGTCCTGGCCTGGAGGAGTCACCTCTCTGTAATTGTTTGTCCGCCTTCCTTCCTCCCTCTTCCACACATCAGCTCAACGTCTTTCTTCTTCTTCTTCTTCTTCTACCTGTTATGTGTCATTGCTATATGCTTTCGTTCATTTGCAGATTGTAACTTTAGCTCCGCCCCCTGTCATTTCTAGTCCTTCCCCTATTGCGTAATCATTATTTGTATGGCGTCAAGCCAGACTTGTGCTGACGAGTCTTACTTGTCCACAAGCCACCTGCTGAATGCGACTTATGGGGCAAACTCATAGCTATTTCTTGTCCCTGAGCCTATCTAATCTGAGTAGGAAGCGGGGAATTGAGACTTTTAGGGAAATGTGTCACTTTTTTACTGGGCAGCCATTCTATTTTTATGCAATGGCTGCCCCCATCCCTCGTCTATTCGTTACATTTAGGTGCGCGAAGAATATTCCCCAACTAAATTGTTGTCTTTAGTACAATCCCTCTGGCCAACTTGGCTAGAGTGACATTACAGAAGCCAAAATGGTATAATGTAGTTTTTCTCGATTGTTAGCGCGAGGGCCATGTGACAACAAGTGGGAGAATGCGCTCCGTCCACATTCTCCACTTCTTTGTTTGCTGACCTCTCAGGACTGGTGAGAGCTTTTAGATTGGGGTTAGTCATGTATCCTGTGATAATGGAATATAATACGTAATTACATTATTTCTGATAGAGCCTCGGGCGGGTAAGTAAGTATCGCCTGCCCTCTTTCACTCCCCCCTCACCCCCCTCCTCCATCCAACGTCAACTTCAACGTGATGCTTCCTTTGAGCCATCTGTCATTAGAAACTCACCCCCCGCTGCAATTGTACTTTTTTTGTCACTGTTTTTAATCAATATGACCTCTGGCGGCGTGATTATGCCACTTGTGTACCGCGCAAAAATCAATTTTGCCGCAGAATTTATGGATTTACGCGTTGTTTTTTTTTTATATCAAATGCCTGACTCATAATAACATCTTCCTGGTTTGGGAAGCTCTGAAATGGCACACTGAATGTTAATCCAAATTATACAGCTTCCACAATGCCGTAGTGAAACAAATTGGCCGATTTATAGCTCCATATATTTTATTTGTCCAAGTCTTGACTCGTGGTAAGTAGTGAGTGCCACATAGGTGTATTTTGTACAAAAGAAAACTGTAAGTGCATCCGAGTGAGTCGGACTACGTGAAAAGCCTAAAAGTTGTCATAGGCAACGCAATGATTTTGTCGTGACGTCGTATTTTTCTGTTTCCCCCTTGCCTAACTTCTTCCATCGCACTGACCCCGTTCGGCTCCTTGCGATTCCTCTGAGTGACCAAAAGACGTGGAGGATGTGAAGTTTGTCATCAACTATGACTACCCCAATTCCTCGGAAGATTACATCCACCGCATCGGACGCACGGCCCGCAGCAACAACAAAGGCACCGCCTACACTTTCTTTACCCCGGGGAACCTCCGCCAGGCTCGTGATCTGATCCGGGTTCTGGAGGAGGCCAGGCAGGACATCAATCCCAAACTGCTGCAGCTGGTGGACACTGGACGTGGAGGAGGTGGAGGTGAGGGATGTTCTTGGAATACAGTGATACCTTGGCTTACGAACTTAATTGCTTCCCAGACAGAGTGTGTAAGGCCAGAAGTGGATTTCCCATAGGAAACCCTTCAAATGAGAATAATCCGTTCCCAGGTCCCCATAAAACATAATTTTCGTCTTTCTAATTTTCTAAGCCTTAAAACTACACAAAATATACCTTATTTTATGTATAATAAATGTTCTACGGTATTATGATGAAAGAAATAAACTGTATTGTATAATAAAGTGGTTTTATTGACCTTTGTGATGGTCGTTGATGGCTTGATGGAATGGAGTGGCCGCTTTCATCAGCATTCAACACTTGATGAGGAACGTCACCTTTCACCATCTTGAGGAATGAATGCTTTCTCTGTGATAATTTTATCCAGTTCCTCATCAATTGTGTTCTGTTTAGCTGGGTCGATAGCTTTTTGCATCAAGTGTACAGATGGCTTGTGCGCGTTGTTTGTGGAGCCTGATTGATGGGATATTTTAACCTTGCAGTCTACACTCTGCCTTTGAACTATCAAAGTTGAAACTCTGTCACTGTCGTCTGCCTGTCTCTTGAATGTTTAAACCACCTGCCCTCACTGCTGCGTTCTTGACCAATCACGTGGCTTTAACCGAACACTGGGGGCGAGGAATAGAGGGCAAAAACAGGCGGCTGCCCTTTTTGCCACATCACTCATTGAGACAGCTCAGAAAGAAGTTGGTATGCCAAGGTAAAATTTTCATCAATGTAACGTTCGTAAACCGAAAAGTTCGTCAGCCAAGGGGTTCGTAAACCGAGGTATCACTGTATTTTCAATAGTTGTCTCGACGAAAAGGTTTCTTCAGCACCACTTTGGTTCGCTGACGAAGCTCTTCGGATGAGATGTGAAATGTTCAAAGAAGTACAGACGAATGAAAGACACCTTTTCATCGATGGTTTGTTTCGCAGACGTAACGTTATGATCGCCGTACTAACGGCATGATTCCTTTCCTTCTCCAAGGTGGCCACCCCCGCTTCCGAGGCAGCTCCAGTTCCAACAATCCCAACCTGATGTACCAAGACGAGTGCGAGCGGCGAATGCGCTCCGTTGGTGGCGGTAGTTCCAGCAGTATCATCCGCGATTCCCGCGACAGTCGAGGCTCAAGCGGCCGGGATGGGAACCGCTTCCTCTCTTCGCCCTCTTCCTCGTCTCACAGGGATCGCAGCAGCAGGAACGGAGGTCACGGCTACGCTTCCGACTCCAGCTCACACCAAAAGGATAGTAGTCAGAGTGGTGGCAGTAGTACAAGCCAGTACAGCGCTCCCAGGGGGGGCTCCTCAGCTGTGGGATGTGATGTGGTACCGGTCCCACCCCTCTTGTTAGGACCCCAGCCTCTCATGGCCCAGCTGTTCAACCCGCCCCTGCCCCCAGTAGTCCTGATGGGCAACCCGTCCTTCCAGTATCCTCAGCCTCCGCCACCTTCACCCCCGCCCCCTCCCCCGCCCGGTACAGAGTAAACCGCACCCGGCCGCGCGTCATCACGAGGTAGCCACTCGACATGCTGATTTAATTTGATAAAAGGAGACTTAACCGGTCTTGGAAAAAACAAAGCTATTATGATTCTTTTTTATGGGAATAATTATCTGCCGTTAGTAGAGGAAATATTTGTCTTGGCAAGATTTATAAGTACAAGTCAACATCGTAAACTTCTGAACCATTCAAATGTGATGCTACTTTTGCGGTACATATTTGTCATTTTTAGATCAACTTTTCATAACCGGTGACACATTAAGAATTCTATGGAGGGGGGGGGATGCTTGCAACGAGTGAAATACTGGTATGCAAAACTGGCAAAGAAGAAATATGCCGTCAGATGTTACAAAAGCATATTTTTGACAAACTTAGCTATTCACATTCACCGTTTTGCATTATGGTTAAGTCCACATGCAAACAATTTGAAGCGGAAGGCGCTATGTAAGTATATTTTGTACAATACACACAGACAAAGCATTCTATTGTCACGTTTGCTCACTCTTTTTGACTAAAGGTGATTCAAAAATGTCTTCTGCGATAGGGAGCACTGCAGATATTTAGTTGGTTGGAAACGTCATGCTTTAAAAGAAAAAAAAAAGTCTTACTTTGTAGTGTTTCATTTAGCATGTCAAAACTTTTATGGGGTGTGTTTGTTTTCTTTTAATTCTCAGAAGTTTGATGACTAAACTGTGTGGTCAAAGCTTTGTAGCAGCGATGTTTATCCTTGTAGAATTTTTGACACCGATTAAAGCTCTTAGTTGTGTCACACTGTCGCAATCTTTGTTTTTTCCATGAAAGGTTAGGGGGGAAAAAACATTGTCATGTGTTGGGGTTTCATCATTCTGCTTAACAAATTGTCCTCTTCCAGCTTGAGGACAGGCAGCCCATCAGATGCAGTGGCGGACTGTCTTCTCTGCTGGCCTATAAACATGCATGCGAAATTTCAGATATCGTGAATCGGGATATTTTGGTACTTGCGACTCTTTGTGTGTGAGTAAAAAAATAATGTGAGCGTTACAAATGTGTAAATAAAACAAATGCTTTCACTGTTTATACATTCAATTAGAATAATAATGTATTTTGGGTTTTTTTTCACCCTCCAAATCAACTGTCTGTATTGTGTCAATAGTTGCTTTATACAATTGCTTGTGGTCTTTTACGTAATCCCAAATTGCTCTCCTTGCACAACTCTGTACTAACTGGAATTGAAACACTGCATCGGTGTTCATCTTGGCACCCATCAGTACACAGAGTGAGTGAGGAGTCGTCTTGACTCCCGTTGAAGAATGTGTTTGATGACTTTTTTCGTTTGTCGATCGACTATTTACTAATTCCACATGTGCAGTTTTATTGTGTTTCGCAACGTCCATCCGTCCATTTTCCATACCGCTTATTTCTCATTGGGGGTGCCGGAGCCTAGCTCAGCTGTCTTCGGGCAGCGAGGCGGGGGAGTGGGGACAACCTGAATTGGTTGCCAGCCAATCGCAGGGCACACGTAGACATACACGCTCACTCTCACACTCGCGCCTAGGGACAATTTGGAGTGGTCAATCTGCCTGCCATTCAGTGACGTACAGTCAGTGGAGGCTCACCTGTCATCATGGAAATATCAAATGAAAAAAATTAATTAAACAGTTAGATGTATTTAGTGATTTGTACTTTAAAGTTCTTGTCCATTTAACTTCACCGTTGTAGGATTTTTTTCCAAATCGCTGAAATTTCACATTTACCGTTCAAATACGAAGTAGAGACGAGCGGTGACGTCATCGATGACGTCAGTGCCTCACCAGCCATGAACCTCACCGCACGTCACTGCTGCCATTCATGTTTTTGGAGTGTGGCAGGAAACCGGAGGACCCGGAGAAAACATATTGAATAAAATGCAAATGATACTCCACGATCGCTTGCTCTTTTCCAAGAATATTTAGTTCGCTAACCTGATCGAAATTTATATTCATATCTTTGTTTTTTTTTTTTTGCATGACGATTCGGACTCTCGCCGCTACGTATGAAATCACGCGCACGGCTACACGAGCTATTTTCGAGTGCCAGCAGATAATAACGGCGATTGAGGTTATTCGCAATTTGGTCACTTTCCAAATGGGGACGAATGGTATTGTTACATAACGGTGGAAACGAGAGCGGCAAAAAAACACATTGTTTGGAAACTGGGAGATTTGGCTCTCTCGTCGTGAGCCGTGAGTATTGTGGTCAAAATCGGGAGACTTAATAGGTATATATAAATATATATGTTTTGCAATGAATTATGATTAAATAATTCCAAATTGTCTTTCAGCTTCCTTTCATGACTGTTCCTCTGTTGCGCCGCTTCCTGATGTGTGCTTTCATATTTAAGCATTTACCCAATCACATTTCAGCCATCATTTGTTTCCGGGGTCAAATTGACTCATTCGCAATCCGTTCAGCAGGCCGCTGAGTGTAAAAATAAATGTCGATGAAGCTGTTGCTTTAACCAATCAGATTTGGAGTTGGCGACCCAAGGCCTGCTAAGGGTGCTGGAAACCTCAGATTTTTCCCAAACTGAGTGGCTAGGAACATGATTGGCAAGTCACTAGCCAATCATAGTATTAGTCGCTGCTAGTGATAAGAGCATACCGGCCGGAGCTAGCACACCGTATCTGTGGCGAGCTGCATAAGCAAATATATTGTTGTGTTCATTTAATAGCGGTTTTGTCAACCCACATTGGCTGAAGGAGGAGAAGAAATTGATTTGGTTTGAGATTCATGCTAAAGATGGACTTTTCCAGAAAAAAATGGACATCATTCAGGTAGGTCAGTTATTTCCTGGCTAATGGTACCCTCTAGTGGACGCGGAGTAAATCACACCGCACTTTTTTCAGTCTGGATGTATTCAGACGTAGCACTACTGAAGGCCTGGTGATAAAATCCACACCCGCCACTGCTCAGATGGCAACCAGAAGCAACTTCTGATTGATTAAAAATTGATATGTCATGGCTTGTTGTTAAAAGTGATGAGAGAAATAGGTTGATTATTTGTTTTTTTTTTAATAGTTTTGAGTTGGCCCACAACCTTGAGGCCCACTTCCTCCGCACCTCCACTCAGCAACGTGGAGAATAAAATTTGGGGTTCCTAAAACCGTATAATCTTTATTCTTTCAGCTACCATCAGTTTGTTTTTTTGTTTGTTTGCTTTTGCATGCGCTAACTGATAAGACTTTAAGTTCTTGCTCAACAAGAACTTTGAAAGTCCACATGCGGACCGATTTGCAAAAACAAAATGTCCAAATAAAGCGCTTGAGTGTCTCCCCTGTGGGCGTAGCGTGCAATTTGTTGACTGAACAACTTTGTGCCAAACTGGAATTTTGGTAATGTTACAATAAGGGCGGGTCTGCCCGTCCTACCCCACACCCACACACCCCACCCCTTGGCGTCGTCGTGCAACAGATAAAAGCTGACTGGAGGTCCAGGTGGAGTCGTGGTGATGAAGATGATGAAGACCATTACTCTGCTCGCAGCTCTGCTGGGTGAGGACTTTATCAGGTGCTTTTCAAAACCTTCATCTGCCCGCTCACTTGCTAAGCCTCGCTCTCTCTGTCGTTGTCTTCGTCTCCCTCTCTATCTACTCTCTCTTTCTCTCTCTGTGTCCCCTCTCCGGTGTGTGCAGCAACGGTATATGTTTGCGAAGGAGTGACCTTTGGCCAGCTATGCCAGGGGAATCCCTTAAACAGCAGGAGAACATCTGATATTTTTGGTCAAGGCTACTACGGCGCCCCGCGGTAAGGTGTTTGGACCCGGCAATTTAGCCTGATGAGAGTTGATTTGTTGACGCGTGTGTGTGTGTGTGTGTGTTTGTACCTGTGTCCAGTGGGAGTAGGACTCACCAAGGTTTGGACATAATTTGTCAGGATGGCTCAGAGGTCTATGCTCCATTTGATGCCACCATCACTCGGCAAGTCATTGTCTACAATGACCCCAAGAAGGCGGCCATCAACAAAGGTCTTGAAATCCGGGGACAAGGTCAGCATTGCACTCACATCGACACACAGAGGTGAAAAATGTCAATCCTGTGTTGTAGTTAAGTGGAAATACGGACTTCATTATCATGATATCTTATTTACATTGCGTTGTCGTTTACTGACCACATTTTAGATTTGAGTTATGAGCGTGTGTTACTTGCGGGTTGAGTGAACGCTGGCGTGTTTGGCTGGAAAAAAGTTATCCTGTGGCTGTAAAGTCTCCTTGAGACTTTTGGAAGGTTCTTATAAATATCGCGTATTATTATGATGATGATGATTATGATTAAATTTCACCCATCTCCTCCGTGCAGATCTTTGTGTCAAACTCTTCTATGTGAACCCGGACAAGACGTCAGGACAAGTGAGAAAGGGTGAACGTCTGGGCATCATGATGCCCATGCAGACAGTCTACCCGGGAATCACCTCGCATGTACACGTGCAGATGTGTGACAGGAGCAACCCCACAAAATACTTTTGAGAATGGGAGGGTGGGCTGAAACAGTGGCGATTGAACACGGCACAATGTTTAACGATTGAATTACGACTAATTTTGTGACTTGCAAAATCGAAAATAAAAGCGGTTTCAAAATGTCTTTGTTGTTAGTTTCATCTCATTTAGTGTTGCGTACAAACCATGTCTCAAGAATACAGTATGTCACGATTTGCAACCCCAAAAATGCAGGCGGGGGGGAGGAGCCAAATTGTATTGAATAAAGCCAGCAGCAACAAAATCTCAAACAACAAAGTCGTCAGAACAGAAATGTCCAAAGTAGAAAACAAAACCACGAATAAAACATGACAAGGTGAAACAAAACTGACAGGGTGTGACAAACATTGACCTGACCCTGAATGGTCGCGCCAGGAGTGCTTATAACCGCCACTGATTAAAACACACAGAGCACACAGAGCAACCGCTGCGCTCATCGTCGTACGAGAAGTCAAACACACACACACACACACACACACACACACACACACACACACACACACACACACACACACACACACACCGCGGCCCAGTAGTCGAGTGGTTAGCACACCGTCTTCACAGTGCAGAGGTCGCCGGTTCACGTCCCGGTCCGGCCTCCCTGTGTGGAGTTTGCATGTTCTCCCCGGACCTGCGTGGGTTTTCTCCGGGTCCTCCGGTTTCCTCCCACACTCCAAAAATATGCATGGCAGGCAGATTGACCACTCTAATTTGTCCCTCGGTGTGAGTGTGAGAGTGACTGTTGTACGTCTTTGTGTGCCCTGCGATCGGCTGGCAACCAATTCAGGGTGTCCCCCGCCTCGTGCCCGAAGACAGCTGAGATAGGCTCCAGCCAACCCCGCGACCCTAATGAGGAAGAAGCGGTACGGAAGATGAGATGATATATATATATATATATATATATATATATATACAGTAAAGTCTTGATATATCGATAGTCCCGTTATAACGATATTTTTTCGGACTCCCTTGAATATCGATATAACGAGACTTTACTGTATATATATGACGTGCAGTCAGGGGAGGCAGGTGAGGCTGTGCCTCACCTGTCATCATGGAAAGCTGTCATGGAAATATCAAATGAAAAAAATTAATTAAACAGTTACATGTATTTAGTGATTTGTACTTTAAAGTTCTTTTCCATTTAACTTCACCGTTTTAGGATTTTTTTTCAAAATCGCTGAATTTTCACATTTACCGTTCAAATACTAAGTAGAGACGAGCGGTGAGGCAGCAGCCGGCTGAGCCTCACTATGGATTGCGCAATCACTATGCTTACTGTGCTGGCTTGCTCTGCAGTGAGACCGCATTGCTGTCCTTCTGCATAAACACTGTACTACAGTGTTTATTTTATTTTATTTTTATCAAAACTGTGTGAATAGATGAGGCACACAGTTCTCCTGCCTCATGACAGGTGGCGCCGGTGATTAGAGATTCTTCTTGCCACTCCTCGGCTGCAGAATAATAGAATTAGAGACAGAAAGCTACAGTAAACAGTTAGCAAGTAATGTGCAACCCTGCAGTCATTTTTTTCGTGTCGCTTGGCCTCACTTTCAGAATGGAGGATTACATATCGAAATTGAAAGAATTTTCTAAACTGGACTTTCAATCGAAGCAGGAGGTAATAATTAAAGGAAGACCAACACCGGAGCTAAAAGGTTTGCTTCAGACAACGGGACACAATACTCGCTCAGGCTTTTCAGGCGGACTGGTACACACGAAACGAAAAGGCTGGCTGTGTGGATGTCCAGCAAAAAAGCGCCTTTTCTGCTTTTCCTGCCTTCTCTTCTCAACTTGTGACAATGTCTGGACTCAAATGGGATATTGCGACCTGAAAATTTTACAACGGAGCCTCATCAAAAATGAGCGAAGACACAACATCAGCATCCACAATGCTAAGGTAAAGGAGAAGCGGGAGCTTTTCTTCACTGGCAGTGATCTCCGTTGGGACAGAGAGACTTTTAAAACTTTAGAAAGATAAGGAAGGCTTCTACAAAGAAGTTATCCATGCCTTTCTTCAGAAGGAGCGGCGCATGGACTTCATTTACAAGTAAAGGTAACACGATAATAATGTTTTTTTTTAATTATTTATTTTCTATGCTACAGTTTGTATATATATAAAGAATGCTGACATGAAATTTTAAACAAAACACGTTAACTGTTGCCAATCAAATGGCGAATAAACTACTCTGTAGAGTTCATATGTTTGTAAATCTGACTATGATGACGTCAGTGCCTCACCAGCCATCAACCTCACCGCACGTCACTGATTACACACCGGCTTTGATCGCTGTCCAGTCACGTGATGTCGCGTAGTGGCTGGGTTGCCAGATCAGCTCAGTATTACAGCATCACACAAACTGAGAATACAATGTAACTTTCTTAACAATGTCCCCCGAGGTACGTACATCGTAAAGTTGCGACTTTAGTCTTCCAACCATTATGTGAACCGCTGTGTCACATTGAGGTCCCGCGGGGCCGCCGTCCCGCGTGTTTTCAAAGTTTCCCTTTTACAACACACCCGATTCCAATGAGCAGATTGTCGGCAAGGTCTGCGGAATCCTAATATTGAACGCGTTCATTTGAATCAAGTGGACCGCAACAGGGAAAGTTGGAGCGCGTGCGGGACGAGGGCCAACCAGGAAGTCGTTTGACATCGCGAGACTGCCCCCTTGTGGCCAGGTTACATACGACAATGGATGACGACGATACCCATCATGGTGGAATGTTTGACATTTTATCACGGTAAAGATAATATATTTAATTTCGAAGCGCCTTTCAAAACTCTCATGGTCACTTTACAGTCATACTTTGATCAACTTGTTTCCTTTAAAAAAAACACGTAACATTATTACTATTTATGAAGTAATAACTTCTATGACGGTAATCCTAAGTAAGGTATTGAAGCCTGACAGAGCTGCTAACAAATCTGCCACGTCACTTATAAGAGCAGAGCGTCAAGAACACAAAACTTACACCTGTCTTTAAATTAGTCCCCCCCTCAACCAAAACCTTTATTATTCCATCATATCCTTGCAATGTTTATCCTTTTGGATACGTCAAATGTATTTACAAGCGAGTCGCACGTCAGAGGGAGCAGAGGAAGGTGAGGAAAGTCTGTCGCTCTCTCAGCTCCAGATCGCAATGTCGTGAATAAACCATTTCATGCATTTTTAAACATACTTTACTCATGTCACGGTGATAGATCAAGAGTCATGATTGGACCCCCCCCCCTTAGGAATATACATTAAAATATAATAATGATTCACTGCACTTGTTGAAATAACTAATGAACAGATGTGCTAAAAGTCAAACAAAACTGAGAAAGAGGCACATGTGGCAGAAAACACACCATGTCACAGTACTTTTTCTTCATGACACAAAAAAGAACTATTGATGAGACCCCCCCCCCCAAAAAAAAAAAAAAAAAAAAAAATCAGCAGTTTTTGGTTTGACAAACAATGACGAGGTAAGGCTTAACTCCTTTCTGTCTTGACATCTCATGATGGCAGAGCATGCAGAGGTGAAGGCCAAATCTACAAAGTCAAATGTTCTGCACCTGAAGCAGATGCGCACATGCAGAAAGTGAATGACAACTCTTCATTTGTGGTACAGTCTTTAAAAGAATGAGGGAGGACAAAAAATGCAGGCGGGGATGAGAAGCGGAGCAAAGCGCACACAAATAAGCAGAAGCAGGAATCAAAGCTCGGGAGAAAAATTAACCAAAAGAAAGAAAGAAAAACAATCAGAGCAAGTATGGAGTGTTAAATCAGAGTGGAGTTTGGCGGACAAGAGTCTGTCGGCTTGGATTTGGCCCGCTATAGATTTGCCCACGCGTCTGAGGCAGGCCAGTTTTCAAGACTGCCACTCTCGTTGTGCACCCGCTCGCCCAAGGTGAAGCTCAATCTGTACCGCAGTTCAACTTGTTCCTACAGCAGAGAAATTGGGCGTAAAGGGTGGAATCGCGGCACGAGCAGATCTGCGTAGCGCTCGGCCGTACTTTGTCTGGGTTCGCCAGGAGCATGATCTGCGTGACGGCGGCGGTGGGAAGGATGGGATTGAACGCCGGCAGAAGCGTTCCGGACGGCGGCTGCAATTTCACCGCCATCGACTGCAGGCGGAAAGCATCACGACTCATCGACAGAGCGAAGGCGAGACCAACAAAAACACGTCACTGACCTTATGAGCAGCGACGTGCAAATCGATGTTGGTAACGGGCACGGGGGCCGAGGACAGCATGGAGATGATCGCCACCCGCACGTCAGGGCGACACGGCGGCGGATCCCGGGCAAAATGAAGCAGAACCCGCAAGCCGTGTCCATCAAAGAGCGTCACGGGGAGCAGGCTACCTGGGAGGCAAAATCGACGCGAGGACGGCGCTTTGGATTCAACGCCCGAGAAAATGAATTCAATCGGAGTCCACTCACTAGGTTTAATGGATTCCAGAGGCACAAAGACATCAGCTAAGGAGACCTCAGCGGATGGATTCTCAACGCTGGTGACCTCGGAGGCGAGGGGCAACGCAGGGCGGTCTGAGCTGAAGGCCGGGAATGGGTTGGGGGTAACGTTAGAGCCCGACTTGCTCTGTAGATCTCTCAGAGTTGGTTTCAACTGCTGTTTGTCCCTGTGCGCAGACACAAAGACGGATGAACCTCACCACGCCTGCTACTGTGGGACTTGGCAGACACTTTGAGTGCCCGACGATTTTCTCACCTACTTCCCAGATGACTTAGTAGAAAGAAACAATAGATATATACGTCCAATCGAGAAGAAGCGTGCGTACCATTTGACCTGCAGGCCCTCGGGAGGGAGGGATTGCTGCAGCAGCGTCTTTCCTAGTAAGTCCAGCTCATCCAGGACTGAACCTTTGGACGCAGAGGCGGGAGAGACGGGGTGCGAGTAGGAAGAAGGTTCCGGACTCAGGAGCAGACCGGATGCCGCTGGGGTGTCTGCATCGATGCTGTCGGATGACTTGAAGGAGACATTGAGATGAATGAAAGAAGAAGAAATAAAACTCATGACACGTATTCTTCCACCAAGTCCCCGTCACCCACCTGGAAGGAGTCCCACCCCGTGGAGTCCTCCGGCTGGGAAGGAGGGTTGGAAGTATGTGTTCCTTCACTTAAACCTGCGTGAAGCAAGACCGCAAAACGTTTTGGGGGCTTCGCGTCAATGTCAGGGCACGACGGTGCGCCCAAACATTACCATGTGGCGACTGCAAACAAATTGTAGGCTACTAGCCAAAATCTACCATATTTTCCCGTGTATAAGGCGCACGCACCCCCAATGAATGGTGTATTTTCAAACCTTTTCCATATAGAAGCCGCATCAGACGTTAAGGCACACCTTCGAGAAATAAAAAAAGCTTTCCAAATATAATATAGAAATATACAAAAGTTTTCCAAATGGGCTTGGCTTGGGCCGCGCACTGCTTCTATAGGGGGGAGGGGGGGGGGGGGGGTCGGTGGCTTCTGCCAGTACTTGCGAGCCCCGCGGTGGCTCAATATTCCTTCACATATCAGGCGCGCCTGTGTATTAGGCAAAGAAGGGTCATCTTTGGAAGAAAACCAAGGCTTTAAGGTGAGCGATCATTCACATTTTTCGGGGAGTCCTTGAAAATGTTTTTACATGAAAATGATCATTTGTAATGGTCAATGTTTGGCTCTTACATTTACTTAAAACCACTTTTGTGCATTCAGGAATTTATGTACAAAGTGCGTTGCTGACATCCCATCGCAAAGGAAGGAATTTTGAATGATGTATTTTTTTAAGCATTGAAATTTACTGTCAAATCGTATTGCTGTAATGCAGGGGTGTCAAAGTCATTTTTTGCCGCGGGCCACATTGTAGTCGTGGTTTCATCTCGAGGGCCGTTATGAATTTGAGGAACCCATTAGAATGTTTAAATCCCTTCAAATATTACACATAGAGCACACAGCAAATTAATCAATAACTCGTTTTCAAATCTGAAGTCAAGAATAATGACTTTTATTGTGGTTGACATCCAAAAATATGAAATTTTGGCTCAGATTTTAGCAATCATCATGGAATTTAACAAGTTTGATTTGCTTTCGCGGCCCGGATTTGGCCCGCGGGCCTTGACTTTGACACCTGTGCTGTAATGCTATGGACATAATTTAAGAACTAGGATAATACAGTGATACCTTGGCTTACGAACTTAATTGGTTCCCAGACAGAGTGTGTAAGGCGAAAAGTGTGTATCCCAAAAAATAATTTCCCATAGGAAACCCTTAAAATGAGAATAATCCATTCCAGGGTCCCCATAAAACATCATTTTCAACTACACACAATAGACCTTATTTAATGTATAATAAATGTGCTATGGTATTATAATTTAAGAAATAAACTGTACTGTATAATAAAGTACTTTTATTGACCTTTGTGATGGTCGTTGATGGCTTGATGGAATGGAGTGTCCGCTTTCCTCAGCATTAAACACTTGATGAGGAACGTAGCCTTCTTCTTTCACCATCTTGAGGAATGATCCCTTGGAGGTGCTTTCTCTGTGATAATTTTATCTATTCCTCATCAATTGTGATCTGTTTAGCTGGGTTGATAGCTTTTTGCAGCAAGTGTACACACGGCTTGTGCGTGTTATTTGTGGAGCCTGATTGATGGGATATTTTAACCTTCCAGTCTACACTCTGCTTTTGAAAGTATCAAAGTTGAAACAAGTCCAAATTTCACTGTTTTCTATCCATTTTCTCACCATTTCACTTTTATTTTTTTTTTGTTTCAAGCTCTGTCGTCTCCCTTTTGTGTGTGTGTGTGTGTGTGTGTGCGTTTTCTCACTCTCTCGCTGTCATCTGCCTGTCTCTTTAATGTTTACCCCCCCCCCACTCACTGCTGCGTTCTTGACCAATCACATGGCTTTAACCGAAGACACCATTTTGTTTTTAGGAGAACGCCTCACTCTCCCTCTGTCTGTAACCCCCACCCCTCACTGCTGCGTTCTTGACCAATCACGTGGCTTTAACCGAAGACGGGGGGCGGGTAATAGAGGACAAAACAGTCGTCCACCATTTTCTTGTTCACTCTTGTTTCACATCACTCATTGTGGCAGCTCCGTGTGTATCCCGAAAAATAGTTCATACGCCAAGGTAAATTTTTCATAAATGTAACGTTGGTAAACGGAAAAGTTCGTAAGCCAAGGGGTTCGTAAACCGAGGTATCACTGGGAGTGAAATTCAACACTGAATGATGGGGCCCAAAATTCAGTGACTAATTTTGCCACTGGTCAGGCGTTCTACCTTGCAACTAAAAAGGGTACAGGTGTAACAAAGAAAGTATTTTTTAAACTCAATCACTGCCAGACGATGTGCAAAAAGGGTTCCACTCCAGTGCCAGGGTTTTTGTCATTTTCACTCAAATTCCAGTACCCACTGAATATGGAGTTTTAGGACGACATAAACATTTAATGCAGCGTAAGAAACCTCATCAGAAAAAAAGAGTTAATTCCTAAGTTATGAGGGTCTGGAGTTATCTGAGGTGCAAGCCGGGGCGGCTGTCTACTTTCCTTTCGTCTTTTCCCTTCAGGGGGCGGCTGTACAAAAGGCAAATGCTGCCCCCTCGTGGGAGGGAAAATATTCCCAGAGGTCTGACCAGTGCTTTATATAAATTGGGGAATGGCAGTAAATGAGTTAATGATGTCAGGTTACCGAGTGACATGAGCTCATCATCAAGTAGAGAGATGCCAGTTTCCTGCGAGGTTGCATTGAGGCTGTCTGTTGGAGTCGGGAATTCTGGGAAGGAGGGGGGCGACGTGTCCAACCCAGACAGATCCAACAGCGCTGTTCCCACTGCCGGGTGAAAATTCCGGTTGAGGGAAAAACAAATTCCAAACGTGCTTGCTCACCACTAAAGCGCCGGGCACCGTTTCACCAACCTGTCTGTTTTTGTGCATTCAGGGCATTGTTGCTGTTCACAATCTCCCCCTTCACCCGCTGCTTGTACAAATTGATGACGTGGGTCAAGTTGTCATTGGCCTGCAGGATCTCCGCTGCGGAGAGCCAAAACAAGATGTTCTTTAGAGCCGTCATTGTTTCAACAAAAAGCACAAAAGCTGAAAGGTTTGCGTGGACTGATAGACCAAATTATATTTGGGTGAAGTATTTTTGGTGCGCAAACTATAAAACGCATTCAGAATCACAACGCTCACCTAAAGCCTCATCGTTATCCTCCGTATCACTTGCCAATCGGAACAACGTGGGTCTCATTTTTTCGCAGCGCTGGTAAAGGTCCTGTGAATGCAACGTGCAAGCCCGTGATGACAATGGTGTTCCATTTGTAACAAAAATACACACACATATACACATACATATATATATACATACAGTAAAGTCTCGTTATATCGATATTCAAGGGAGTCCGAAAAAATATCGATATAACCGGGACTATCGATATATCCGATATAACAAGACTTTACTGTATATACACACACACACACACACACATATATATACACATATATACACACACACACACACACATACATACATGCATACATACATATATACATATATACATACATACATACACATATATACATACATATATACACATATATACATACATATATACACACACACACACACACACACACACACACACACACACACACACACACACACACACACACATATATATATATATATATATATATATATATATATATATATATATATATATATATATATATATACATATAATAGATATATACATACATATATATATATATACATATAACCATATATATATATATATATATATATATATATATATATATATATATATATATATATATACATACATATACACATATATACATACACACACACACACATACACACATATATATATATATATATATACATACAGTAAAGTCTTGTTATATCGATATCGGCTATATCGATAGTACCGCTTATTACGATACTATTTCTATGAACGCAAGGAGAAAATTACATGCGCGCAGGGTCGGATATATCGATAGTCCCGATTATATCGCTATTTTTTTCGGACTCCCGAGAATATCGATATAACGAGACTTTACTGTGTGTATATTATATTAATTATATTATATTTTTTATATATATATATATATATATATATATATATATATATATATATATATATATATATATATATATATATATATATATATATATATATAGTAAAGTCTCGTTATATCGATAGTCCCGGTTATATTGATACTATTTTTATACTATTGGATTGGATTGGATATGCCTTTATTAGTCTCACAGTGGAGAAATTTACATTTCACAGCAGCAAAGTGATGAAAGGAATGGAAGTAGAAAAACGAAATACATGAGCTGCTGGAAAGGCAGCCACTCTCGCGGCGCCGTCTTGAAGTCAAAAGAACAAAAAAAACTAAATAACAAATAATATGACAGCATAGAGACAATATGACAAAACAAAGACAGAGAGACATTCATTCTTCAGGACTTGCTGTACCCTCTTTGTGATGACATGAAACAGTTCTCGATGAAAGAGGAGAGGATCAAAGCGTCTTTCCAACAGTGGATCAGGGACATCATGGTGGAATGTGCACGTCGACTACAAGCTAAATGTTGAAAGCAAACACGCAGCTGTAGCATCCATTGACGAAAAGAGATTGTCTCACATCTCCTGTTCCACATAAATCTGCTTCAATTCCAAGCCGCGACAGTTGCATATACGCATCGGCGCTCTGCGCTGACGCTCCTTCCTTCTTATTGCGGGTTCCTCAAGCCATGCATCCATCCAGCCGCAGACCGTCCAACAGCACTGACCTTTCCGCTAAACAAAGCGGGGCTGTGAAGATGCTGCCCATTACAGGCGCAAAAAAGCACAATGGCCCCTTTGGTGTCCAGCGATGGCAGTCGAATGGCTCCGACATTCCTCCCATTCAAAAACAGTACTGGCATATTCATGCTGCCGAAAAGGCGCAAGCGCTCAGCACAGTCTCCTCCTTGATGAATGTCGTGGTCAAAAATGCTGAAAAACAATCTGTATCCGTTCCACACGATGCACAACAACACAAAGTGACAAAAGAAAACACAAAACAAGACAAAAACAACCAAAAAAAGCACGGCTCATGAGAGCACTTGCTGAGGCTGCCTACTCGGCGCCATCTTGGACTTCTATTCTTCTATTTGTATACTCTATATATATATATATATATATATATATATATATATATATATATATATATATATATATATATATATATATATATATATACACACACATACATACACACACACATACAAATACACACGTGTGTGCGTGCGTGCGTGAGTGACATGACCTGTATGAGCTCAGCATTGTTCTGATTTGTAGTGTTGGCATCGTAGTCCTCCAGGAGCTGCGTGAGACATGTGATGCTCTCCTTGACCTCCTGGATGGTGCCCACTCGTTTGGTCACTTTCTCTGCTCGCTTCTGATCCTAAGCACAAATGAGAAGCGACTTAGCGAATGGCGCGAGTACACCTTTCGCATCCTTTGTAATTCAATGAACACAACAGATGGCCACTCCCGCTTTATGTCTCTGGTCTTGGGTTTACTTACCTCTTGGACCATTTCCTTGATGAGTTTGTTGGCGGCTTTCAAGTCTTCAGGATGCGAGCTGTTCAGCAAGCGAGACAGCATCTGTCAAAGCCAAGAAGGGCATTCAAGGGAGACGCCAACCGAGGCAAGAGACAGGCCAAAACCCCCGCTTGTGTCCACCAACTGGTGATCAGGGTCGTACTTTGGACTTTTCTTCATCTTCAAAAATGGCATTTTTAGGTCTGGGTGGCTGAAGATTGGGTAGTTTATCAGGGGGCAGTTCTGGATCTTGTTTAATAATACCTGGAAACAAAAGAAAAAGGCTCTTGGTGATTTGCATGTCAGTCGATGAATTGTTATAGTTATAATGTGTATTGATCGCAAAAGGCTTTGCATACACCTCATACCTTGTTTCTTCAGCATTTGATAGGCGTCTACGATTTTGGCCTCATCGGGCAACCCCAACGTCCAGCTGTAGATCAACTCCAAAACCTTCTTCTTGACTGGCTCGGGTGAGCGTGAGCCCAGGTACTATGTCAGCGCAAGATCACGGCTCACGTCACGCATAGTCTGGGGGGGGGGGGGGGTCTAAAACGAAGCGCCGATGCACTCCACCTGGAGTAAATCCTACCTTTGGGGAAACCACTTTGATGAGCTCATTCAGAAAGCGGAACTTGCCCACTTCATTATGAAAACGTTTGCCGCAGTTTTTCATGCACGACTCCAGAACCTGGAGGACAAATGAAACACGACTTGGGGTTGCTTCGGCATGCTCATAAACCCAGTGCATACATGAGGCTTTCAGGGATGAAGAGGTTCGGTTCATCCTCATAAATAATCTGCCAATATGTAAATGTGTGAATACAGAAATGAGAATGTGAATGTTCCCATTCCAAATTTCAGCCTGCAGTGTAGCCAAAGATTATAAGCAGAGTTAGCTTGTAAAACAAGCAGATCAAGCTGTCACGTCAGGAATGGAGAGTGCGATAAACCAAACCACCAGTTAATGGGATCACTGCGGTACCGGTGTGAGGCGTAACACCTTGTACGGTTCCCTCTTTTCCCACCCTATGGTGCGCTATACAAATGAGTTTTGTAGGACATTGTAAAAAAAAGAACGCTTCAAACCAGGTGCATCAACCTCGTGTAAAATAATTCTGACTAAAATGCTTAGAAATGGAAATGTACCACGAGAGCTTGCATGGCTTCCCACTCTTGCGGAGATTGAATCTTGTGGGCCAACAGCCTGGTGGCCAGTTGAGGTCTGCAACACAAAAGCAGAGACTGAACGATAATGACATCGGATAATCCCCCTGCCCCGTTTGTGTGGCTTGACAAAAAGCGTTGTTGGACTTCAACCATTTGCAATCCGTTTCGGTTTTTAATTGGCTCATTCATTTCAGACCGCGACTGTAAAAAGCCATCCGTTCTGATGCTGCGATAATGTCCTCTCACCCTTCCAAATCATTGTTGAGCTGTTCGCAGAACGCATTGATGCTGCTCCAGTCTCTTTCCTTATTCAATGGGTTGGTTGCTCGGTCTGAAACATGAAACAGCCAGAAAACGCAAAGCGGTGGTGGGTCAACCACATTTTAAGTACACCGTTCTCACAATCATGAAATCTGACAAAACCTGCAAGATACAATTCGGTCGAGTTGCTGCAGCACACCACGTCGTCCAGATCACATATTTTTCAAATATTGTGCAGGGCAAATTTCAGACAAAATAATTCAATGGCATTTATGTGGCGAGAAAACTTATTTACTATAAATAATCTCTTTGTTCCACCATCTATTACAGTGACGTATAGTGCCTCCTCCAGCATTGCACCACTTAACCAGAGTCCTCACTACACACGGCCACGTTAATGGCACGCTTTCAAAAATTGAGCCATTCTGGATAAGATTCCTCGTTATTGCTCAATTATTTCAGTCAACATTCCACAAATATCTGATCCAGCACCTGCGTTTTTTAATCAATTGCTAAGCATTTAAATGCTCTTCCACTAGATAGCAAGAAGTGCATATACTGTCGTCTTCTTCTTCTTTTCCTTTGGGCTTTTCCCTTCAAGGGGTCGGTCGCCACAGCAAATCAGTGTCCTGCATCTTTAGAGGTTTGATCCGCATGTTTGTTTTGGCCAAGCTTTTACGTCGGACGCCCTTCCTGACACAACGCTCTGTATTTATCCGGGCTTGGGACGGGCACAAGAAGACATATGTCCCTTTGTGGATACAGAACAAGCAACTCGCTCAGTAAACACAAAATGGTAATCGGCACAGCAACATTCAAAGCAACAAAATCACGAATGATCTTTTTATGGCAGCCGATGCCGGTTCACTCTCCATCCTCATTCTTCTCGACCTGACCTCAGCTTTTGACACCATTTCCCACCCTATCCTTCTCGACAGACTTTCCACCCTAGGCATCACCCACACCCCACTCCGCTGGTTTCACTCCTATCTCTCTGATCGCGCACAATTCATCCAAATCAACTCGTTCACCTCACGGTCCTCTCCGGTGTCCTCTGGTGTGCCTCAAGGGTCTGTCCTGGGGCCACTTCTCTTTATTATCTACCTACTTCCTCTTGGCAATATTTTCCGTAAGTTTGGCATTCACTTTCACTGCTTCGCGGATGACACCCAACTCTACCTCTCCAGCAAACCCGACGCTTCTCTTCCACCTTCATCCCTCTCATGTTGCCTCTCAGAAATTAAATCCTGGCTTTCCCATAACTTTCTCAAGCTCAACAGTGAAAAAACTGAACTTCTTCTTGTCGGTACCAAATCCACCCTCCACAAAACTAACAGTTTCTCCCTCACCATTGACAGTTCTACCGTGTCCCCCTCCCCTCAGGTCAAGAGTCTGGGTGTCATCCTCGATAGCTCACTTTCCTTTCACTCCCATATTAATAACATTACTCGGTCTGCTTATTTCCACCTCCGTAATATTAACCGTCTCCGTCCCTCGCTCACCCCTCACTCCGCTGCTATCCTTATCCACAGTCTTGTCACCTCCCGCATCGATTATTGCAACGCACTCCTCTTCGGTGTCAATCAGAAATTTATCCATAAACTCCAACTCGTCCAAAATTCTTCAGCCCGGATCATCACCAAAACACCCTCCTTTCACCACATCACCCCTGTACTCCAGCAACTCCACTGGCTACCGGTTAAACATCGTATCGAATTCAAAATACTTCTGTTTACTTTCAAAGCCATCCATAACCTTGCTCCTCCCTATCTTTCTGACCTGCTTCAAATCTCTGTTCCCTCTCGGTCCCTCAGATCCTCATCCTCCCTTCACCTCTATGTGCCCTCTGCCCGTCTCACCACGATGGGATGCAGAGCTTTCAGCCGCTCTGCTCCCAAACTCTGGAATTCACTCCCACCCAACATCCGTAATATTGACTCCCTCCCTATTTTCAAGGCTCACCTCAAAACCTATTTGTTTAAAATTGCTTTCAATGTCTAATTCTCTCTATTTTATTATTTATCATTTTACTTATGGTTTTATTGTTATGTGCTGTGTTCTATTGTTTTTATTGTGAAGTGTCCTTGGGTGTTTTGAAAGGCGCTTGAAATGAAATGTATTATTATTATTCAAAAAAGCAAAAACGATACTCACCATTTGATGACAATACGTGTATATACTGTATGTAACCCGTGTGTCCAATTTTGTGTGTTTATGTGACGTTTTGGGTTAGTTGTTTGTCGTCAATTTTCCCCCGTCTCCTTATGTAAAATATGAGCTTGGCTAAATCAAGATTGCAAAGCATTGATTTAGGGTCAGTGCAGGCAGCCTCAAGTTACAACGAACGACTTCGTTCGCTCGCTTCGACGGTATGGTATTGAGGATATCGGGTCAATTCCAGGACATTCTGAGGGATAAACAGCACTAATATACTCAAAGTAAACCTCGTTATTGCCACCGGGAGTCCCGGTATCCTGTCACTTAGGACGGCGCTCAATATATCGTGCCACGGAGCTAAAAACATGCCATTTTTTGCAGTGTTGACAGCTGCCGTGTACAGGTAGCGCTCAAGCTAGGTTAGCATCCTCTGTTGTCACGGAACCGCTTTCCGCCTTTGCTGCCCACTTCAGCAACATTGACACTTTGCACTATGTCGGTAAATGACATATTAGGCGTCTCCCGTGACAAACGCTTCTTTATTTAAGCACAAATACTCACTGATGCGAGACTCCAAACTCTCCGAATCGGGAGGAGCAGCCATCGCAGCGAGCTTTATGTCGTTTGTGCGTCTTCCTTGTGACGAGCTACGTAAAGGCACGTAGAGGCGGAAAGAGCACAGAACGGCACGAAATAGAACTCAACGGGAATAATCGTACATATCGTTTAATTGGAAAACTGTTAAACAATGACACGAATAACGCCGATAACATTTATACGGAAGAAGAGTAGGACCAATGAAAAAAAAGGTTAGGAAAAGTCTCATTTTTATCCCAGACTTCTGACCTTATTCCCAAATTTCTAACTTTAAAGAATTTCATGTCAACATGTTTACATTAATGTCAGAATTCTCACTTGAAAGTCCCTTTCTGAGAATAGTCAGAGTTTGGCGATAAAGGTGAAAATCTTGCCAACATTTTTTTATTCATTTGTCCTATTATGCAAACGATAAACACATAAAATAATTTTACAGCTATCGAAAACGTGTGTCACACGGCTTTACAAAAATATCGCGATAGCGTTTTGTCTCTCTCTAGTGGCAGCTATTACGGAGCTCACCGAATGCGGCGCACAGCAAGATGGATCGGCAGCCACCGAGAGGCTTTTGTTTTTAAATCACATTTATGGACCTCTGCGAGGACATAAACACGGGTCTGCGCTTCAAATCTTCGTTTTCGTTTGGTTTGTGATGAAAAGTAATTTACATAACGGAATCTTGAAAGTGACAAATTCGAGCTATCACGGACGATCGAAGTCAACTTCCTCGCATGGGTTTTTGTTCTTAGGAAAACGCATGCAAGCCTTAACGCGACAATACTCAACCTCGTTCGTTAACGTCGGTGTAATATAAAAAAACGGATTGTGCTGAATGTAGCCCCCGAGCTCGTTCGCTTCTGTCTCCACGTTGCTGTTGATGTATGTCACGCTGACCCACCCCTCATGTGATGAGGTCCAGTCGGGCCACACATGACACGATGGCATCGAGAGCGGCTTTGCTCGAGTGGTGCAGCCAAATTTGCACCGTTTACTCCCAGGTGGAAATCACCAATTTGTCCACCTCATTCCGAGATGGACTTGCGTTTTGTGCCATCATCCACAGCCACCGCCCGGATCTCATGTGAGTAGTATCGATCTCTGTTGGACTAGAATTGATTGGCTGCGTGGTAGGCAGTTCCACCCAAAAAACACCCCAATTTGCTCGAGCATGCTGTTTAATCTGGATTTTACAGTGGGCCTAATCTCTTCACTACATAATCTCGCTGCTTGACATTTTCCCTTTACAGTCAATTGGATTACTCAGGTTTGTTGTTGTGGTTACAATAAAGTAGGCTCATTTATTACGCTGTAATCTTTATATGCATTTTTCGTCCCGTACTTTTCATGTCCCTCAATATGTATAATTTTTCCTCTGTTCATTTTAATGCAGACATATCAGTTCCCTCTCAGGAGCTAATGTTTATGAAAACAACCAACTGGTGAGTCATTTGCACACAGCGGAAGCATGTAGTACCTTTGAACAAATGTAACACTGCTCAGGAGTGATTTGTGTCATGAGAGGTCCATTGGAAATAAGCTTATTTACATAATATATCCCCCAAATATTTATTTACAAAAAAAAACTGGACACTTGTAAATATGGGTTGATGCAATACAGCTACATATATCAATATGCCTTTCTTGATACTTGCACTATGTACAGGTTTTTATGAAACGGTTTTGCACATTTACATTTGCACAGTATACAGTTGACATTTTTATTTTGTTATGCTTAGAATATCTTGTTTTCTATCCTTTCACCCCCCCCCCCCACCCCCATCTCCTTTCAAATTGCTGCAGTGGACTGCAAATGTGGGACAAATAACGGATTTCTGATTCTGATAATGTGCCTTTGTTCAACTGTCAGTTCAACAGTACATTATCAACCAGTCTACCCGCTTTTTGTGACATTTCTGTATTCTGGCGAAATTGCCATCTGTCTCTTTCCACAAACTCTTTTCAGGCATTTGAAATTGCAGAGACGAAGCTTGGCATCCCTGCTTTGCTGATCCCCAAAGAAATGCTTGCCACCGAGGTGCCGGATTATTTGAGCGTCATCACATACCTCTCCCGGTATTACCATTACTTCAGACGGCTCTCTAACGGTGTGTGTAAGGAAGCATATCCTTCTCTTTGCATATCCTTCCCTTGTTTTTTTGTAAATCATCAATACAATACAATAACACTACATATTGATTTATATAAGTATCCTTGAGTTTTGAAAGCCGCTTATAAATGAAATGCATTGTTATTATTATTATTATTATTACAGTAAAGTCTCGTTATATCGATATCGGATATATCGATAGTCCCGGTTATATCGATACTATTTCTATGCACGCACGGAGAAAATTACATGCAAACAGGTTCGGATATATCGATAGTCCCGTTTATATCGATATTTTTTCGGACTCCCTTGAATATCGATATAACGAGACTTTACTGTATTATTATTATATATAGCGCTTTAAAAACAGAAGAAGCTGTAACAAAGCGTTTAACAAGGACAAGCGCAATGTTCTCACTTGTTCAAATGTCCATTTATTTTTGGTAAAATGAAAAACAATCGAAAGCAACTATTTTTCCTCCTGGCCCAAAAAATACGACAGGAGCTGAAGTTTATTCACAGTTACTGAATACAACTGCAAGAAGACGGGCTGACATGTTTTTCACGTGTGGTCTTTATTCTTCATTGACATTTTCTCTCTTGACTTTGCAGCAGGTCCTTCCAGTTCGAGGTCATCCCCCATTACTTCATCAAACAAGGTGACGCAAGACAAAATGGTCCAATGTATAAAATGCTCAAAATTTGAGATTCTCTATTCTCGTGTCTTCTCTGCATTTCCAAATGTTCATGTCGCATACTTTTTTTTTTCCCTAGCGTCCAGCTTCTTTGCCCTCCATCAAAGACGACCGCTATTCTGCTAAAAGTCAACAACGCGTTTGTCACGTTTGCGTCAAACCCGTTCATCTTATTCAGAGACTTGCGATCCGCGAAGAGATCTGGCATCGCGCTTGTTTCAGGTAAGGACACTCGCATTTTTTTAAAGTCTGGCAAATGTGGGTTGGAAGACACGGAGACATGCAACCTTGATGTCTTTCAGATGCCAATTGTGCCGGGGCACCCTTGCGGCGGGCTTCTACGTTCCGGGAAAAGATACTGGTCAATTCATCTGTTCTGACCACATCGCAGATGGCTTAAATCTCCCAACAGTGAAAAACGTTGAGGGATGGGAAAACAGCTTGTCTCTTGGTGGAATGACTCTCCTCGGCGTCCCTCGGCACTCTGAAAAAACAAAGTCATGTGATGAACCGGTTTATAAACCACCGCAGATTGAGCAAACGGTGCAGCGCGAGTCATCTGACACACACAGTAGCATGTCAACCCCTCCATTTTCTCAAACTGTCTTGGTAAACGTCGACGAGATGATCGACGGCAAGGACGCATCTGCGTCGCTTTTGGCGGCAAGCTACGAGGAACAAACCAAAGCTGAGAAGCCCTCAGATTTCCCATTGCCTTACGGACGAGCGGCTGGAGAAAGTGAGCAGCTGGCATCCAAACAGATGCCAGACTCGATCTCTGCAGCCAAGACGACACCTTCCCAAACAGTGAGTAGCACCTCAGGTAAGGAAATTGACATTTAGTTATTGTTATTATTATTATTATATATATATATATATATATATATATATATATATATATATATATATATATATATATATATATATATATATATATATATATATATATATATATATATATATATATATATATATATATATATATATATATATATATATATATATATATATATATATATATATATATATATATATATATATATATATATATATATATATATATATATATATATATATAGTTATATATATATATATATAGTTATATATATAGTTAGACCTCAACTTACGAACATAATTGGTTCCCAGACAGAGTGTGTAAGGCAAAAAGTGTGTATCTCAAAAAAAAGTCCCATAGGAAACCATTAAAATGGGAATAATCCGTTCCCGGGTTTCCATAAAATATACTTTTCAACTAAATAAGCCTTAAAACTACACACAACATACCTTATTCTATATATAATAATTGTGCTGTTGTATTGTAATGAAAGAAATACACTGCAATGTATCATAAAGTCACTTTATTTACATTTGTGATGGTCATTGATGGCTTGATGGAATGGCGTTGGAGGTCGAAGGTCAAAGGGAATTGCATGAGGACTGTAATTAAAGAAATAAACTGTGCTGTAAAATAAAGTTTTATTTACCTTTTTGATGGTCGTTGATGGCTTATGGAAGGAGAGTCACCTTCCATAAGGACTGTTGATAACTTAACCTCTGGTGCTGTTCGGTCGTGTGCTTCCGCCGAAGATCACTCCGCCAGCCGTGGTGGGTGTGTATTATGAAAATAGGTTTAATTTTCATAAATTTGACGTTTGTAAGACGAAAAGCTGCAGCTCGCTACTGATACAGTGTGCTCGCTCTGCCCAGTTTGCTCTTATCCACTAGACTAGCGGCTAGTGATACTGTGATTGGTTTGAGACGAGCCAATCATAATTTGCGAAAAGTCTGACGTTGGCAGCGCCTTCCAGCAGGCCTTTGGTTGTTTCATCGACCCGTATGTATGACGTACAGGTAGATTTCTGACCCTGGTAACAAATGATGGCTGAAATGTGATTGGTTAAATGCTTAAATACAAACACACATCTGGAAGCAGCACAACAGGAGAATAGCAATTCAAAGGGAGCTGAAAAACAATTTTGAATTATTTAATAAGACTTCATGGACAAAATATAATTCACATCACTCTGCTATTCAGATATTTTAAGGCCAGCAGAGAAGGTGTTGCAGGCCCTGATTTATGTATACAAAATTCAACTGCACGTTTTCTGACTTTGTCACTGTTGTTGTGACCGTGCCTATTCATGAAAGGACTCGCTTCAAACGATGACTGAATATTTACACTGAGGTTGGAGTCTGCACGAAGCAAAATCCTTCTGGTTCAGTGTCTCTTTTCCTCTTTTTCCTCCATTCAAACTCGATCTTTGTCTTTTCAAACACTTCCTTATATATATATATATATATATATATATATATATATATATATATATATATATATATATATATATATATATATGTGCGAAAGTGTACGCTCAGTGGCAGGGTTCTAACAGCAGAGCAGACCCTCCAAGGCTGGAAACTGAAAGATACTGGAAAGGCATATGGGAGAAGGAGGTCGTACATAACAACAGTGCACAATGGCTGGTGACTCTGAAAGAGGAGCACAGCAACCTCCCTGAACAGAACCCAGTTACCATCACAGCGGCAGATATACAAGGAAGAGTCTCAGGTATGAAAAACTGGACGGCACCAGGCCCGGATATGGTCCACACCTACTGGCTAAAGAAACTCACAGCTCTCCACGAGCGCCTAGCAGCACAAATGAACCAGCTGCTGATGGATGGGACTCACCCAGGATGGCTAACCGAAGGGCGAACAATCCTGATCATGAAGGAGTCCTCAAAGGGTGCAGTTCCTTCCAACTATCGGCCAATAACCTGTCTCTCCACAACATGGAAGCTCATGTCAGGCATCATTGCGGCTAAGATAAGTGGACACATGGATCAATACATGAGCAAAGCACAGAAAGGCATTAGTAGAGATACTAGAGGTGCCAAACATCAGCTGCTGGTTGACAGAACAGTCGCTCAAGACTGCAGGTCCCGACATACCAAGCTGTGCACAGCCTGGATTGATTACAAGAAAGCATATGACTCGATGCCACACACATGGATCAATGAATGCTTGGAGTTGTATAAGGTCAACAGGACCCTGAGAGCCTTCGTTGCAAACTCGATGAGGATGTGGAAAACCACACTTGAAGCCAATGGCAAGTCACTAACGCAAGTGTCCATCAAATGTGGCATATACCAAGGTGATGCACTCTCCCCACTGCTGTTCTGCATAGGACTGAACCACCTCAGCCAGATAATCGCCAAGACAGGCTATGGATACCGCCTCAGAAATGGAGCTACGATCAGTCACCTCCTCTACATGGATGACATCAAGCTGTATGCTAAGAGCGAAAGGGACATAGACTCCCTGATCCACACAACCAGGATCTACAGCAGTGATATCGGAATGTCATTCGGGCTGGAGAAATGTAGTCGGATGGTGACTAAGAGGGGCAAGGTAGTTCACACTGAAGGGGTCTCACTCCCTGAAGGAACAATAGCAGACATTGAAAACAGCTACAAGTACCTCGGTATACCACAGGCCAATGGCAACCTCGAATTAGCAACAAGGAAAGCGGCTACGACCAAATACCTCCAGCGGGTGAGGCAAGTCCTCAGAAGCCAGCTCAATGGCAAGAACAAGACCCGGGCAATAAACAGCTACGCCCTGCCAGTGATCAGATACCCTGCAGGAATAATAAGGTGGCCAAAGGAAGAGATTCAGACCACGGATGTTAAGACCCGAAAACTCCTCACCATGCACGGAGGGTTCCATCCCAAGTCCAGCACCCTGAGACTGTACACAAGCCGTAAGGAAGGAGGCCGGGGACTAGTGAGTGTGAGAGCCACTGTCCAGGATGAAACATCCAAGCTCCATGAATACATCAAAGAGAAGGCTCCAACGGATGATGTACTCAGAGAATGTCTCAGTCAATCAATGGGGAACAGAGGATGAGATGCTGGAAGAGGGAGAATCATGGGAGGAAAAGCCCCTACACGGGATGTACCACCGAACCATAGCAGAAGTGGCTGATCTCAAGAAGTCCTATCAGTGGCTAGAGAGGGCTGGCCTAAAGGACAGCACAGAGGCACTCATCCTGGCTGCCCAAGAGCAGGCCCTGAACACCAGAGCCATAGAGGCAGGGATATACCACACCAGACAAGACCCAAGGTGTAGGTTGTGCAAAGAGGCACCTGAGACAATCCAACACGTAACTGCAGGGTGTAAGATGCTGGCAGGGAAAGCCTACATGGAGCGCCATAACCAGGTGGCTGGCATAGTCTACCGAAACATCTGTGCGGAGTATGGACTGGAAACCCCAAGGTCAAAATGGGAAACACCTCCCAAGGTGGTGGAGAATGACCGAGCAAAAATCCTGTGGGACTTCCAGATACAGACTGACAAGATGGTAATGGCCAACCAACCAGATATCGTGGTCATAGATAAAGGGGAAAGGAAAGCCGGATGTAGCGGTCCCGAGTGATGGGAACATCAGAAAGAAGGAACATGAGAAAATCGAGAAATACCAAGGGCTCAGAGAGGAGCTGGAGAGAGCCTGGAAGGTAAAGGTGACAGTCGTGCCTGTGGTGGTTGGAGCACTCGGGGCAGTGACCCCCAAACTCGACGAGTGGTTGCAACAGATCCCGGGAACAACATCGGATATCTCGGTCCAGAAAAGCGCAGTGCTGGGAACAGCACGGATACTGCGCAGAACCCTCAAGCTTCCTGGCCTCTGGTAGAGGACCCGAGCTGAAATGGGGACAGACACCACCCATGGTGGGTGAGACGAGGATTTTTTTTTTATTTTATATATATATATATATATATATATATATATATATATATATATATATATATATATATATATATATATAT
Source organism: Hippocampus bargibanti (assembly GCF_051943395.1). NCBI lineage: Eukaryota > Metazoa > Chordata > Actinopteri > Syngnathiformes > Syngnathidae > Hippocampus > Hippocampus bargibanti. The sequence continues at coordinate 13,872,110 of NC_142750.1, forward strand.
ATATATATATATATATATATATTTTTTTTTTTCTTCTTTTCCTTTGGGCTTTTCCCTTCAGGGGTGGCCACAGCGAATCAATCCATCTATCCCGGTTTTGTGCATCCTCTTCTCTCACACCAGCTACCTTCATGTCCTCTTTGACCACATCCATAAACCTCCTCTTCGGTCTTCCTCTCTGTCTCCTGCCTGGCAGTTCAAGGCTCAGCATTCTTCTGCCGATATAGTCACTCTCTCTCCTCTGGACATGTCCAAACCATCTCAGTCTGACTTTCTCTCCAAAGCCTCTAATATGAGTTGTCCCTCTAATGTACTCATTCCTGATCCTATCCAAGCTGGCCACTCCCAAAGAAAACCTCAACATCTTCAGCTCTGCTTCCTGTCTTTTCTTCAGTGGCACCGTCTTCGGTCCAAACATCACGGCTGGTCTGACCACGGTTTTATACACTTTTCCTTTCATCCTAGCTGAAACCCTTCTATCACACATCACACCTGACATTTTTCTCCAGTCGCTCCAGCCTGCCTGGACACGCTTCTTCATCTCTTTTCCACACTCTCCATTGCTCTGAACAGTTGACCCCAAGTACTTAAAGTCCTCCACCTTCTTTATCTCTTCCCCCTGTAGCATCACTCTTGCACTTGGATCCCTCTCATTCACACACATGTATTCCGTCTCGCTGCGACTGATCTTCATTCCTCTCCTTTCCAGGGAATATCTCCACATCTCTAGTTTCTCCGCCACCTGTTCCCTGTTCTCGCTACCGATCACAATGTCATCTGCAAACATCACGGTCCAAGGAGATTCTTGTCTAATATCGTCTGTCAGCCTGTCCATCACCATAGCAAACAAGAAGGGGCTCACAGCTGACCCCTGGTGGAGTCCCACCTCCACCTTGAATTCCTCCGTCACACCGACAGCACACCTCACAACTGTCTTACAGTCATGATACATGTCTTGCACCGCTCTGACATACTTTTCCGTCACTCCAGACTTCCTCATGCAATGCCACAGCTCTTCTCTGGGCACCCTGTTGTACGCTTTCTCCAGATCAACAAATATATATATATATATATATATATATATATATATATATATATATATATATATATATATATATATATATATATATATATATATAATGTTACAAAAAACAAAACTCAAAAAATATAATGTCGAACCCGTTTTTCAATAATTACACCTAAGCATTTTTTTTTTAGAATAGTTAATAATAATAATAATAATAATAATAATAATAATAATAAATACTAATAATAATAATAATAAAAATTAATTTATAAGCACCTTTCAAAACTCTCAAGGTCACTTTATAGTCACAGGATAAGTTTTTCTGTGAGTGAGCAGCGGCAGCCACACGTGCCAGCGTTCACTCAACCCGGAAGTAAATAGATAGAAAGCTAGCTATCCAGCTAATAGATGGGTAATAGATAGCCAACAGATAGGTTGCTAGCCACTAGCTGATATGTTTCGGCGTGTACTGCCGCCTTCATCAGAGTGTCACTGATGTTGTTGTGACGCGGCATTTGGTTACGTTGCTCGAGCGCATTTGTTATCATTTTCCCGAATCACGTCCAAGTCCAAGATGGCGCCCGAGTAGGCAGCCGTCAGCAAGTGCTCTGATGAGCCTTGCTTTTTTTTGTTGTTTTTGTGTTTTCTTTTGTCACCTTGTGCTGTTGTGCGTCATGTGGAACGGACACGGATTGTTTTTCAGCATTTTTGACCACGACATTCATCAAGGAGGAGACTGTGCTGAGCGCTTGCGCCTTTTCGGCAGCATGAATATGCCAGGACTCTTTTTGAATGGGAGGAATGTCGCTGCCATTCGACTGCCATCACTGGACACCAAAGGGGCCATTGTGCTTTTTTGCGCCTGTCATGGGCAGCATCTTCACAGCCCCGCTTTGTTCAGCGGAAGGTCGGTCCTGTTGGACAGTCTGCGGCTGGATGGATGCATGGCTTGAGGAACCCGCAATAAGAAGGAAGGAGCGTCAGCGCAGAGCGCCGATGCGTATATGGAACTGTCGCGGGATGGAATTGAAGCAGATTTATGTGGAACAGGAGATGTGAGACAATCTCTTTTCGTCAATGGATGCTACAGCTGCGTGTTTGCTTTCAAAATTTAGCTTGTAGTAGACGTACAAATTCCACTATGACGTCCCTGATCCACTGCTGACATGGATGCTTTGATCCTCTCCTCTTTCATCTGAAACTGCTTCGTGTAACAAAGAGGGTACAGAAAGTGCTTAAGAATGGATGTCTCTCAGTGTCTTTGTGTTGTCATGTTATTTGTTATTTCGTTTTGTTTTTTTTGTTCTTTTGACTTCAAGACGGCGCCGCGAGAGTGGCTGCCTTTCCAGCAGCTCATGTGTTTTGCTTTTCTACTTTCATTTCTTTCATAACTTTGCTGCTGTGAAATGTAAATTTCTCCACTGCGAGACTAATAAAGGCAAATCCAATCCAATCCAATTCTCTTTTTCTCTTGAAGAGCCAACCGATGGCAAGCATGAGTCGCAGTTGAATGTTGTGGAAAAGGACGAGACAAAAATGGAGTCTCCCCCGGAGTTGGCGTCGTCACCTTCCGCACCGGGAACTCGTGGAGAGAGTCGGCAGCAGGCACATGGACAGACCACTCCAAGTCGGTCTTTGCATTTTGGAGCTCACACGTAAGGCAACTGTTGTTTCTTTTTTTTTAAATTTGCACAACCTCAAATGTTGTCGAATCAAAATGTTTCCATAATGTATTGATGTGTCCTCGACGATGAGCAAAGTCAATTCCTAGCCGGATGATTGATTTCCCGTCTATTGGGCCGCCATCACTTTCTCTTCACGGTTCTTGCAGAAACCTGAAAAGTCCCGTGAAAAGCAACCACCCATGGCTCGGAATCATCCATCCCGGTCCTTGGACGCAGCTTCCTCCCGTTCAGTCGCCAGGACCCCCCATGCATTCCAAACGTGGTCCAAATGGCCACGTCTATTGGTACAGACCAAGAATCCCTCCCCCCAATCCTTTCAGTGAAGACCTGGGCGAGGAAGATGGAGGTAAAAGGGACGCACGTGTGAAAGACGCTCACGTAGGACGTAGGAGTCCACCTGGCGCCTCGGATGCAACCGCCTCCGATGTCCCACGCACTGTCGCTCGCAGTCCCGCTTTGCCAAGAAGTCTTTCGGTGCCAGCCGTCAAATCTGCAAAGGTACCTTTTGTCATGACGGAGGACAACAAATTGCCCCGCTCAACTCCAAGCAAGGTACGCAAGGTGGACGTATCTTGCCTACAAAAACAATTGTCCGATTTTGTTCACATGCAACTATAGAATGTTTGCACGTGCCAACATTTCATTTTTGCAGCATTCTGACACAAACGCAGAAATACCCAAGTCCAAAACATGCCGGGTTCTGACATCCGGACGGGCACCCGCCCCCGGGCACGGCTTCCCGCTCGTTAAAAGGAAGGTACGGTGCTGATTCATCACTTCAAAAGATGAAAAGAGTGACGTCCACTGATTCGGTTTGCTCGCACGAGTCAGTCGTTTGGGAGATTTGGGACTTTTGAGGACTGCTCGGTCCTATTTGTTTTGCAGGTGCGTGCCGACCACTATGTTTCTGCAGCGGATCTGCGGGAGGAAACAAGAGAAGTGACAAAGCAACTCGAGGCGCTGGAAGAACGAGGCGTCGACTTGGAGAAGAATATCAGAGAGTGCAGCAATGGTTGCTCGCTCGCCCGTTTTGTTTCACGACACTTAACTCATTCGCTGCCATTCCCAAATTTATTTTGGAATTGAAAATATGACGTGGGGTGCTATTCCCGAATTTCTTCTGCGTTTGTTTTTTGCTAGGGGTTGCCCATAAAGCGCTGGTCAGACCTCTGGCAAAGTTTTCCCCTCCCTTCAGGGGGCGGCATTTGCCTTTTGTATAGCAGCCCCCATTTCAAGCTCAGATAACTCCAGACCCCTATAACTTAGGAATTAACTCTTTTTTTCTGATGAAAGACGAGGGTCTAAGGTTTCTTACGCTGAATTGAATGTTTATGTAGTCCTATAACTCAATATTATGTGGCTCGTAGAATTTGAGTGAAAATGAATGAGTTAAAAACTGAAGCGGGGCATTGCTTTTGTTTATTTTGCCATTTCAGACAAAGAGGAAGAAGGTCTGCTGGCCGAATGGCTCGCTCTTACCCATGAGAGACAATCTCTGATGCGACGAGATACCGAGCTGGTTTATTTGTAAGTCGCCTTTGGGATTGTTTACAGAATCATGCTTGACAGGCACGTTTCCACACTTACAAATACTGTTTGTAAAGAAAATACGTACATTGTAAGTATTCCAAATCAAAATCTAAATTGCGCATCACGGGACAGGACTAAGCAGCAACGATTGGAAGAGAGGCAAGGGGATGTAGAGTACGAGCTTCGACGTCTCTTCATTAAACCGGGTGAGTTTATTTATCTGATGCGACAACAATTTGCGCTACAGTGGAGAATACATTCCAATGCGTGTCAAATTCTGCACCGGTGCGTTCTTTTTTTTTCAGAGAACATATGGAGTCAAGAAGATCAAAGTCGAGAGCAACGCCTGATGTCCGAGCTGCTTGTCATCGTCGAGCAGAGGAACCAGATCGTCGGCATTTTAGATCAAGACAGGAAGAGGTGCAACGAGAATTGATTGAACCGGAATTGATTTTTATGTTGGAAATGGTATCGTGAAACTTCTTTTTTTTTACAAATTAGGGAGCAAGAAGAGGATGCGCTTTCACAAGGAATTATCAAGAACACAGGTGCGTTTAGGATCTATATTTTTTACTTTCAAACAATCCAGAAAATAGCATCATGTGTTGGAAATGATGACTAGTGTGTTTTTTTTAACTTTATTACTTCCGGGTTGAGTGAACACTGGCGCGTGTGGCTGCCGCTGCTCACCCGCAGAAGAAATATCCTTTGACTAAAGTGTCCTTGAGAGTTTTGAAAGGCGCTTATAAATGAAATACAATAAAGTCTCGTTATATCGATATTCAAGGGAGTCCGAAAAAATATCGATATAACCGGGACTATCGATATATCCGAACCTGTTTGCATGTAATTTTCTCCGTGCGTGCATAGAAATAGTATCGATATAACCGGGACCATCGATATATCCGATATCGATATAACGAGACTTTACTGTAAATGTATTATTATTATTATTATATGTCGATTTCATTTTTATTTATTTTTTATTCTCCTGTCAGACTTCCACAAAGAAGGTTTGAAAGAGCTCAAGAAGTCAAAAGGAAAGTTCAAACCCTCAAACGTTTTTAAGATGAACCGGAAAGGCGAGCGCGGTGCAGACTCTGGACCAACAGAGCTGGCGGAAGAATTCATATGAACTCAAGAAATGTTCAAATACATCCAATTAAATTCTTACTCTGCTATGTGCTCAAACTGTTATGCAAATCTAGATTGAGATGCACACTTCGGAATGTATCACAAGTCAAAAGTATTTTGTTATTGTGTTAGCGTAATAGCAAAATTGCCTCCGTCATTTGAAAGTTTTACGCAAAAGAAAACACCACACATTTAATGATCAAAAATAGTCAATTTGACTTTGTGAATTACCATGAACTGATTTGAGTGGGAATCCATACTTATACCAAAAAAAAAAAAATGCAGGCTTTTTGGTGTTGTATTGACATTGCGACAGCATGTTTAAAAAGACGTGGAGGCAATTATGCCATTCGTCGAAAAGGTATGCATCCACTCAATATGTCCATATTTTTTCAAATGCAAACGGTTTTATTCAAGATACCGATGTACATCTTTCAGATAAACATACGGGGTGAAATCAGGGTTTTATTGTTCTAATTTGGATGATACTGTACTTTTCAGATAAGAAAACCTCACTTTTTAAATCGAATTTCACGACTGGCATACATTTTTAAAAGAAATATATTTTCCACAATGCCCAGATTCACTTGTATGTGAAAAAAATTAACCTTTAAATAAAAGTTAATTGAAGTTTCATTAATCGGAACGGATGAGTTTGTAGCCCGACTTCACTATTCACGTGGCGTGAAAAATCCGCCCGATGGCGCTCGTGTTTACGGAATGCAAAATTGCATCCGCTGTAGTATAATTTACCTTCTTGTAGTTTTTACTTTTTTGATAAGCAGACGTGCGATGTTGACGATTTACAGAGAAAATCGCTTTATTCCTAATCGTGCCTTCTTTCTGGTGGTGTCCGAGTTCTCGAGGGACAAACGCTGATGAAACGGAACCTTCAGTTGTAATCGATGTTGTTACGTGTTTCTTTCTCAACGCACACAGAAACAGGAAGTGATTATTTCGGCATAGTCGTGTTGGTCTTGTTTACAAGCAAGAGGATAAAACTTGGGATATTTACCACTCAACAGCAAGCTATGTCGGACAACGAAGACAAGTCAGTACATAAAAAGTTGCCTTTCACTGCGATTACGTCATAACGTAACAAATATTTGAAGGAGAGCCGCGCGGCTTCTTTATAACCGCCCCGAAATGTTATTTGTAGTGCGACTGCAATATTCAATTCTGATTCTTTTCTGTTTTGGTTGATGGCCACTGTCATTTATGTAGTTTTGACGACGGAGATTTTGATGATGCTGAAGAGGACGAAGGATTAGATGACTTGGAAAACGCGGAAGACGTAAGTAATCGCGCTTTGTGTCCAATGTGAGACGAATAATGGATACCTCATACCCCGCCATATGGGAAACTTTCTTTTCTTTTCTTGTTTTTTTTTTGGACAGGACGACCAGGAGCATGTACAGATCCTACCGGCAGGCGAGGGCCAGCAGGCCAACCAAAAGAGGATAACAACATCATACATGACAAAATATGAGCGAGCCAGAGTCTTGGGAACGAGAGCTCTCCAAATAGCGTACGTGTTTTGTTCGATAGATTGAGCAAAGTTGCCGCAATCTTTAAAAAAATATAAAATGCTTTTTAAATGTCAGTGTTGTGATTGAAGCTATGCACTTCCACCCATCTATGATTTCAACCGTTTCTGTTTTGTATGTCACGTAAATTTGACAGGATGTGCGCACCGGTCATGGTGGAACTGGAAGGAGAAACTGACCCCTTACAAATTGCCATGAAGGAGCTCAAGTAAGTAGTGTTTGTATGTGTTCCCTTGCATCCTCCGAAGCCATTAAAATGTACAATCAGCCTTTTGAATTTCGAATGACTCAAAAAGATGCGTTCCATTGCCGAATGCGGGGCCCCTGACACAATTTAGCTTGCTGCAAAGAGGACCGGGAACTCATCTGCTTCCTTTTCTCATGCGCCAGGTGTGGAAAGATTCCCATCATCATCCGCCGCTACCTTCCAGATGGAAGTTACGAAGACTGGGGCTGCGATGAGCTCATCATTAATGATTAAGTTCTTTGTCAGGCGACTCTTCCTTCTACCGGCAAATGTCCACTGGAGGTGCTGTTGTATTTTTTTCCCCTCCAAACGATGAACCAGGCGATTCTTGCTTGGTACAATGTACCAAACAGGATCTATCTATTTACCCTCGCTGCTTTTAATTGAATCCATTGTGCCTCCGCCTTAAACCACATTTTGACGGAGCTCTTCAAAGGGGGAAAGTACCGTGAACGTTTTTGAGAGGATTTGGATTAGTCATTTTTTGTGTAGTTGTGGCTATAAAGTAAGTTTTATTGTTTTGAATAAAGGACTTACACCTTTTACAACATGATAATGATTTTTGTCAATAAAATCGGGTTCTTCATAATGTCTGTAAAATGAATTCCGGTACAAGGCAATGCTTGTCAATGATGAGCAAATTCAAGTTTATGTTACCCAAACATCCCCAGAGCTGGTAAGATAGTCAGTCATGAGGTGGATTTTAGGAGTTTGAAGCCAATTTCTTTTTCAAGGGCTTCCTTCGTTAGCTTGTCATCGGACATTTCACAACTAGACACACTCTGCGGTCCCGTCGCATGTGTCTGTGTTATTTTAATGCCCATTTTTGACATTTCAAGCTTTTCAAATGATATCTTTGTTAAATGCATTTGTTACCTATGTGACATCGTGCCCTTCCCAGTATTGAAAGAGGTGTACAGTATTTGGCTTGACTCTTTCAGCAGAGGGAATGCTGAAAACGGCACCGCAGCTTTTTTTTTTGTTTCTCTTCCGTAACAAGACGTGCGCACGCGCAAAGCCGACAGACAATCGCTGTATTGTTTGAGAGAACTAGGTTGTCGGCAGCAACTAGGTCGGTGGATGTCATGAGCCGGGGCATGCACGAATGGTAGGAAAAGTCTACACACCCCTATTCAAATAGAAGATTTTTTTACTTTTGAGATCAAGATTTGTTTTCAGCTTGGTTCCTCCCTTCATGTGCTCTTTTAACTTGAACGAGTCATTTGAAACAAAGTGAGATATGTTTTCAGCCGGCAAAACCACGCTTGAACATTTGTTTGCTGAAAATGCCGTAGTCAGCGCTCATCAACAATGTATCGCCGCAGCAACGGTGAAGCATAAAGGGCCCGCTTTTGTCTCGCTTCAAGTATGTAACGATGAACCGTTCAAAATGACAGTCGGTGTCAGCACAAACTTCCAAGCTTCAGTAAGGAACAAAGTCAGAGCACCCTCGGAGAACATTGACATTCTGGAAGGTTATATAGAACATCAGAAGAATACATAAGTTTCAATGAGTGATTAGTTAGTTCAAAATACCGTCTATTTCTTTTTTTGACAGCCAGAACCATTGATGTGCACGTAAAACGGTGTGGCTGTCAACAAAATTCAAAAGAAAAGAATCCGGCAACCCACAAGCACTGGGGAAATTTGCAAAGCTTTCACAAATGAATCCAGTCGATGCCGGTTGTGACGATTTCGTATGCAAAGTCTTTTGATAAGAGGAGATGATGGGGCCCGAGGGACACTTGTGGGCTGCTTTCACGGCGGCCATGTGACGATCAGCTGCAGTGAGGACACCATTGGGTCGCCCGCAGCTCAGATCCCGCTTGTATCTTTTCATCTCTCCGCTGCGCGCCATTACTTTGGCGGCCCAGCCACATCAGAATCAGAATCATCTTTATTGCCAAGTATGTAGAACACACAAGGAATTTGTTTCCGCTAGAACACGCTGCACTAGTATCGTCGTCCAAAAAACAAACTGCTAAGTGGCACTATATATACACTTCCTTTTTGGCTACTGTTGAACATTTGTCATTGGTCGTCTTTCCGTTTGCTCATTCAGTCACACGTTTTTTTTTTTAACTTTTTCTCTCAGACAGTGACCACTGAACAGCAGCGGCACTGAGTTTTTGTCATTTTCACTCAAATTGCAGGACACGGCAAGTATTGAGTTTTAACATGAAATAAACATTCAATGCAGCGTAACAAACCTTAGACTCTCTTCTTTCATCAGAAAAAAGAGTTAGTTCCTAAATTATACGGCTCTGGAGTGAGCTGAGCTTGAAATGGGGGCGGCTGTACAAAATACAATACAATACATATTGATTTATATTGCGCTGAAGCTGGAACAAAGCGCTAACATGCTGCTTCCTCGCGGACGGGAAAACATTGCCAGAAGTCTGACCAGTGCCTTATCGGCACCCGCGCAAGAAAAACCCGAACAAATTCGGGAATATTTTCATAACGCACTCTTGCAATAGTGACTGTGAGTAAATGCATATCCAATAATGCACTCGACATTGTTCTCTACGCGCGAGAGAAAGCACGAACGCCAGCATGTAGATATGAAAAACGGTGATGATTGCAAGCGATAAAAAGATATCTGAATACAACACAATTGAATACATGTATGGAAAACAAAAACTGCAACGTTTACATGACTTATTCTTTTGTAGGTGACCGGCAAACTTCAGGCCACTGAAGCACCTTGGTTTGTTAGCTTTCCCGATAACAATGACTTTTAACTTATCTGTACCCGTCATGTTTGCGCACGGCACGGCTAACACCAACGGTGTTAGCTGAAAATCAAACAATAAGCCCTTTACAGATTTAGCTAATGGTGGTATTGAAATCCTTAAGCAAATATTGATTCAGCTTTAAAGGGCAACCGACGTCACTTTTTTGTTTTTTAACTGATACCAGAAAAACGTTTCATAGCATCTAAAATACCCAAAACACGCAGTATGATATTGCAAACACCAATAAAAATGACTTAGAGTGTCCAAAATCTGCAAAAAAATTGAGCTGCGAATTGGGCATTTTCAGAAAGTCCCGCCCCCACTTCGTGACGTCACGCCAAGACGGCTTGCCTTGCTCGTGAATCAAAACAATGGCTTCAGATTCGGATAATATGCTTTCTTGTTACACATCCAGTTATGAATATGATTCAAATAGTTCTGAAGAGGAAAGCATACATGTTTGCCATCGATGAAAGAAGTCTTTCTGTGTCATTTTGAGGCATCTGGACTGCAATGTAACGTCCCACAAAAGAGGCAGAAAAATGGCGACCTGCTCCTGTGAGGAATGAATCAGCCCGTTTCCACAGGCTGATACATTCCTTGCATGGACTCCCTCTGCTGGCGGCTTTTGGATGTAACACAAGGGTTTCAAAAAAAGAGTACGGCAAAATACATTGACGTGATGGAAAGACGCGACAATGCGTCTTTTTTACGGTGAGGAGGCGGTCCTTTTCTGACGTCACGTCAGGCATCGTCACCAACTCAAAAACAAGACTTCCTGAATGTTCAGCGCGAGTCTTAAAAGGTGGAATGTTATTAAAATACGTACGCCCAGTAGAAGTCATTTGAAGCCATTTTACAAATTATGGACACAACTTGTCCGGAGACGTCGGTTGTCCTTTAAGCTGCTTTTGTATCGATATAAGCAGACCAAATTGGCTGGCGGGAGATGAAAAGGGCATCGTAGTAACCGGATTATCGTAATAACTTGTACTAACTGGAACTAATTATATCACAAAATTTGCCAGGAAATGAAAATAGTATTGTAATAAGCAGTACTATCGCTAAAACCGATATCGCTATAACGAGACTTTACGGTAATTGAAATCGGCTCGTGAACACTCTGCAAGACGCGGCGGGCTCGACTAAATTCGGAAAGACGCTAAATTCGACTTGACGCTTTGATAGAGGTACACGCTAGACCAGATATGGGCAAATTACGGCCCGCGGGCCACATACGGCACAAACCTTCACTTTTGTACAGATGACGGCTGAAGAAACCTTCTCATCGATGGACCACTCCTGTACGACTGAGAGCCTACACAGACATATTCTTTGAGACAAATTTATTAACTGATCAGGGATATTTTCCACATTTGAAAGACAGTTAATAAATTGGGTTGTAGTGTTCTTACTGTGTGAGGCTTTTACATTTAAATGACAACCGGCACCATTTTTTTTTTTGTTTCCCACTGACATCAGAAAAACGTTTTATAGCATCTAAAATAACCAAATCAGGCAGGCTGATATTTTAGTTAAATGAAAAACACCAATAAAAATGACTTCAAAATGAATCCGGAAATGGCCAGTTTCAGAAGGTCCCACCCCCTTGTTCGTGACGTCACGCCAAGACGTCTTGCCTTGCTCGAGAATCAAAACAATGACTTCAGATTCTGAGAAGATGCTTTCTCTTTAGTCATCCAGTTATGAATATGATTCAAATAGTTCTGAAGAGGAAAGCATAAATGTTTGCAATTCATTCAAGGAGTCCTCCCATATCAATTCGAGCCGTCAATGACAGCAATGTAGCACCCAGAAAATGCAGAAGATGGCGCCCAAGCTCTGTTGGAAATGGGCTTTTTTGTCTGCTGGGAATTTGTGTCAACTAGTATCAAATAGTAGTCTTGGTGCAACACACAACGATTCACCATGGCGTGATTTATGTGTTTTTATTCTAATTTCGCCATCAACACGAAGTTGTCAGACCAAACAAAGTACCCAAAATGCATCGTGTGTCCCTTTCTCGGTCAAGGGCGTTCCTGACGTGACGTCACATGGGGATCGTCATCAACTGGAAAACAAGACTTCATGAATATTCAGCGCAAGTCTTAAAACGTAAACTATAGCTATATGCTGTGGAATCTTTGTAAAATACGCTCAGTCAAAGTCATTTTATAAATTATGGACATAACTTGTCCGGGGCGTCGGTTGTCCTTTAATGCTTTAGGTTTAGTATTTCCGGCCCAAACACTCCCTCCAAATGCTCCTGGCCCGGCCGGCCCCTCTGTCAAATTTTCGAACCCAATGCAGTCAAAACGTTTGCCCACGTCTGCGCTAGACTGTCGATGAAAATGGGGCAGGCCCTGTTTGTTTAGAAAATGGAATGAGCTTGTTTTGCCGCTGCTCCTTTAATTCAGAAGCAGTTGTAGTGCCTCGCTCAATGTGGCAGCAACCTCCCCGCGCCGCTAACCTTGGCCAGCCGTAAGGCCCCGGCGCCACGGTATCGGCGCGATTCTGACTTAGAGGCGTTCAGAGTCTGTCTTGTTTTTCCAACGGCTGCCGAAGGAACCAGCCACGGCTTGCCATTCTTATACTTGGTCAAAGTGAAGTGTTTGTTGTTCTGATGAGCGTTTGGGCTTTTTTTTTAACCCCCGTCTCATGAATGAACGGGAAAAACAAAATTCCCCGTGCATTCTTTAAAGTGAGACAAAGCCGTTTTCATATCTACTCCGGCTCTCCTCCAGCAACATCCCCCAAAATGATGTCAAAATAAATAGAAGACTGACAAACGCTGCAAAAACAGCTCAAGAAGCTGTCTTGTGATATCAATTATTTGCGTAGAAAGCTAACTCCAGGCCCAAGGAAATGGAAAAAAACAAGCTACGCCAAATGTAAAGCGGCACTTCTAAAGTTCAAGACAATTAATCCACTTACTTAGGCATGAAATGTATTATTATTATTATTATTACTGGATTGGATTTGCCTTTATTAGTCTCGCAGTGGAGAAATGTACATTTCACAGCAGCAAAGTGATAAAAGGAATGAAAGTAGAAGAACAAAATACATGAGCTGCTGGAAAGGCAGCCACTCGCGCCGCGCCGTCTTCAAGTCAAAAGAACAAAAAAATACAACAACACAAAGACACAGAGAGTCATTCATTCTTTAGCACTTTCTGTACCCTCTTTGTTACATAAAGCGGTTCTAGATGAAAGAGGAGAAGATCAAAGCATCTGTTCACCAGTGGATCAGGGACGTCATGGTGGAACGTGCACGTCGACTACAAGCTAAATGTTGAAAGCAAACACGCAGCTGTAGCATCCATTGACGAAAAGAGATTGTCTCACATTTCCTGTTCCACATAAATCTGCTTCAATTCCAAGCCGCGACAGTTCCATATACGCATCGGCGCTCTGCGCTGACGCTCCTTCCTTCTTATCGCGGGCTCCTCAAGCCATGCATCCATCAAGCCGCAGACTGTCCAACAGGACCGACCTTCCGCTGAACAAAGCGGGGCTGTGAAGATGCTGCCCATTACAGACGCAAAAAAGCACAATGGCCCCTTTGGTGTCCAGCGATGGCAGTCGAATGGCAGCGACATTCCTCCCATTCAAAAACAGTACTACATTATTATTATTGTTTTCCAAGTTCTCCCACTTCTTGTCATTTCCAATAAAAATGGTGTGAGTGAATGTCCCAAACTCACATTGTCAATCCTGATGGTGACGTGACAGTGTTTTAATAGTCGCATTATTGCATTTGCCAAGTATAAAACTTTCACCTTGTTCAAATAAACAAAACTTTTGAAAAGATATGTCAAATACAGCTTCTAAAATCTGTGAGCTATCTAGCTGGCTACCTTGCTAGCTATCTACTTGCTGTCTATTAGCTGACTAGCTATCTATTAGCTATCTGGCTATCTAGCTCTTTATCTATTAGCTAGCAGGCTAGCTTTCTATCTATTTGAGTTATTCCGGGTTGAGTGAACGCTGGCGCGTGTGGCTGCCGCTGCTCACCCACAGGAAAAATTATCCTGTGACTCTAAAGCAGTGGCCGTATATGGCTCTTTTAATGATTGGATATAGCGCGCCGATAAAACGAAATACACATTCTCGTTTTTTCGCCGTTCATTTCCGGTTGGGGCTGCAGTTGGCAGAAAGCGCAATGTTGATTGGATGACACTGACCTAGGTTGAAACAGGTAAATGCCCCCTTGAAGGACAAGCGACATCACTTTTTTGTTTCTTAACTGACACCAGAAAAACGTTTCATAGCATCTAAAGTACCCAAAACACGCAGTATGATATTTTAGTCAAATGCAAAACACCAATCAAAATGACTTGTTAAAGTGTCCAAAATCTGCAAAAAAATGAACTCGGAAGTGGCGAGTTTCAGAAGGTCCCGCCCCCTTGTTCGTGATGTCAACCCAAGACGTCTTGCCTTGCTGGAGAATCAAAACAATGGCTTCAGATTGGGAGAAGATGCTTTCTTGTTACTCATCCAGTTATGAATATGATTCAAATAGTTCTGAAGAAGAAAGCATACATGTTTTCTATCGATTAAAGAACTTATTCCGTGTCATTTTGAGGCATCAGGGGTGGGAAATATCGCACCCAAAAAAGGCAGAAAATGGCGACCTGCTCCTGTGAGGAATGAATAAGCCCGTTTCCACAGGCTGATAAATTCCTTACATGGAGCTTTGTCGCCCTCTTATGCCTCTTTTTGGTCCTACATGAAGTTTCAGACCAAAGTACAGCAAAATGCATTGACGTGATGGAAGGACTGCTACAATGTGTCCTTTTGCGGTCAGGGGCGTTCCTTCAGTGACATAGGGTGAGGACTCGTCACCAAAACAAGACTTCCGGAATATTCAGCGTGAGTGTTAAAAGGTAAAATCTAGCTATATGCGGTGGAATCTTTGTCAAATACGCTCAGTAGAAGTCATTTGAAGACATTTTACAAATGATGGACACAACTTGTCCGGAGACGTCGCTTGTCCTTGAAATGAGCCCAACGAGTGCACTTCAGCTTGAATGCAGCCGAGGATTATTCGCCTTTGACGAGAGAAAAGGTTCTGATTCTAATTTGGATTGGATTGGATTGGATTTGCCTTTATTAGTCTCACTGTGGAGAAATTTACATTTCACAGCAGCAAAGTGATGAAAGGAATGAAAGTAGCATGAATGAAACAATAGCATAGATGAAACAGTCGAATGTCAGTGACATTTTAACAAGCCACATGTTAACGTTAGCATCGATATACTTCTGCGAGTACGTCGCAGAAAGCAAGTGTGGAAGCTTATGAGCCGCGTGTAGGCTAGCGAGCAGTAACTTTGCCTACGAGGAACGGAAAACCATTCATTTTAACTAACGGTGAGTACTATCACAAAGTTATTTTAAATCATACATTCTGACATTTTGTTGAAAAGTGGATGTGCGTGCACGCGCGCCCCGCGAGTGTGCGCGCGCGCTCGTGTGTGTGGCTAAATATTTGACTTTTATGGCTCTCTTCGTCAAAAAGGTTCCCGACCCCTGCTCTAAAGTGACCGTTAGAGTTTTGAAAGGGGCATAAATGAAATGTATTATTATTACGTATTATTAAAAACAATGAATCTATTCGGCTCCCATGTGATTTGTTGTACTTCTTATACTATACATGTGATCCTTGTACTCGGGAGCACTATTTCTAATTCTACGCCGCCGAAATCAAACACTTTGTTAATCGTGATTATCATAAAACGACTGCGCCTTAATGTAGCCTCAAACTTGTTGCGCTGCGGAGTTTGTACAAATAAGGCACAAACAAGTCCTCTTTTGATTACTAATCAACGAGATCATCAGGTGTCCGTGAATGTTATATGCGGCTAAAGTGGGTCAAGAGAGATGAAGCGAATGCATTGATCAATTCTCTCTAGAGGTCGTCTTCATTACAGTCACGGGGTGAGGTGGAACCTATGCTGAAAGGCACAGGACGGCTTGGCACAGTCACATGCGTGGAGGGGGAAATACAATGAAAGCTAATCTTAAAGTCACATTTATTATGATTCTTACTTCTTCTTTTTTTTTTTTTTTTACCAAATTCACAATGGCTTCATTGGTCTGTCTCGTTGTTTTTAAACAAAAAGGTTTCAATTAAATCACAGTCATTTTCACTCAAATTCCAGGACCCACAGAATATTGAGTTTTACGCCTATATATACGCACTCAATGCAGCGTAAGAAACCTTATACTCTCCTCTTTCATCAGAAAAAAAGTGTTAATTCCCAAGTTATATGGGTCTGTAGTTATCCAAGCATAAAATGGGGGCGGCTGTGCAAAAGGCAAATGCTGCCCCCTCGTGGGAGGGAAAACATTACCAGAGGTATGATCGGGGTTTATAGTCACCCCCCCACCCCCCACCCCGGACAAATTTGTGAATGGCGCTCCACGTCATATTTTCTATTCGGAAATGGCAGTGACTGAGTTAAAGTGCAACACTTATATACACTGTTATCACACTCTTATTTAAATTGTGCTTTGCTTTTCTCGGACCGATCCATCTTAAAAACGAGGGCTATATTTCAATTGCTAATCATGGTATGATATCAGACATGCATCACATTTGCTCATCATAGTGAGATTAAAACCTTTCGGGGGCTACTGTGACTTTCGGATACACAAACACAACCATTCGGATTGCTGCGATGTGTCAAAAAAAGTTCCAGGACTTCATTAAGATGTCTTCAAAAAAGGTCCTCTGAACACATTCACTGCCAGACGATGTGCAAAAATGTGTCCACTCCAGTGCCAGGCTTGCGTCCATAATTTGTAAAATCACTTCAAATGACTTCTACTGAGCGCATTTTACAAAGATTCCACCGTGAATAGTAGCTATATTTTACGCTTTTCAAACTCGCGCTGAATATTCAGGAAGTCTTGTTTTCGAGTTGATGATGATCCCGGAGTGACGTCACGGAGGGAACGCCCATGACCGAAAAAGCGATACACAGTGCATTTTGTGTACTTTGTTTCGGCTGCAAACACCACGTTGATCGCGAAATTAGAAGGAAAACTACATAAATAATGCGATGGTGAATCGTTGTGTGGCAGCCAATCGCGGTAACACGCATTAAGAAGGTGTAAGTTTACACAAATTCCCAGCGGACAAAGCATGCAGCATTTCCAACGGACCAGAGCAGCATAGCGCCAGCCGGAGGCAAACGAGGAGCTGCCGGGAGTCTGCGAATCCCCGCTTGGATAACCGCTGTCATCCTCTCAGCCTGACAATGGGTAAAAAGTTGCTTCCAGTGGTGAAAGAGAGCAATCGTCATAATAGTGGAGCAAACCGATGGGACAAACATCCAGCTGCTGGAACGAGGAGTTAACCGGAGTTAACCGCTGTCATTCATACGTAAGTTCGTAACTCTTCATCTAGAAAGTTGAAACAACTTTTTGCATGCACAACTATTAAACAATCTGAAGTGATGTTGACTTCTTGTAGATTATTATTTGTTATTCACGTCCTTATATGCCACATATCACCCAAGTTGATGCTATATTGCTTATTCACGGAGCTTCAGATATGCTTCATATGTCGTGTCCTTCACCAGTTTTGTCGCTTTGCTTACACGGCTCGAATTGATACGGAAAGACTTCTTTAATCGATCGCAAACTGTCACATCTCGTCGCCGTCCTGGGCGCGCCCCGCCCCTCCTGTCACCTCCTCCGCTGCTCCCTGGAGACGGCCCCTCCCATCATCACTCACCTGGGTTCCCACAGCTGTTTGTCATTCCTTTGATTGTGCCTTCTGACTATATTTGCCGATCGCACACAACCGTCTCCGTCGGAGTATTCTGGAAGTTACCCACGCCATTACCTTGCCGTCAGGTCTGCCATTATTTTGTCTTCACTCGCCATCCCCTGTTTGTTATTTTTTGATCACATGTCTCAGTAAAGACTCTTGCTCCTCAACACCTGCCTCGCCGTGTATTTCGGATCCTACCTTCTCGCCTTCCCCCCCCGTCACTCGAGTCCTGCCTTTTGGCCTCGAGCGACGTGATACAATACTCCGACCACCCATGGATCCCGCCGGCGAAGACAGGTACCTTGCCGCCCTTGTCCAAGAGGCGGAGCGTTCGAGCCAGCTGGCCCAAGCTATCGAGGAAGTCCGCCATGTTACTTCCTCGTTGGCTCAACGGCTAAAGGAGATGGAGACATGCATCGCCACCCTCACAGCCCCTTCCTCCCCACCCGTGGGTAGGCGCGATCTTCAGCTACCTCACCCCTCACGCTACGCAGGCGAAACCGTGCGTTGCGCGCAGTTTGTAATGCAATGCGCGCTCGTGTTTGAGCAACAACCATACGCCTACGTGAGCGAGGAGGCTAAGGTAGCCTTCATCACCAGCCTGCTCATGGGAGAAGCCGAGACCTGGGTGCTGGCCATCCGGGAGTCCCGACCGGAGCTGTGCGCCTCGTACCAGGACTTCGTGGCCGAGCTACGCCAGGTTTTTCATCATCTGGTGACGGAGGTCGAAGCGGAGGGGAGAATCCTCGACTGCGTCCAAGGAGCCCGTTCGGCCGCGGAATACTCCGTCGCTTTCCGGATCCAGGCCGCTGGCAGCGGCTACGGCAACCGAGCGTTGAGGGGGGTGTTTCGTCGCGGCTTGAACGGCGATCTCAAGGACGAGTTGGCTACCCGCGACGCTGGCACCACCTTCGACGATCTGGTCAAGATAGTCATCGGCCTGGATCACCGTCTTCGGGAGCGGCAGAAGCAGCAGAGCGACCGACGGCCCGAGGATAGGACGACCACACCCGGCAGCGAGCGTGTTCGGCGCCAGGAGGGATCCCCCGAACCCATGTTGATCGGGGGGGGGGGGGGGGCGACCGCACCAACCCCGGGGCTCATCGCACCTGAGGCCCCCAGCCAAGGACCTCCGGACCCTGTAAGTCCCCGGCCAAGCGGCAACCTATGGAGGCCAAGTCCACGACCCCGGTTACGCGGTTGGAGCTGGACAGCGAACTAATTGGCCCCTCCAGCTCCCAAACCGTGCGCTAGTTGACTCGGGGGCCGACGGGTGCATCATCGACCCCCAGCTGGCTGACTCGTTGGGCTGCCAACTCATCGATCTCCTTCCCCCCAAGGAGATCGTCGATCTGGACGGTCGACTGTTAGCCCGAGTCACCCACCTCACGGCCCCGCTTAAACTCAGAGTGGCGGGCAATCACGTTGAGCACCGCCAATTCTTAGTTATGCCTTCCCGGTTGGTATTGGGTCTCCCCTGGCTCAATACCCATGACCCGTCCATTTTATGGGAGGGCCCCACCATTCAGGGCAGGAGCCCCTACTGCTACGCTAACTGCCTGCGGTGGGCAACGGCAGGGCGAGACCCCTCCCGCGGTGGCCCGCCCGAGGCCATCTCCTTCAAGGGTGTGCCACAGTGTTACCACGACCTGCGGGAGGTGTTCAGCAAGGACAACGCCCAATCCCTGCCGCCCCACCGACCGTATGACTGTGCGATTGAACTGCAGCCAGGGGCTCCATTACCGGACTTCAGACTTTTTCATATTTCGCAACCTGAACGGGAAGCCCTGAGCACCTATATAGACTCCTCCCTAGCGGTGGGACTCATTCGCCCGTCACGTTCTCCGCTGGGCGCAGGGTTCTTTTTTATTGATAAGAAGGATGGATCCCTGCGCCCGTGTTTCGACTACCGGAGTCTGAACGACATCACCATCCGCAATAAATACCCTCTCCCCCTCATGGACTCAGCCTTCGCGCCCCTCCAGTCAGCTACCATTTTTTCAAAATTGGACCTCCGTAGCGCTTACCATCTGGTCCGCATCCGTGAGGGGGATGAATGGAAGACAGCATTCAAGACGCCATTAGGGCATTTTGAGTATCTGGTGATGCCGTTCTGACTTACGAACGCGCCCGCCGTTTTTCAAAATCTGACCAATGACGTGCTCAGGGACTTCCTCAATGTTTTTGTTTTCGTTTACCTAGATGACATTCTAATTTTTTCTCATTCTGCAGAAGAGCACCGGCAACACGTCCGACGGGTCCTGGCGCGGCTCCTGCAAAACCGGATCTACGTGAAGGCAGAGAAGTGCGAGTTCCATGTCCGCTCTCTGTCTTTTCTAGGGTTCGTCGTGGAGCAGGGGCAGCTCAGGGCCGACCCCGCCAAAACTAAAGCGGTGGTAGAATGGCCGATCCCGAAGACGCGTAAGCAACTCCAGCGGTTTTTGGGGTTTGCCAACTTCTACCGCCGCTTCATTCGTGGGTATAGTCAGAAGGCACTCCCCCTCACTAACCTCACGTCCACCAAAATTCCCTTTAGGTAGACGCCCGACGCTGAGTGGGCATTCAACCGCCTCCGTCTAGCCTTCACCAATCCCCCTGTCCTGCGTCATCCCGACCCGGACCTCCCGTTCACAGTCGAGGTTGACGCATCCGAGTCCGGAGTAGGGGCCGTCCTGTCCCAGCGCTCTCCCACTGACCAGAAGCTACGCCCATGCGCCTTCTTCTCCCTCCGGCTCAGCCCCGCCGAGGCTAACTATGACGTCGGCAACTGGGAACTGCTGGCGGTCGTCCTGGCTCTGCAGGACTGGAGACACTGGCTTGAGGGAGCGAAATACCCCTTCACCGTCTACACGGATCATAAGAACCTGGCGGCCATCCGGTCTGCCAAGAGACTAAACTCACGACAGGCCCGATGGTCACTCTTCCTTACCCGTTTTAACTTTTCTCTCACCTACTGCCCAGGGTCGCCAAGCCCGATGCCCTATCCCGCATTCATGAGCCGGCAGAAAGGGAGGAGACCACCACCAACATCCTGCCGGCCCAGCGAATCCTGGGTGCCCTGAGGTGGGAGGTTGAGAGGAAAGTTCAGCAAGGCCAGGGGACGACCCCCATCCCCAGGGGCTGTCCCACGGATCGTCTGTTCGTCCTCCCCCCCTCTACGCTCGGAGGTGCTCACCTGGGGGCACACCTCCAAGATAGCCTTTCACCCGGGGGTCAACAGGACGATTCAACTCATCGCTCAACGGTTCTGGTGGCCGGGGTTCAGGAGGGACATCACCCTTTTTGTGAAGGCCTGCCCGACCTGCGCCCGTGGGAAAGCCTCCCACCAGCCCCCGGCTGTCATTTTTATTGGTGTTTTGCATTTGGCTAAAAATATCAGCCTGCATGTTTTCACAGTTAGGAAACAAAAAAGGTGTCGGTTGTCCTTTAAGTTTGGAGGGGAAAAGGTTAAAGTCTACCCTCCCCCCTTCCCTCTTCCCAAGTCAAGTGAGTAGGAAAAGTTACTCCAGTGCAATGATATTTTCTCGCCCACGAACCGCTGGATGCTCGGGGCATTGTCACAATGTCCTGATGAAACAGCAACGAAATCTCCTGCTCCAATCCCACGTGATATTTTTGTAGACGGGGGCTGATGGATGGTCTCGCCCGCAGTAAAGGAGGAAAAACTCCATTTTTAATCGTCGTCCTGGAAACTTTCTGACGCACCTCATTTGCCTCGTGCGTTGTGGCCGAGTGCCCGACCGGGTGTGGTTTTTGTGTTTTTACATTTCCGTGATCGGATTCGTCAAATCGGCCTTAATTACTTGACCTTTCCCTGGTAAACATGCTCAATTTGGGAAAGAATCTCGTTAGAGTGGCAACATTTCTTGAATGAAGGGGGTTATGGGGGGGGGGGGGCAGATGAGATGACGGCACAAGTGGGGTCGAGCGGGAGGGGTGTTGAGGGACTATGAGAGTCTCTTTGTATCCTAGTGAAGCTTGAGGCCAGTCAGAAGGCACCCCTCATTGCTCTGCCCCCTCCCCCCACCAACTCCCCACTTGCCCGTCAATGGCCTTCTTTGTCTTTACCAGGCTGATTAAATAGAGGGAATTAGGAGTCAAGTTTAACCCCGCACTGACATAAAAAATGCATCCACACATCCATGAAAACAACCCCCTAACAAAAAAGGTGTACACCAAATCTCCACCTTATATTGATTTCCAATACAAAGTCATCAATCAATTATCATTATTATTATTATCTCGACAGACACTTGAATGGTGTGTTCCATTTGCCACATGTTGAATAACAAGGCAGCTAAAACATTTTTTCCTCAAACAGTTTTTCACACATATAGTGGGACCTTGGCTTACGAACTTTTCGGTTACATTTATGAAAATTTTACCTTGGCATATGAACTATTTTTCGGGATACACACGCAGCTGCCACGATGAGTCATGTGTAGTTCGTGAATGAGCCCTTTCTCCAAACAAGGAAATGGCAGCAGACTTTTTTTGTCCTCTATTCCCCGCCCCCAGTCGTCGGTTAAAGCCACGTGATTGGTCAAGAACGCAGCAGTGGGCGATGGGGTTACAGACAGAGAGAGAGTGAGGCCGTTCTCCAAAAAAACAAAATGGCGTCTTCGGTTAAAGCCATGTGATTGGTCAAGAACGCAGCAGTGTGTGTGTGTGTGGGGGTTAAACATTAAAGAGACAGGCAGACAGAGAGAGAGAGAAAACACACACACACACGAAAGGGGGAGGACAGAGCTTGAAACAAAAAAAAAAAGAAAAGGGGAAAAACAACTAAAATGGTGAGAAAATGGATAGAAAACAGTGAAATTTGGACCTATTTCAACTTTGATAGTTCAAAAGCAGAGTGTAGATTGGAAGGTTAAATATTCCATGAATCAGGCTCCACAAATAACCCGCACAAGTCATCTATACACTTGTTGCAAAAAGCTATTAACCCAGCTAAACAGATCACAATTGATGAACTAGATACAATTATCACAGAGAAAGCACCTCCAAGGGATCATTCCTCAAGATGGTGAAAGAAGGCTATGTTCCTCATCAAGTTTTTAATGCTTAGGAAACCGGCCACTCCATTCCATCAAGCCATTAACGACCATCGCAAAGGTAAATAAAATGACTTTATTGTACATTACAGTTTATTTCTTTAATTATAATACCATAGGACATTTATTATACATAAAATGACGTATATTTGTGTAGTTTTAAGGCTTAGAAAATTAGAAAGTAGAAAATTATGTTTTATGGGGACTTGGGAACGGATTATTCTCATTTTAATGGTTTGCTATGGGAAATTAATTTTTGGGATACCCACGTTTCGCCTTACACACTCTGTCTGGGAACCAATTCAGTTTGTAAGCCAAGGTATCACTGTATTTTACAATTCAATTCATTCATTGTCCTTTTCTTGTTTTTTGCATACCTGTCAACTTTTACTTTTTTCATTATTTCAAGTAACGTACAACTTTTATACGTAAAAAAAATTACAAATTGTGAACCGATCTTACAATGACCATTTTGTCTCAACTGCTAGTAGCCAACGACAATGCTGCCGCCGATCGCTACTATTGTCACGACAAACCAGAAAAAGCAATCCTCAATCGTATATATTTATATATCGTTGCGTACGCTCCAATTGATAAAAGCATAACGTGCGCATGCGCGGTGAGCTGTCTGCCTTTCCACTTGTTCGCATTTTTTTTATCATTTCAAATAATCTACGGTGTACGACAACTTTTATACGGCAATTGTAATCATTTATAAGGGTAGCTATTAGCCAAGGCTGACAGGTATGTTTTTGACATTTTGTTTTGCTTACAGTGTGTTTTTTTTGTTTACTTGAAGTGTATTTTTCATGCTTTTTGTATGACCTTACCTCTTTGTAATCCTAAAATATTAGTTTAGTGTGACCCTGACAATTTTGTGTCTCAATCAGCCGCTGTTTGCGAGATCCTCTTTCAAGGTGCCATCACCTGAATTTAATACGTAGTGACAAAAACAACGTTCTAAGCTTGTAAAGTGTGTGCAATTTTCAATCAAAGTTGGTGTCGCATTTCACACAATGTCATGGCTTTCATTATGTTGTCACGCAAAACTCATTTTGATCTTTTATTGTAGTTGTTATCGGAGAGCCGTCACGAACTGCGTGTGAATGTCGGTTGACCTCATCACATTAGCCATTAAACAGAATTGCCGCTGGATTTGAGCCTCATTGTGTGTCATATCAACAGACAATTTTTAACTCGACGTCATAAGTCATGGAAAATAGTCTTTAGAATATTCTTAGGATCGGCCAACAACTCTGATCCAATTTCTGTGGCGAAGGGGATTTGGCCAATTTCAATGCTTGGGTAACTGATTAAAGTGAAGAAAGAGAGCAATTCTGCTCCTGATTTTCTGCCCAAATGGATTTAGCAAGAAACAAGAAGTAGACATGTGCTTAAGCAGCAGGCCACGTGGAATCACTTTGTAAAGACAACACGACAATAAATCGACTTGGAGTAAGGCAAGGTTTTATTTGAAATGAGTGCAAATGATCATCTTTGCGTGTTTCAGTGCTCACAGCGGCCGTCGCACACGTGCCGATGACCGTCGGGTATTCAATCAAGGTCAACAAAAAGTACAGAAGATGATTTTTTAAGTTTTATACACGGTATATGAATAGGACATCGGGATAAATGCTTACACAAAGTGATGCTGATATAACCTATGGAATATTTAAAGAGAAAAGTCGCATGCGATTGGATAAAAAAAAAACCGTACGTACGTATATTTAAAGTGATTACATGTGAAGTAAAGCCATCGGATATGTTTTCCTGCTTTTTAAACAAAGAGATAAAAAGTAAATGTGAGCCAAGTTGACAGAAATCAAATGCATACTTTGTAAATTCAAAAAGGAATATTCCTAGAAACGACAATTGAGTAATACAAGATACGACGTGTTACTTTTGGAATTGGATGTATAAAAAGTGAGAATGAAAAGGCAGCGGTTGCCCATTTCAGATAAATGGCAATAACTTTCCCCAGACTAAATCATTCAAGTGTCAGGTGCTGCATCCAATTACTTTTAGTCCATGGAAGCGTTGGGGGAAACGTTTTTTCCCCCAATGATTTTGGGTGTCGTCACAGTGAAGGATTTACCTGTAAAATGTAAATGATCTAATCTTTTAATATTCACATTGCAAAAAAATATATAGATGCAAATTGCCTCAAAAATCAATTGCGCTATATTACATGTTCTTCCATCAGCGTTTGGTTCGGGGCCGCCACAAAAATGGACAAAATCCGACTTCAACGGACAGTTAGGACGGCGGAAAAAATCATTGGCACCGCGCTACCCACTCTCGAGGACTTGCACACTGCAAGAATCCAAACTAGGACGCGGAAAATCCTACTGGACCCTCCGCACCCTGCCCACCAACTTTTCCAGCTACTCCCCTCAGGCAGGCGCTACCGATCCATGCGCACCAAATCCAGCAGACATTTAAACAGCTTCTTCCCCCAAGCCATTAACTCTTTGAACTCTTTCAACAGTAGCCAAAATGGAAGTGTATAGTGCCACTTAGCAGTTTTTTTTTGACGACGATACTAGTGCAGCGTGTTCTACCGGAAACAAATTCCTTGTGTGTTCTACATACTTGGCAATAAAGATGATTCTGATTCTGATAAAATGTGCCTGGCATGCAAATATGCCAGCAAAATTCTCGAGCTCTCCTCCGTAAAACAAAGCAAAACATTGAGTGACTCGTGAGGGTTTGATCCCCAGTCGTTGTTTTGTAGCTTTAGAGTTTGTTCCTTGTTCCAGAACTCCCGCCCCCCCCCCCCCCCCGAACCTGATTCTTCTTACACTCTCGCACCTATGGGAGGGACGTGATCCTTGATCTCATTTTGTTGTTTGGAGCCGTCTCCGTTTCGGTGCTGTCGACCTTCAGCGTTGTGCCGAGGTCCTGTTTTTTTCCCCCACCGCTACAAGAGGGCGATGCACCAAACGATGAGCAAATGCTTTTTTTTGGAAAGCACCACGCTCCAAACTCGGGCTTCACCTCCGACGTGGTTTCCGCCTCCGGTTGAGAACGTCGCAGGGTTTCTTCCCTCCCGTCTCCCCAGCCGGCTCCCCCGGTGCCAGCCCACTTCCCTCCGCCCGGACCACCTCGGCCAAAACCGCCGGTGCTCATCTGGTCGGGCGCGGGGGCCGGACCGGCGCCGGCGCCCTCCGCTCTCGTTATCTGTCATGGCCGCGACAGCGTGGTGTAGACGGGCTGCTCCCAGTGGGTGGGGCTGTGTGACTGCGACGCGCCGGATGGGTCGGCGATGGCGGTGTACAGGGGTCTCTGGGCGGGCCCCATGTAAGAGAAGGCGGAGTACAAGCTCGCTGCCTGGCCGGAGTGCGCATAATACGACCCGGAGGCCTGCTGGTCGGCATACTCGGCAAACTGAGCCCTGGCCGCTAGCGAAGGGAAGGCGGCGCCGTAGTGGGGGAGACTTAGAGGGCCGTAAGCGACGTGGGTGCCGGCCGCGGCCAATTCCGAAAAGTGAGCGCCGGCGGAGCCGCCGGCCTCGCTCTTGATCTGGGTCTTGGACGGATCTGGGCTCACGGGGGAGCCGTGGTGGTGGTGTTGCTGCGGCGGCTGCTGCCGCTTGGAGAGCCAGGCTGCGGACGAGATGCCGTAGGCGTATTGAGACGCGGTAGTTACGGGCGTCGCCGCTCCTGACCCGGCGCTCTGCCCGATCCCTGGATGGCCATTAGGGGGAAGGTACTGGTCAAACTCATTGACATCAAAAGGCTCCATGGTGGCCATCACGTCGTTGCTTATCTCACCGATGTCCACATTGCCAAAGTCCATGTGAGGCTTTCCGGACCCTGCCGCACCTGAACTACCCTCCGCTTCCATTGGGCCACGTGACACGCCGTGGCCCAAAGCCTCCCTCTTTCCTTCCCCCGCCCTCCCCGACTGAACTTCCGTCTTGGGTGTGGTGGGTGGCGTCGGAGGACTGTGGCCGTGACCTGAACACACGGAAGAACAGACCGCATTAAGGCCACTGCGCTCTTGCCCTCCCCTACCCCGCCCGCCCGCCGCTCGGTCGGTCGGTCCGCGACAACATATTCAATGTCAAGCGCAAAATAGTGTCGAGGGTGAACCGGCGGGGTGGGTCAAGGGAGCCGGCGGCCCACCTGCAGCGTGAGGGTGATGCTCATCTGCCAGAGGGAACCCAGCTCCCCCAGTGTGGACCACATCCAGATGAAGACCCTTGTAGATGGATTGTCTATGCCCGATCTCACCCTCCAACTGGCCTTCCGCATCACTCCCTGACCCGGAACCGGTCTTTCCGTTCTTGCGGCGTCGAGGCTGGTATTTGTAGTCGGGGTAGTCCTTCTTGTGCTGCTTTCTCAAGCGTTCCGCCTCTTCGATGAAGGGTCGCTTATCGCTTTCATTGAGAAGCCTTGGAATTTAGGGGGGGGGGGGGGGGGGGGGGGGGGAAGAAAAAAAACAGATTGTGGATCTTGTTTGGAGAATTCCTAAATTATACGGCTCTGGAGTTATATGAGTTTGAAATGAGGGCGGATGTCCAAAATACAATACATGCATACATATTGATTTGGAACGAAGCGCGAACATGGACAAAAGGCTAATGCTGCCCCCTCGTGGAAGGGAAAACATTGCCAGAGGCCATGGCCAGCACTTTACCGGCACGCAAACAAGAAAAAACAAAACCCAAACAAATTTGTGAATGGCACTCTACGTCATACTTTAAATTCCCGAATAGTCAATGAGTTCAAGGCCGTCTCGATGCGGATAAAAGAAATTGCGACCAATCCTTGGAAAATACCGCTGGAAGAAAGCTGATGACAAACGCCCGACCCTTCGCTCACCTCCAAAGCTTCCCCAGAGTCTTGCTGAGTTCGGCGTTGTGCAGGTGGGGGTGTTGATCGGCCAGTTTCCTCCGCGCCGCCTGCGCCCACACCATGAAGGCGTTCATCGGTCTCTTGACGTGCGGCTTGCTCTTGTTGCCGTTGTTCACCCGCACGGGCATGGGTACCAGCGTCCAGTCATAGCAGTTGAGCACCTGACTGACCGCTTTGCGGATCCCCGCCGGGAAGCGCTCGTCCTCCTCGTCGGATTTGCCGGGGGGTCGCCCCCTGCCGCCGTCATCCAGGACCGCCAGCAGCTGTTGCCTATGCAGGGGCGACTCATCCCCGCCGGCGCTGGACGACTGACCCGGCGAGCGTGAGCGGCTATCGTCCGACACGCCGGGACTGAGCTCAACATCTGACAAGCTTTGTTCCTCCCTCGACATCCTCATGAGGATGCTTGATTTGATTTTGCTTGCTTTTTTTTTTCTCTCCCTAAAAGTCTACCTTTTGCCTGCCTCGCTGTTTGTCCCTACTCTGATTTGCTTTTTGGCGCGATTGATCGTCACCTAGGACTGCTGCGGAATTATAATATAAACTGCCAATCCGTCTCTACTCTCAACCTCCGTTGTAAAACTCTATGAGGGTTGAACATCAAAGTTCTTTCCATCCGTGTGGTTGGTATCATAGGCGGCCCAGTGCGCACCTTAGACCCCAGTTTACCTGCTAAAGCACAGCGGTCTGCGCCAAACTCGCCCACCTATCTGATGACTCCCCCGTGTCGCTTCCCTCTGTGGCTCCCGCGATGAAAAGGCAACTGGCGGCACCTGGAAATGGCACGAGTTCAGATGTGGAAGTGGGGAAAAGGGCTTTTCAAACTGAAGAGTGGAAGGAACCGTTTCTACAAGCTTTGACAGGGTCACCCAAAAAGATCTGTCCTCGTGAAAATGTCAATTCTGGCTTTTATTAAAAAGCGATTTATTTCAAATGACAACCACGCATTATTCAGTTGATGGAAGACCATTCACCAGAGTTTCAGCTCTTTCTGTCAATTTTTAGTCCATTTATGGCTTTCCCAAGATACATTCCAAATAGCCACCATTTCGTTGCAAGTAAAGCTGTACTCGTCTGACAAAGTTGTCAAACACTTTTTACACACTCCTCTTTCGGGAGAAAGCATTGCTGCATTGAGGGACTCAGTGGGATGCATCTTTTTGGGTCACCCTCCCGAAAGAGGAGTGCGTAAAAGTGATCGACAACGTTGTCAGACGAGTACAGGTTTGCTTGCAACGAAATGGTGGACGTTTGGAACGAATCTTGCCAAAGCCATAAATGGACTAAAAATTGATAGAAATAGCTGAAACTCTGTTGAATGGTCTTCCATTAACTGAATTATGTGGTTGTAATTTGAAATAAATAGCTTTTTAATCAAAGCCACGATTGAAATGTTCATGGGTACGCATCTTTTTGGGTCACCCTGTGTGGGGGGGTTTTTGTCATTGTCATTCAAATTGCAGTACCCACATAATATTGAGTTTTAGGACTACATACACATTCAAGGTAGAATAAGAAACTTTAGCTATCTTCTTTCATCAGAAAAAAAGAGTTAATTCCTAATTTATATGGGTCTGGAGTTATCTGAACTTGAAATGGCGGCTGTACAAAATACAATGCAATACGTACATATGTATTGGTTTGTATAACGCTTTAACAGCTTAAACCGCGGAACAAAGTGCTAACATGTAAAAAGGGAAATGCCACCCCTTGTGGAGAAGAAAAAAAACATTGCCAGAGGCTATGGCCAGCGCTTTATCGGCACCCAAGCATGAAAAAACAAAATCTGAACAAATTTGGGAATGGCGCTCTGTCATATTTTCAATTCCCGAATAAATGTGTGAATGGCAGTGAATGAGTTAAATTGCAAAGCATTACGTTTAAATTTGCTTTGTTGAAGGAATTACTACATTTGACCATAAGTGGTTTGTTGTGCAAATGAACAGCGAGGATTGATATCATTTCATCGGCATCCTTTTCTCCAAGCTAATATTTGCGAAAGTACGCAATGGAAAAAGAAAGAGGCCTCTTGTTCGCTCGCCCGGGATGCGCCTCGCCCTTTTGCCTCGGCTCATCTGCGATGAGCTCTGACGGCCGCGTACCCCGCAGGATGGATAATCCGTACGCAAAAGGGACGCACGCACGCACATGCGGATGGGTGGGATGGAATGATTCAGTCGAAAGAAAGAACCGTGTTCCAATCGCTGGGTTCAAGCAAGAAACCCAACAGAGCCAAAAAAAAACAAAAAACAAATAACCATCAGCCCAAAGTCGAGGGTGTATTTAGCCCTTTTGTCATCCCTTCACACCCCCGAGCCTCGCAAGCGCTTTTGAAAATGGATGGACAACAAAGACTTGAGGTTTCCCCACTCCTTTCGCGTCTGACTTGATGGCCCCCGTGGTCCGGCGGTGGTCATTTCCCAACCTCCCTCGACCGACATCTCATCTGCATTTCTGCGGTGCAAAGTATTGCGCAATAGCACAAACGATCGATGTGAGCGGTGGACGTGGGGCATCGTGAGTGGACCCTCGAGTTGCCCGGGGAAAATGATTAGGTTGGGATACCGGCTATTTTCTTTCTTCTCTCTCCATGTCCTGAAAAGTGGATACACTTTATTATTATTATTATTATTTTTTATTTTTTTAAAGTCACGGAATGACTCCTGTCGCTTCATTCACTTCCCGTACGCTGATCCTGTCCAAATGAAAAGATCAATAATGAATGTGTTTGTTGCAAGGAATAAAAAAACAAAAACATTACACGTCGTTGCTTTGTGTATGCGTCGCCGCAGCCCGCTGGTCGAGAGTTGGCACTTCATTTAAGCTCCCGGGAGAGAAAGTGTATCGGTCATATAGCGCAGACCTTGGATTTACACGCCGCTTCTTGGATAAACTCGGACGGCCTCGCTGTGGAAATATAAACCTCACGGCGCAACGCTGTCATTTGACGGCGGCCATTAGAGGTGGCAAAACGTGTCCTTGTTTCGTCTATTAAATCAACAGCCTGTCTCGTGTTACGCCCGCGTCAGCTTCATGCCAGGCGAATCTGCCACTTACAAATACGGAGTTTGTTTGCCGCCCCGTCAGGGTAAATTGCGGCAAAATTTGAGCTCGAGCCCCAAAAAGAAGTGGGTGCCAATTTAACTGTCCGGTTATTTGTTTTGTTCGTCTGGAAGTTTCAGCAATACACCGGCCCATGTACGACGCTACACCGGAGGCGAGATTAGGGCTATGACCCCGTCAGAATTCTGTCGACCCCCAGCAAGCCAGCGGTCAACTGTTTTCTTTTCCATATGTTTAAAAATCCATCCAAACGAAATTGAGGAGCCGTCCCCGTCCCGCTCCAAAACAATTTGCTCGCCGCAGAGCGCGCTAAAACGACGCTTGGCAAGAGACGAATGGGGAAACTGCATTTGGAAATGAACGAGAGCAGAATGAACTCGACATCTCTGAACGTTCTCAAAGTAGTGCCGAGGCCTCACGGTGAATTTCCAAAATCGCTTGAGGTTACGCTTAGCTTGCAGACCAACTCATCAAGGGATTGTTTTGTCATTAAAATAAAGAATTAAAGGCCGATATTTTCTCTTGAAAACCTCCTGAAGTTTCCTGCATGAGGTGGGGCTATTAAGAGTGACTAGAAAAATGAGCCTCGTCCAACTGCTGAAGAAGCATCGTCATAGTTTGGTGCGGAGGTTTCAAAATAGTCTGCAACGGCATTGCTTCCATCCTGCGATGGGATGCTTTGGTGCAACTTCATAGCATGTCTCTACCGAACACTACGAACGTGTATTTTCTTCCAAATAAAAATAAAAAAAGACAACATCTCAAGAAAGGGAAGTCATGACCAACTTTTTTTTCTCATGGCAGATATCGCTCAAACCTTTCTTAGCTGTGGAAGCGAGACAAAAATGCTGGTGCATGTTGTGCCTCCGCCCCCCCCCCCCCTCCTTTTGCATACAACTCCCTCCACTGTGCGTGCGTGCGTTGCAAGGTTACCAAAATACTTCTCAGAGCGAGATTTCTCTCCCTGTCTTGCTTGTTTGGGATTTATTTTAAATTTGAATGAGGCTCCTTGAGGATATCTTTTGCAGAAATTTGGCAAATCCTTCCAAATATGCTCACAAGACACAAACAAACCAATAAAGATTGCTAAAAAAGTCTGGATTGTGCCCGACTGAAAAATAAATGTGTATTAAAACAGCAGTTGGCATTTTCTCCTCCCCAACTAAACCATATTTGTACAATTTCAAAGCTTAATTACTGTACTTTTTTCCCAATTAATTTCATCAATATGAACTCATTCCCTCCCCTTGATTTGCCGATAATTTGCTCCTAATTTGTTTTTTTCCCCCTCAAATTAAAAAGAACAAGGATTTTCTTGGATACGACGAATGACCTGAAAACAATGACATATAAAAAAACATTGAGCAAAGAGAAAACGTCAATTGCAATTTGCTAATACGTATTTACTTTTCGACTAGAAGTACAGTACTGTATTGCCATCGGCGCTCCACGGAATTTCGTGACATATAAAATAACTACAATATAAGTTAGTGCGCAGACGTTGAATGAATGACAGCTGCCGAAATGAGCCACCGGACGCCAGCCAATAAAGTCCCCCCGCCGCTCGCCCATAAATGTCAACCGGCGGCATGTTCCATTCACAAGGATTGAGTCAAATTGCCAAAACGATGGAAGGAGAGCAGGCCGAGTAGCAGGAGAATGAAAATCTTACTTGGCTACTGAGGAAAGGTCGAAGGTGGCCTGTGCGGGACAATCCTTCCTTCCTTCCTTCCTTCTTTCAGTTCCTTCTTTCAGCGGTGACACTTGCAGGCTTCCCCGGCCGGCCACCTCGGTCGCTGTGCCCGCTGATGAATGAATGCAAGCTCTGTGTGCTGCGGCCTGCCTTAAAGGGCTCCTTGTTAAGTGGCCGCAGAGGGAAATAAATAAATAAATAAATACATAAATATATGAATACATAAAACGAGGGAGGACGAGCCTTAAAGGAACAGAACCTCGAACGGCTTCAAGTTCATTCTCTCTCCTAATCTCTCTCTCTCTCTCTCTCTCTCTCTCTCTCTCTCTCTCTCTCTCTCTCTCTCTCTCTCTCTCTCTCTCTCTCTCTCTCTCTATCTCTGCCTCTCTCTCTCTCTCTCTCTCTCTCTCTCTCTCTCTCTCTCTCTCTGCCTCTCTCTCTCTCTCTCTCTCTCTCTCTCTTTCTCTCGCTCTATCTCTGCCTCTCTCTCTCTCTCTCTCTCTCTCTTTCTCTCGCTCTATCTCTGTCTCTCTCTCTCTCTCTCTCTCTCTCTCTCTCTCTCTCTCTCTCTCTCTCTCTCTCTCTCTTACTCTCGCTCTTAAAATAAATGAAATCAGACCTGTACGTAAAATAGACAAGGCACGGTACGTATGTTGTGTTTCGAGACTCGCTCCCATGTGTGATTGTTGTTTAATAAAAATAAATAATAATAGTAATACATTTTATTTATAAGCACCTTTCAAAACTCTCAAGGACACTTACATGTTAATGAATGCTTATTGTATTATTTCACCAACAGTACAGTACAGTACAGTACAGTACAGTACAGTACGGGCATATGTATTCTATATTATTAAACGACTGCAACAACTCCCAAATTGCACCTTCACTAAACTACAAACCCACATATTTTTGGAAATTTCTCCACTGTGAGACTAATAAAGGCAAATCCAATCCAATCCATGTCATGATCTGGTTGGCGACCAACGGGGGGCGCTGTCGGCCCCGCCTGCACCTGCACAGGTGCTGGTCGTCCCGATCAGATTGGCGACCAACGGGTAGCGACGTCAGCCCTGCCGGCAGCCTCGCAGGTGCTGGTCGTTTTATCACTGACACTTAAAAGGACACCCGGCACGACCATCCGGTGTCGGTTCATTGTTTGCTGCATGTTTGTTGCATGCTGTGCATGTGTTTGTTTAACCTTGGCGGACTTTTACTTTTGGTCTTCTTTTAATACTTTGTATTTTTTCCATTCAGATGATTTTGATGCTTTACATTTTGTTCCTGCTGACTTTAATTTAATACAATTTCTCAAATACAACCTCCTGCTCCCTCCTGCCTGCTTTTTGGGAGCCGCACCCGCCATCACCACCTCGCAAACCGTGACAATCCAATCCAGTTGTTGACTACGTCCTTGGTGTGACATCAGCAAGTCCATCCCTGAATCGATTTGTCCGCACCATGTTCAAATACGGTAACCCCTCGTTTATCGCGGGGCTTGCGTTCCAAAAAGGACCTGTGGTCGGTGAAATCCGTGAAGTAGTCAACACATTTTTTCTGCAATTGTTACATACACAATACCGTACTGTATTGAATGAAAACAAAGTAAAATTGTTTTCCTCCTATTAGAGCAAGGTATTACTCAGTGGGTGGCCGTGCATGCCACTCGTAGGCCTTCAATAGTGCTACGTCCACAGCTGCAACTGTATAAAAGTGCAGTGTGATTTACTACACGTCCGCTACAGGGTAGAGTAAGCTAGGCAATAACTTGTGAAGAAAGTAATACTGTCATTCAACTGTTTGAATTGTTATCATTAACGTGTGGATTCATGATATGGGGTCAGAAGTCGCTCTTTCACACCGCAGAGAAGATGATTGGCGAAGGATAACGAAGCATCGATAATAAAATAACATTATTTGCTATTTTTGCTAGCTTCTGAGCTTTCCAACCTTAATGATATCCATCTATTCTTGAGAAGTCTGTCTTGAAAATGGCTTTAACTGTATATCTGCAAACACATTTGTTTCTTCTTCTCCTTCAGACATTGAGGGTTGAGATAAACCGCTATTAAATCAACGAGGCCGTGCGGGCGCTGATGGTCCATGACTGGTATTACTAGACATCGAAACTATGATACACAATCAAGTTCCTTTTAGCTCATGTAAATGCAAATTGCAAACAAATAATGAATAATACTGGGAAAAAAATCCATAAATAGGTGATTCTGCAGCTGCCGAACCACAAATATACAAAGGTCCAACTGGATA
The DNA here is from genome assembly GCF_051943395.1 of Hippocampus bargibanti. Taxonomy (NCBI): domain Eukaryota; kingdom Metazoa; phylum Chordata; class Actinopteri; order Syngnathiformes; family Syngnathidae; genus Hippocampus; species Hippocampus bargibanti. The sequence goes on from NC_142750.1 coordinate 13,906,737, forward strand.
GAATATTGAGGCGGGCGGTGTTCGATGTACGCAATCCTTGTTTTATGTTGTCATTCCGAATACAACAAAGAATGCAAAATGATTTTCTTTCAGCGCAACGTGAGGACAGCTGAGAAGATCATCGGTGTCTCTCTCCCCCCCCTTCAGGACATCTACAACACCCGCAGAGCCATCAGGATCGCTGGCGATCCCGCCCACCCCTCCCACAGCCTCTTCAGCCCGCTGCCATCGGGTAGGAGACTGCGGAGTCTCCGAGCCAAGACCAGCAGGCTCAGGGACAGTTTCTGCCACCAGGCAGTCCGGAGACTCAACTCCCTCCCGGCCCTGCCCACCCTGCCCCTTCCCACTGCCACACTCACCGAACTCTGAGTACACGCTACATGCTCTACTATCACCCTGAACTCTATTTTTTTGTTCTTTCTCATTTTTTCTGCAAGACCTCACTTCAACCCTTTCTTGTTGTTTGTTTTTGCATTACTACATTACGTCACTTCCTCACTTTACATACGACACTACCTCACTTTACATTCAGAAATTACATGTGTTGTCCGTTGTCAATTGTATGTCTTTTTAGCCACGTTATAAGTGCCTTGCATGCCTTGCACGCTGGGTCCGAGAGGACATTAATTTCGTCTGTGCCGTACGTCATGCGTATGAGCATATTTGACAATAAAGCTGACTTTGACTTTGACTTTTGACGTTGACTTCTTGGGCGAGTTGTTCCGGGTGAAAGTCTTTTTGGCTCGAAGCTGCGCAGCACGTGTTTCGGGCAAACGGCTTCAGCCCATGTGAAGAAAGGAGGGAGGGAGGAATGAGAGGCTGGAGACTTTTTGGATACAAACGCAGGCGATGTTCTTTGCCAACAAAGACATCCCCTGTCTTCGGGATGCGACGCTCCGTACCCCAAACTACAGTATGTCACACTTTTTTCCGCTTTAATTATTGAAAACAGGAATCCAAAACTTGTCTCTGCTGTGCCTCCATTTAAGTAAATCCTTTAGTATTCGTATAATATCACCGCTAAAATGTTATGGGTGAATAAGCAGCACGTGAGAAGGCAAAAACCAAGATTGCTAATTGGCATCAGGTGATAAAATGCTTCCAAGCCATTTTGCGCTGAAGATGGCAACGTGTTTTTGTCACCTTATTTATGTTCAATTGAAAATGATAAATCAGCTTGTGTGACCGAGAAAAACAACTGCCGTATATTTGTGCAATGTGAAAATGTTTTGTTGTTTGTTGTGTACGACAATGTCTTTGTTCAAACATTTTTATATTCACTCGCACAAATGAAGTTTCACGGAGGTTAATCGATGTGAAAAACAATGCTTGCTTATTTGCCCCCACAGCCATCCGACAAATAAATAATCACTCCAGTGACATTCCCAAATTTAGAAGTAGCTCCAAATGCATCTGCCTTCAGCTTTTATCGTGACCTTGAAGAAACCTTTTGATTCTGAATTTTACACATCACAATGTGCTTGCTCTTGCTCGTCCAAATTAATTTACTGTTGGCGGAAGTGAAAATATGAAATTATGCATCTATTAAATTCTGGCACGGTCCACTCAAGTTTGAACCGTTCAGATTGTCGCCGGTCCAAAATCAAATTCACACATTGACTAGATTTCAACTAAAAACGGGTGGGGTGGGTTTTGTGTATAAAATGCGTCTCAGTCCAGAGTTACCCTGCCGACAGACTCCGCAAACCAAAACGTGAGTTACTATCCGGAAATTAAGAGAGCACGGAACAGGGTTTGAAGCTTCCCAGGAGTGGCGAGCTTACAGAAATAACAGCTGTTGATTTTTTGGGGGATGGGTGCGCATTTCGTGAAAGCTGGCATTCGTGTAACACCAATTCTGAAAGAGAGCATCATACGCTCAAACAAACACGGGTGGGAATGTGACGTACCTGGGCTGCATGGCTTTTTCAGTGCCTGGATAAATTACCATATTTTCTGTTGTATAAGGCGCTTCATTTTCTTCAATGGATGAGCTTGCGCCTTATACGCAGGTGTGCTTTTTCTGTGAAGTCATATTGAGCCGCAACCAGTCTCGCAACGACTGTCAACAGCCACCAACTCCATTTCCCCTTGTAGAAGAAGTCGCGCGTAAGCCCACCCTCTACTGTAGCGCCTTATAATGTGGTGTGCTTTATATTTGGAAAACCTTTATATATTTATATATTCTATTTGGAAAACTTTTTTTTTCATTCATTGAAGGTGCCCCATGTGGTCCAGTGTGCCTTATACATGGAAAAAGTTTGAAAATCCACCATCCATTGGGGGTGCGCCTTATATGCCAGAAAATACGGTACTGTGATTGACGGAAGCAGAAAATCCTCAGGAGGGGGAAATATTCCTCAATACCGCAAGCAGGAAAGCATTTCGAAGCAAACCAGCAAGTACACTTCAGAGTGTTACGATGGATGGATAAAAGGGGCGAGGGGGAGTTGAACCTCATTTAAATGCCGTGTCACCATCTTAAAGGACAACCGACACCATTTTTTTTTGTTTCCTAACTGACATCAGAAAAAGATTTTATCGCATCTAAAATAGCCAAAACACGCAGGCTGATATTTTGAGTCAAATGCAAAACACCAATCAAAATGACGAAAAGTGTCCCAAAATTACTTCAAAATGACCTCAGAAAGTTTGAGTTTCAGAAGGTCCCGCCCCCTTTGTTCGTGACGTCACGCCAAGACGTCTTGCCTTGCTCGAGAATCAAAACAATGGCTTCAGATTCAGAGAAGATGCTTTCTTGTTACTCGTCCAGTTATGAATATGATTCAAATAGTTCTGACGAGGAAAGCATAAATGTTGGCAATCGATTTAAAGGAGTCCTCCCATATCAATTCGAGCCGTCAATGACAGCAATGTAGCGTCCCACAAGATGGCGCCCAAGCTCCGTTGGAAATGGGCTGATTTGTCTGATGGGAATTTGTGTCAACTAGTATCAAATAGTAGTCTTGGTGCAACACACAACGATTGACCGTGGCATTATTTATGTGTTTTCCTTCTCATTTCGCCATCAACACGGAGTTTTCAGACCAAACAAAGTACCCAAAATGCATTGCGTGTCGCTTTCTTGGTCAGGGGCGTTCCCTCCGTGACGTCACATCAGGCATCGTCATCAACTGGAAAACAAGACTTCCTGAATATTCAGCGGCAAAATCTAGCTATATGCCGTGGAATCTTTGTGAAATACGCTCAGTAGAAGTCATTTGAAGTGATTTCACAAATTATGGACACAACTTGTCCGGAGACGTCGGTCGTCCTTTCAAAAGAAGCGATGGTGCTCAAAACCCCTTCAGTATTACTGAATTAAAGCAATTCTGCAAGGAGGAGACGGGCGAAAATCTCCACGATGATGCGATGTTATCGAAAAGGCTTGCTTTCTTTCAGTTGTTTTTGCTGAAGGCGTGTAATCTTTCGGTTCATTGTTTGTTTCATCTTGTCATGTTGTACTCGTGGTTGTCTTTGCTACTTTGGACTTTTCTTTCTGTTCTGATGACTGTTGTTTGAGATTTTTTTTTCCTGCCGACTTTCTTTCATACAATTTGGCAAATACACGCCGTTCCTCCTCCTCCCTCCCGCCTGCTTTTTTGGGGTCCACCACCTTGCAAATCGTGACAGGGTGGTGCAAGCAACTCCCTCAAGCTGGGCCAGGTCATTTTGAATATCCCCACACGCCGCTTGATCAATACAATTGCAATTTAAAAACATCCCTTTGCGTACCCGAGTTCGCTTTGTCGACTTACAGCATGATTTTCTTCCATTTTCCCAGCGACATTTGCACTCTGTGTTCAAAGCGAAATCCGCGTGAGGCTCGAAATAGAATTTTCTGCTGATTTTGATGTGTTTTCTTTTTTGTGCGGTTGCTCAATCTCGTGTTTTCATGCTTTGACTGGAGTCAAGTACATTATGTGCAAAAGAAGAACCCACAGGGAATGCTTTGACATTTCAACATTTTAGGGCCAAAAAAATATCGGCGGCATTTTTTTTTTTATTTTAGGTGTTTCCAAAAGCAAAATATGAGCATTTTCTGATCGTAGGTCGGTTTTTTTAAAACTTCCCAGTCATTCATCAGAAAACCGCTTGTCCGTCGGATATCATGATGTCTATGATTACACGAGAAATTTTGGTGTATAAGTGATGTATACAGTGGGGGCAGTTTTGTGTCTCTCTTGCTCCCTCTGGCCGTACTCCCTTGCGAAATTGCAACCCCCTGCTCTAAAAGCTCCCTTTTCTTTTGATGCCCCAGGCTTGTCTGATGTTTTTCCTTCACGGCGTGTTAAAGCGTACATGGGCGATTTGCATTGCCTTCGAAGTTAAGTTTAGGTCTGAACAATGTGCACTTTGGCTCAGGTCCACGCTCCCCACGAACGCGGTGACACTTTTGCAGCAAGCCCACGCGACCCCGGTGCTCCGTTTCCATCTCAATTCTTTTTTTCTTTTTCTCTTTGTTTTTGGGGTGGGGTTAGAAGACAAATAGTCACCTTTTAAGACCGATGCTCTGCTTTATTCGACTGCACGTTGTCTAAAGATATGTGACAGTTGCCTATACTGGACAGGGCTGCTCAAAACAATAGCAGCGCAATGTGACTAACCCAAACATTCATGGATTTTAATATATTTCTTATTGTTACATGCCAGACAAGTTACCAGTAGGTGCAGTAGATTGTCAGAAAACAAACTAGACCCAGCAGTCATAATAAGCACGGTAAAGGAGTCCAAGATGGCGCCCGAGTAGGCAGCCGTCAGCAAGTGCTCTGATGAGCCTTGCTTTTTTTGTTGTTTTTGTCTTGTTTTTGTGTTTTCTGTTGTCACTTTGTGTTGTTGTGCGTCGTGTGGAACGGACATGGATTGTTTTTCAGCATTTTTGACCACGACATTCATCAAGGAGGAGACTGTGCTGAGCGGTTGCGCCTTTTCGGCAGCATAGATATGCCAGTACTGTTTTTGGATGGGAGGAATGTCGCTGCCATTCGACTGCCATCGCTGGACACCAAAGAGGCCATGGTGCTTTTTTGCGCCTGTAATGGGCAGCATCTTCACAGCCCCGCTTTGTTCAGCGGAAAGGTCAGTGCTGTTGGACAGTCTGCGGTTGGATGGATGCATGGCTTGAGGAGCCCGTGATAAGAAGAAAGGAGCGTCAGTGCAGAGCGCCGATGGGTATATGGAACTGTCGCGGCTTGGAATTGAAGCAGATTTATGTGGAACAGGAGATATGAGACAATCTGTTTTCATCAATGGATGCTACAGCTGCGCGTTTGCTTTCAACATTTAGCCTGTAGTCGACGTGAACTTTCCACCATGATGTCCCTGATCCACTGATGAAGAGACGCTTTGATCCTCTCTTCTTTCCTCTGGAACTGCTTTATGTAACAAAGAGGGTACAGAAAGTGCTTAAGAATGAATGTCTCTCTGTGTCTTTGTGTTGTCATGTTATTTGTTATTTAGTTTTTTTTTTGTTCTTTTGACTTGGAAATGTAGTCCGGCAGCCACGGTGGCGCTGTTCGGCCATGTGGTTTGGTGTTCTCCCGCCGAAAACGAGTCCGCCAGCCATTGTGGCGCTCCGTGTGTTTCCCGTAAACTAGTTCGTATGCCAAGATTAGATTCTCGCAAATGTAATGTTCGTAAAGCGAAAAGTTCGGTAGCCAAACCAGTGTCTGAAAATCATGACAAAAAATTAGCGGACACCAGGACAGACAACTCTGAACAGTTGCCTGCCGGTCATGAAGTTGCCTGTCCCATTTTTCACAACTAGAAACACAATAAGACGACTAATGGAGAAAAAAAAAACATTGTTGCGAAGTATTTGTTAAATTAAGGAAGTACCTAGCACAAATGCTCCCTTGCTTAATTTATGGTAAATATCGCTTGCTGAAGATTTGGCTCCAGTTGTCGTTTTTCGTCATGGTGCACACTGCAATGTTTGCGTTGCGTTGTCTGCTAAAAGCCATATGGACTCCTCTTTCTAAGCACCTTTCAAAACTTTCAAGTACACTTTAAAGTCACGGTATAGTCCGAAGCACGAAACAGGCTTCTGATTGGCTGCCCTGCCGGGTATGCAAATTGCCAAACGAACATTCGTTTGGCAATTTGCATACTGACTATACTGTGACTGTATACGGATGCATACGGACTATACCGTGACTGTAAAGTGTACTTGAGAGTTTTGAAAGGCGCTTAGAAAGAGAAGTCCACGTGGCTTGTAGCAATTTGCTTGTAGCTTTTGCTTTATTGAATATAACAAACGTTTGATTTGAATTATTTTTTTTTTCTTGAAGAAGTTGTCGGCCACCCGTGTCGAGACGTTTTGAAAGTTTTACGCCCGACGTAAAAGTTGTGCGCCCCGGGCCTCCAGGCAGACGTTATTTCAAACACTGCCTAAAGCGTTCATAAAGCGAGGTATCACTATAGTTCAAAAGGGTGTGTTAAAAAATAGCAGTGTGGCAACTAATCCCTGAGTTCATCAATTTTGGGGAAGAAAAAACAACAAAACAGGTGAGAATCAGGTGTATCTGGTGAATCAAGTGGCGCCTATTGGAGGATGATGAAGCCATCACAGATTGAACATGCATTTGAGGAAAATGGGTCGTTCAAGACACTGCTCCGAAAAGTCTGAAAAATCAGAGACTTGTGGAAGAAAACGGAAAACAATGATTAAAATGAACTGGAGAATAACCAGAATGGAGCCGTTGATCGGCTCCAGGATGATCAAACACAATCTGCGGTTACCGGTAACTGCTGCGACAGTTAGAAGACGTTTGTCTGAAGCAAATCTATTTTCACGAATCCCACGCAAAGTCCCTCTGTTACGAAAAAGGCATGTGCAGAAGAGGTTAGAATTCGCCAAAGAACACATCAACTGGCCGCAAGAAAAATGGGGGATCATTTTGTAGACTGATGAAAGTAAAGTATTTTTGCAGTCCATGGGCCACAGACTGTGTGAGACGACCCCCAAACTCTGAATTCAAACCTCAGTAGACATTGAAGCCAGTGAAACGTGGTGATGCAAGTATCATGGTCTGGGCATGTTTGTCCTACTCTGCTGTTGGGCCTATTTATCGAATACCAGGAATCATGGATCAGTTGGTATATGAAGAGGATGCCTTTTGCTGAATGGGACATGCCCTTGAAATTGGTGTTTCAACAACACACACACACTAGGAGACGAAGCACAGTCTTGGTTCCAAACCAATCCAATCAATTAAAGTTATGGAGTGACCAGCCCAATATCCACATTTCAATCCAGTCGAGAACTTGTGGGCTGATATTAATAATGCTGTTTGGAAGAACACCAAACCACACAGTCAAACAGCGCCACGATGGCTGGCGGACTAATTTTCATCACCCCTTTCCTTGAGTGCATACGTGGTTTGTTATCAAGTGTAGTACTTTTGCTATTATGGGACCAAAAAAGACCCCACCACAGGCTAGTGTCAAACCGAAGAGGACACAAAAGAAAATGACAGTCGAGCAGAAGAAGGAGATCATCAAAAAACACAAATGAGGTGTGCGTTTGTGTGACATAGCGTCCCAGTACCAGTATGCTAAGTCGACCATCGCTACGTGTGGCTAAGGGTGTTTCTGTGTTGTCTAAGCAACGGTCTCAGGCAATAGAAGAGGTTGAAAAACATCTGTTGATTTGGATTAATGTAAAGCAGCTAGCAGGGGACAGTGTGAGTGAAGGTGAGAAAGCACGGCAACTTCACTCGGATATCATCAAGAGGCAACCTGGAAGTTCGTCATCCATTGACAACGACCATCACAAAGGTAAATACAACGGTTTTGGTTTCTTATGGGAAATAAATGTTTGCCAGACAAACTTTTTTAGGATTATTAAATCCTACCTTTTTGGGGGGGGAAATACAAAATAATTTTGAGTTTGTACAGTCATACCCCTTTGGACTGTTTGCCCAATTGCACCGCCTTCGGAGAGTGCCTAGTATGAATGCTGGGTCTTGTTTGTTTTCTGAGAATTCCCCGCACCTATTGGTAACTTGTCTGGCGTGTAACAATAAAAAATATACTAAAAAGAGGGATATTCTGGTTAGTCAGATTGCACTGCTATTATTTTGAACAGCACTGTATTTGTGCTTATATGTCTGGCAGATTTTCTTTCTTAGCCTTGTCGCCCGCCGAATAGATTACACATATTGTCATATTTAAGTTTTACATCAAAAGAACATAGATGCTTTGAAAGGGGAGTAAAAGAAGCAATTTTCATAAAAAAAAGCTAAATCCTTCATTAAACCGGTATGGTGGGGTGTGGTTCAATTTGGATCGTTCGTACAATAGCCTGCTTAGGCAACATAGGATTAGGAATACTGATGAGGTGATACCGGTCGAAATGGGGCAATCAGGCCAGTCGTTAGTCAGGAATGTAGGAACAATCGGTGGGGCTACAGGGAGTGGTCCTCTGCTCCCCCCAACCTGAGAGTAGGGACCTATCATAGCAGTGTCCGGCGCCGCCATGTCTGGACATATATTTAGGGCCGATACTACCAGTAAGACTTTAGTTCGCTGAAGAAGCATCTTGGATAAGGAGCGAAACGTCCGACACCTTCAAAAAAAGTACAGATGACGGCTGAAGAAACCTTTCCATCGTTTTACATCAGAAGCATCAGGGGCCAGTCAGCAAGCAAGGAGGTGAACTCAGTGATGATTTTGAATTAGCAGACAGACAGATTTGCTTCGAACCGCGACTTTCAATTGTGAATGTTACAGAGGTGGAGAACTTACTCTTTTCCTTCTGTACTTTCCCACTGGAATCTCGTGGTGGGGTGGAGCAACCGGGAAAATGAAGCGACACTCTCATATAAATGTTTTAACTGCCATTTTCTTTTCACGGTGATTAAAATCGGCTTTGAAATGCAAAAGAATGACCAAGGTGTGGCGGTAGCCCAAGGGCCTGAACAATTCCCTGACCAGTGGAACGAAGCTCAATTTGTCTCTGCACTTCCCACAGATTTAAAAAAAAAAAACATGGCTAATAAAAATCAAATAATCCCCCAGGTCATTCAGCAAAGAGCAGAGTTGGGCGGGGGCGTGTTCAGCATTGAAACAAGTGAAAAGCCTTGTGACGGCAAGCAAAATGCGTGACGATTATGACTTGTTATAGGTTGGTTATTCTATTGAGAAGATATCGTCAAAAGACACGTCTTGACATCAGATAAAAACATCCTTATGGAAAAAAAGCCACTTTCTAATCCTGACTTTTTCATGGAACATTGAATAAAGCGGAGTGAAAGGGAGGCTGGCGGAGTCTGGAGGGTCTGCGGGGTGGCCGCACGCAAACTTGCCCTGAATGAAAGAAAGAGTGAGTTTGTTGTTGGAGACTGACAGAGGGAGATGAAAGAGCAGAAGGAGACGGTGAATTAGTCGGCTGGCGCTTCCCTCTCCCGTCGCCTTCTCACCCTGCGGCCCCGCCTCGCTTTGCCCATGTGAGGGGCAGTTCAAATGCAGGGCCCACAGCTGCTTGTTCGGACTCACATCAACGCGCACAAAAACACCTATTAGCAGGAATTACAACAGATTCCAGTTCAAAAACAAACATTCTCATATAGTGACCCTTCAAAACAACATGCACATTTTTTTCAGGCTCCTGTTTCGAACATTGCACATTATGTGGCTAACATACTACTTGTAGTGTCTGGAAACGGAAGACTTTGTGGACAATCGTTCAATTATTGTCGACAAAAAGTCCGTACAAACACATTTGGTCAATCGTTTTATTTTTCCACGTGGTCAGTCACCACAAAAACTCAAGTGTTCAAAATGGTTTGCGCTCTGCGACCATGTCATGGTCATTGTGCAACAAACGCCTTTTTTGGACGCGGCGGTGGTTAAAAAGTGATGGTTCTGTCTGGACGGATTCGGTCCGACATCCGGAAATCCGAAACTGGCAATGTATTGTTTATCTATTGCACATGTGAGGATTGCAAGTCTCTTGAGAAAGAGGGTGCACTTCCTTGACCATGTAAAACTGTTGTTGTACACGCGCGCGCGCACACACGCAGAAAAATAATTAGCATGCTTACAGGCAGTTAAATGTCCGGCACAAAGACTCAGTGTTGGGCCTCCATTGCTCTCTTCATGGATAATGCGCAATATGGAGCCCATGGGAGACCCCCAACATCCTTTCCAATCACCCCAATAACCGCCCTGACCCGCCTTCTCCCATTTCACAATTCCACCCATGACTCTCATTCACGCAGTGACCTGGTCATGAAATACTGATTGCCTCCGGGCCGATTCCTGCACAGCTTGGCCCTTTTCCTCTTTTGTTCTCACCGTCTCTGTGTGAGTGTGTGTGTGTGTGTGTGTGTGTGTGTGTGTGTGTGTGTGTGTGTGTGTGTGTGTGTGTGTGTGTGTGTGTGTGTGTGTGTGTGTGTGCGTGTGCGTGTGTGTGTGTGTGTGTGTGTGTGTGTGTGTGTGTGTGTGTGTGTGTGTGTGTGCGTGTGTGTGTGTGTGTGTGTGTGTGTGTGTGTGTGTGTGTGTGTGTGTGTGTGTGTGTGTGTGTGTGTGTGTGTGTGCGTGCGTGTGTGTGCGTGTATGTCGCCAGCAGTTTGCACTTCCTGATGATGGAAACAAACCCCTCCAAACTGCACAGGAAGTGGAAAGGAACTGAACTGAAAAGCAGCTTAATTGGTTTTTCAACGGGTGTCTAATACCGCAGCAACCATGTTGACAAAGCGTTTGTGTCGGGATTCATGTTGGGCCTGGAGCCTTTGAGTGTCTGCGTGCGTCACAAGAACACATGAAGCTCCGCCCTTCTGAACCCACTGGCGACATGGAGTTTTGGGGGTCCCGCTCGCGTTTGACGTTTGGTATCGAGTAGACCCACTGCTTTTCCCTCTTTTCTATGAACGTGAGAGTTCTCCCCAGACGTGCAGTCAGGGGAAATATCAAATGACAAAGTAAATTCAAGAGTTATATTTATTTAGTGATTTGTACTTTAACGTCCTTTTCCATTTAACGTCACCATTTTTTGATTTTTTTTTCAAAATCGCTGAATTTTCACATTTACAGTTCAAATACAGTGAGACCTTGGCTTACGAACTTAATTGGTTCCCAGACAATGTGTAAGGCGAAAAGTGTGTATCCCCCAAACAAATTTCCCATAGGAAACAGTTATTTTGAGAATAATCCGTTCCCAGGTCTCCATAAAATATCATTTTCAACTAAATAAGCCTTAAAACTACACACAACAAAGCTTATTCTATGTATAATAAATGTGCTATTGTATTGTACTGATAGAAATACACTGCACTGTATAATAAAGTCACTTTATTTACATTTGTGATGGTCGTTGATGGCTCTTAATTGACACCGGTTGCTTTCTGACTTGTAAGGTCTTACGAAACTGAGGCATCACATTATCATTCATCATGTTGATGATTGTCATAGCCAGTCTTTTCTGGATGGAACTGTTCAATAAAAGCCTGCACGTCAACTCCTGGATGGCCTGCTTCTGTTTGTCCTCTTGAAGGCAAATCAAATCCTGAAGTGACACACAGCGTGAGAGATGTGTCAGGATGAGATTCACATGCCGTGGTGCCGTGGTGTGCACATGTGATGCCACAAACGCACACCTCGTTCGTGTTTCTCAACGATCTCCTTCTTCTTCTCCTCGACAGTGATTATTAGGGGATCATCTTGCATTCATTTCCTAATAGTAAAATTATCTGCAAAAAGCTCCTCGGAGGCGATCAACGTGTGAATTCAGAGAGAGGGGGTGTGGAAAGGTGCGCCGGCTGGAGCGCTGTTCGGTCGTGTGCTTCCGCCGAAGATCACTCCGCCAGATCCGAGGATCACTCCGCCAGCCGTGGTGGGTGTGTATCGCGAAAAGTATAGTGCGTATTTCAAGGTTTCATTTTCATAAATTTGACGGTCGTAAACCGAAAAGTTCGTAAGGTAAGGTGTTCGTAAGCTCAGGTCTCACTGTACTAAGTAGAGATGAGCGGTGAGGCACCAGCCGACTGAGCCTCACCATGGATTGCGCAATAACTATGCTAACTGTGCTGGCTTGCTCTGCAGTGAGACCGCATTGCTGTCCCTCTGCATATCGCTATTAAAGTGTTCAAACACTTTTCGTATATGAACTAAATTTCTACAGTTTAGCTGGTGTATAGAATGTACAGTCACTGTACATTATAAACACTGTACTTTTATTTTATTTTATTTTTATCAAAACTGTGTGCATAGATGAGGCACACAGTTCTCCTGCCTCATGACAGGTGGCGCCGGTGATTAGAGATTCTTCTTGCCACTCCTCGGCTGCAGAATAGAATTAATGACAGCAAGCTACAGTAAACAGTTAACAAGTTAAGTGCAACCATCCAGTCGTTTTTTTCGTGTTGTTTGGGCTTATTTTGAGAATGGAGAATTACATATCTCAATTGAAAGAATTTTCACAACCGGACTTTCAAACGAAAGCAGGCGATAATAATTAAAGGAAGACCAACACCGGACTGTATAGCTCACAAACGGCGAGGGATGAATGTACATCTCCTGGACAGCTTCTCAGCTTTTTGGCTAAGAAGGATCTTATTGGAACTATTCCTGAAGCGACAAAGTTGCTCCAGCTCGTGCTCACTGTTCCGGCTACTACAGCATCAGCGGAGCGGTCATTCTCAGCACAAAAGACTGAAAACATACAGTCGGGACAGGACTGATCAAGGACGACTTTCTTCACTGGCAGTGATCTCCATTGAGACAGACAGACTTGGACTTCATTTATAAGTAAAGGTCAAAAAAGTCAAAGTCAAAGTCAGCTTTCTTGTCAAATATGCTAATATGCATGACATACAGCACAGATGAAATGACTGTCCTCTCGGACCCAGCATGCAAGGCACTTATAATTACTTTAACAAACATAAACATGAAAACGCCCATTTGCCGGGAGAGGGGAGCCGCTGCGTGTTCACGCGCCGCCATCTTGGGGAAAAAAAATTGGAAAAATAACAAATAATATGACAACACAAAGACACAGAGTCATTCATTCTTCAGGACTTGCTGTACCCTCTTTGTGATGACATGAAGCAGTTCTAGTTGAAAGAGGAGAGGATCAAAGCATCCATGTCAGCAGTGGATCAGGGACGTCATGGTGGAATTTGTACGTCTACTACAAGCTAAATGTAACACGATAATAACGTTTTTTTAATTCTTTTTTTCTGTGCTACAGTTTGTATACAGTACATAAGGAATCAAATTTCATCAGAATTTATTGGCTTATTCACCAATCAAATGGTGAAGAAGCTACTCTGTGGAGTTCATGTTTGTAAATCTGACTGTGATGACGTCAGTGCCTCACCAGCCATGAACCTCACTGCACGTCACTGGTTCTTCCTACAGACCCCATCCGATTGTTCACGTGTATATATCACAATACACCCTCACGTTTCATTTTAAAGGTCACATAGTCATTCTACTCAGAGTGAGCCTGTTATGTTGTCAATCATTCGTGTCAAAGCCGGAAGTCCGCCTTTGCGTGTCATGATCTGGTTGGCGACCAACGGGTGGCGCTGTTGTCCCCGCCTGCACCTGCACAGGTGGTGGTCGTCCCGATCCGTGGCGGACTGCCACGTTCGGATTGGCGACCAATGGGTAGCGCTGTCAGTCCTGCCGCTGCCTCGCAGGTGCTGGTCATTCCCAATCAGTGACAGTTAAAAGGACTCCCGGCACGACCATTCGGTGTCGGGTCATTGATGTGTGCTTTGTATGCATTGTATGCTGTGCATGTGTTTGTTTCACCTTGGCGGAATTTTCTTTTGACACTTTGTCTTTTTTTCCGTTCAGACGATTTTGATGTTTTAGATTTTGTTCCTGCTGACTTTATTTTAATACAATTTGTCAAACACAACCTGCTGCTCCCTCCTGCCTGCTTTTTGGGATCCACACCCGCCATCACCACCTTGCAAACCGTGACAGAATGACCCGAGCAACCATCGGATCCCGCAGATACAACGGACCGGTCTCATTTCCACTCTGTGCCTGACAGTGCAACATCCACGTTAGCCCAAGCCTCGTCGAGTTTGAATTGCGTCACACGACGAACCGTGCAACGTCCGCGTCCACGTCAGTCCGAGACCCCACTCACCGCTGGATCCCACAGCTGCTAAAGACTTGTCTCGTTTCCCCTGCGCCGCGCAGTGCACGTCCATGTGGAGCCGATGCTTCGTCCCATGAGTGTGTGAAAAGGGTCACACTCACGTCCACGACAAGCGGTGCCGTTAAAGAGTTTGATGTTTCTCTTTATTTGTAAGTAGGTTCGTTGTCAGATCTTCCAGGCAGATGATGCGCAGAGCTTGATCGTAGCGTGGAGTCGAGCAAGTCGTGCTGTGAAACTCCGTGCGATGCTGAGCAGGTCTCTGCGAGCGGTGTGTCTGTCTGGGTCTGAGTCCGAGATGAGTCTGAGATGATTCTGCCCCGTGGTTCGCCCAATCTCTCTGCCCCACGCTGGCTACTTATATACCCTTGGCTTCATAATCATACACACGTGTGACGCCACACCGTTTGCACGTCCACGTCAACGTCCGGCCGAGACCTGTTCCCATACGGCCGTCCGGGGTGCCACTCTGCGCCTGGCAGCGCGACGTCCGCGTTGAGCCATGTGTCGTCACGTGAATGTGCGAGAGGGATCGCACTCACGCCCACGACGATCAGTGCCGCGTCCACGTCAACGTCAGGCCAAGTCCCGTTCCCATCAGGCCGTCGCCCATCATATGCTGGAGAGGCAACGGTTGCCGTCTCCATCATTGTTTCCTGGCGAATTGGACCTTTTGGGAGACTGTTGGGACTTCTGGAAGCAGTCCCTTGAAGGCGGGGCGAGGGGGGGGGGTACTATCATGATCTGATTGGCGACCAACGGGTGGCGTCGTCGGCCCCGCCTGAACCTGCACAGGTGCTGGTCGTCCCGATCAGTGGTGGACTGCCACGTTCGGATTGGCGACCAACAGGTAGCGCTGTCAGCCCTGCCTGCACCCTCGCAGGTGCTGGTCGTTTTAATCAGTGACAGTTAAAAGGACTCCCGGCACGACCATTCGGTGTTGGGTCATTGTATGTTATACGCTTTATATGCAATTGTTTGCATTGTAGGCTGTGCATGTGTCTGTTTAACCTTGGCGGACTTTTACACTTGGTCTTTATTTGATACTTTGTCTTTTTCTGTTTGAATGACTTTAACGTTTTAAATGTTGTTCCCGTTGACTTTATTTTAATACAATTTGTCAAACAAAACCTCCTGCTCCCTCCTGCCTGCCTCCCGCCATCACCACCTTGCAAACCGTGACAGCGTGATGTGGTGTGCTTTGGATTGGATTGGATTGGATATGCCTTTATTAGTCTCACAGTGGAGAAATTTACATTTCACAGCAGCAAAGTGATGAAAGGAATGAAAGTAGAAAAACAAAATACATGAGCTGCTGGAAAGGCAGCCACTCACGCTCCTTCCTTCTTATCGCGGGTTCCCCAAGCCATGCATCCATCTAGCTGCAGACTGTCCAACAGCACTGACCTTTCCGCTAAACAAAGCGGGGCTGTGAAGATGCTGCCCATGACAGGCGCAAAAAAGCACAATGGCCCCTTTGGTGTCCAGCGATGGCAGTCCGAATGGCAGCGACATTCCTCCCATTCAAAAACAGTACTGGCATATTCATGCTGCCGAAAAGGCGCAACCGCTCAGCACAGTCTCCTCCTTGATGAATGTCGTGGTCAAAAATGCTGAAAAACACGGATCACGGCTATAGTTCGTACGGTGTCAATTTGCTTTACTCATCATTCTGATGCAAGTTGACCGGGGTGGTGATTGACATATTGAAGAACCGTTTTCAGTGGGGGGATGTTCCTCGATTGTACATTTGAACATTGATTTGCTGTGGCGACCCCTTGAAGGGAAAAGCCGAAAGGAAAAGAAGAAGATTCTAGACTGTTTCTTGATGTCGTGGCATTGTTTTTGTGTGTTTGCGTTTACCAAAGACAGGATTTTATCATACGCCTTTGTCGACTTACAGTGAGGCCTAGCGGGAGCTGTTTTTTGTGGCCCTCTGCACTAGAAATACCTGCACTGACATCTACTGTCATAGACTATAACAGACAATTCAAAGATTTATTTCTGACAATTAAGTTAAACGCCAAATACAGTATTAAAAGCCAATGTTTTTTTTAAATGCACATTGCATTTAAAATGAATTGTTAGCGTGTAAAAAAGGAAGGTTTGTAGCACTCCTCTCAGTCTTCTGTTGGATACATTCAGTCGCGACTTCAAATGGCGTGAACGAAGTTGATGTTTACAGCAGATAAATCAGTTCACATTCAGATAAAATATTCCTCTTCAGTGACGCCGATGCCTTTTATTAATGTACGGGATCGGTGACTACAAACGACTAAAACACGGTGTGTTTTATGAACGCACTTTACCTTTACTTTGGAAACCATCACCGGAAACATTTTATTTCACGAATGTAACTTAAATGCTCTCGCTTTCTGCTTGGATCGCTGTGCGCCACGTCACCCGGTCCTGCTCAAACTTGCGTTCCCAACCACGTATTGGTTTAATTGTGAGCCGATGCTAATCTATGCTTGTTTTGTTTTTGTTTACGCGTCGGCACACATCGACGGTTGGGCGAACAGCGATCAGCGTTTGACCTCTCTGTGTAGTCTTTTTCTTAAGCTTGCACGCGAATTGCTTTTGCTTGTCTGGCCAGCGGCCACAGTTCAACTAATTCAAGGTGCAACCGTAAAGGAAACCAAATGAACGCGTTTCGCCTGGCGGGTGATGTGTCGCACCTATTGGCCATCATTATTCTCTTACTAAAAATCTATAGATCCAGATCATGTGCAGGTAGGTTGGCATTTTTGCTAATTTTGCGCTTTAGAATGTTGCAAAGTGGCATTTTGTCTTATAGTACATATACCGAATATTGTCGGTACGTTTTAACGGAGGGATTTGAATAATGTGTCTGTCATTGTGGAAGCTACGTGGCAGCTAGCGTGCTTTTATGGGCTTCCCCTCCCACTTTATGACATTGCTGTCTATGTATGCTGGGCTCAGCACAAACTTTCGGCTGAAATTTGTCGATGAACCCTAAAGCACAGGCCACCATTATTTGACTACCTGGAGGGAGATATGGATTGGATTGGATTGGATTGGATTTGCCTTTATTAGTCTCACAGTGGAGAAATTTACATTTCACAGCAGCAAAGTGATGAAAGGAATGAAAGTAGAAAAAAGAAATACATGAGCTGCTGGAAAGGCAGCCACTCTCTCGGCGCCGTCTTGAAGTCAAAAGAACAACAAGAAAATAAATAAATAACAAATATGACAACACAAAGACAACATGACAAAACAAAGACACAGAGAGTCATTCATTCTTCAGGACTTGCTGTACCCTCTTTGTGATGACATGAAGCAGTTCGAGATGAGGAGAGGAGAGGATCAAATGCGGTACATGACTAGATGGGTAGGCGAAGGACAGTCATGTCTATCCTACGCTCCAAACAAAACTAA
The DNA here is from genome assembly GCF_051943395.1 of Hippocampus bargibanti. NCBI lineage: Eukaryota > Metazoa > Chordata > Actinopteri > Syngnathiformes > Syngnathidae > Hippocampus > Hippocampus bargibanti. Next base: position 13,924,252 of record NC_142750.1, read on the forward strand.
ACTGTACTGTTAAAGTCAGATCGCGTCCTTGTTTTGTGAAATGCTGTAATGTTGAGCGGATCTGGCAACCCCGCCACAACATCACGCGATTTGACAGGGCTCAAAGCCAGTGTACGTGTACGTGTATGTGTGTGACTTCTCGTACGACGCCGAGAGATGCGCTTGCCCTACTTGTATGATCTAAACAAGAGGACCATCTCGACTCTTTGTTCACCCAATTGCATCGCGAAAGCGCTGAAGATCTCAACAGTTACATAGCAAGCAAAGTGTGTTTTTTGCAATATTGTAACCGCTCTTGTTGTTTTTGTGTCTGTAGGCATCTCTGGGAAGTCTCAAGTTCTATTTGCGCTTGTCTTCACCACCAGATACCTTGATTTATTCACCATATACATTTCTCCTTACAACACAGTCATGAAGGTAACCGGGCGACGCTTGTTAGAAAATTTCAAGCGAGAGAGGACGTGTGGATGTGATGTGAATGCCAGATGACCAGCATTTGCATAGTTTGTATCTGTTGCCTTCCTTGGATTGGATTTGCCTTTATTAGTCTCACAGTGGAGAAATTTACATTTCACAGCAGCAAAGTGATGAAAGGAATGAAAGTAGAAAAACAAAATACATGAGCTGCTGGAAAGGCAGCCATTCTCGGGGCGCCGTCTTGAAGTCAAAAGAACAAAAAAAAACTAAATAACAAATAATATGACAGCATAGAGACAATATGACAAAACAAAGACACAGAGAGACATTCATTCTTCAGGACTTGCTGTACCCTCTTTGTGATGACATGAAGCAGTTCTAGATGAAAGAGGAGAGGATCAAAGCGTCTTTCCACCAGTGGATCAGGGACATCATGGTGGAATGTGCACGTCGACTACAAGCTAAATGTTGAAAGCAAACACGCAGCTGTAGCATCCATTGACGAAAAGAGATTGTCTCACATCTCCTGTTCCACATAAATCTGCTTCAATTCCAAGCCGCAACAGTCCAACATACGCATCGGCGCTCTGCGCTGACGCTCCTTTCTTGTTATCGCGGGCTCCTCAAGCCATGTATGCATCCAACCGCAGACTGTCCAACAGCACCGACCTTTCCGCTGAACAAAGCGGGGCTGTGAAGATGCTGCCCATGACAGGCGCAAAAAAGCACAATGGCCCCTTTGGTGTCCAGCGATGGCAGTCGAATGGCAGCGACATTCCTCCCATTCAAAAACAGTACTGGCATATTCATGCTGCCGAAAAGGCGCAAGCGCTCAGCACAGTCTCCTCCTTGATGAATGTCGTGGTCAAAAATGCTGAAAAACAATCCGTATCCGTTCCACACGACGCACAACAGCACAAAGTGACAAAAGAAAACACAAAACAAGACAAAAACAACAACAAAAAGCAAGGCTGATGAGAGCACTTGCTGAGGCTGCCTACTCGGGCGCCATCTTGGACTCATCTTATTGGATTGGATTTGCCTTTATTAGTCTCGCAATGGAGAAATTTACATTTCACAGAAGCAAAGTTATAATATCAGTCTGTGATTATTGTGCGATTCTTTAGCACGAGCAGAGAGAGGATTATAATTAATAATACAATAAGACAGCAAGGTTCATTCCAAAAAATGGTTCTTTCCTATTTGCATAAAGAAATCACCAAGAAGCCTTTGCGTTGACAAGACTGGCATTTCGGTCTTCCTAAATGATCCTTTGGTGTCTTTTGTCATCACATTTCCACTTTGCTCTCAGGTGGTCTTTTTGGCGCTGTCCTACGCGACCGTGTACATGATCTACGTGCGCCACAGGGGCTCCTACGACTCTGAGAATGACTCGTTCCGGGTGGAGTTCCTGTTGGTACCAGTTATTGGCCTTTCCTTGCTGGAGAACTACGCCTTCACGCCGTTGGAGGTAAGCAAAGGTTTGTTTTACCGTATGGCGTGAAGTGGAATTTGTGTTCCGACTCAAACTTCTCCACTCCTTTCTTGAACCCAGGTCCTATGGACCTTCTCCATCTTCTTGGAGTCTGTGGCCATCATGCCGCAGCTCTTCATGATCACCAAGACGGGCGAGGCAGAGTCCATCACCACCCACTATTTGTTCTTCCTCGGCCTGTACCGAGCCCTTTACATCGGCAACTGGGTGTGGCGCTACCACACGGAGGGGTTCTTTGACCATATCGCCGTGGTGGCGGGTGTCGTGCAGACCATTTTCTACTGCGACTTCTTCTACCTTTATGTCACAAGAGGTGAGCCCAAACTGCGAATGCATGACCTCGTTCATTATCAATGTCACGGCGCGCTTTTTCAGGGTTTTTTTTTTCTCCACGAATAAACGCAAACAAATGAACCCATGGTATCCGGACGCTCCCCAACTTACAAACATTCGAGTCACGAATAAAGGTACATACTAACATTTTTGCGGCTACTGTATGTGGAAAATTTTTCGCAGATAGATTTGTATTGCGCTCGCTTGCGAACTCTGCTTTACGCACACACGCAGACACATTAGCGGTTTCAAGAGCTGGATGTTTACGCGACGGACACAAAGGCTGACCAATCATGCGGAAGTGTTGCCAACGAGTTCAGGCCCTGATCCGCCAAGCCCGCTTACAATTGGCCGCGTAGAATATGTGGGCGGGGAGGAAAGCCCTCTTCCCAGTTGAGGCTCCGATGAGGAGGCGAATGGCGACGCATAACAAAAAGTAATGGCACGTCATTCGCTAATTACGTGGAAGGCAGCAGCTTCAGTAATGGCTTAGCGAAGACCCAAGGATATATGTCGGCGTACAATTTTAGGACTGTTAAAGCGTGTGTGTTTTATACTTCCCGGTTCAGTGTTTCACTTAAACATGCATTCCATACAGGATATAATAATAATAATACATGACATTTGAAGCGCCTTTCAAAGCTCTCAAGGACACTTTACAGTCACAGACAAGCATCGGTACTATCATCAATCCAATAGAATCACAAATAGAATGCAAGAAATAAAATCCAATGATAAATAGAAACAAGAGAGAGAGCGACACAAAAACTGCAATCGAGCACTGAAGCAACTTTGGAACAAATTCACCTTCCGAACGACCACTTGGAAGGGATTTCGTTGGCTCTCGGATTCAAAGCACGATGACGTTGCGCCTGGTCGTCGTACATCCGCCATAAGTCGCTGTAGCAAACGATAATTGGTACAGGCTCAACGAGTTTTCCATCACAGAACCCAAAGACCAAAGCGGCGCTGCCGCTTGAACTGCAGCGCCGCAATTTGAGCAAATCCGTATTTTGCTGAAGTTACCCACTAAAATTCTTATTTGTGATTGATAAACAAAATGGCGCTTCACGTTCTATGCATTCACCAGTCAAATGAAAGATGGCATTTTTGGCAGAATTGTTCTATTCTTTCTTTCTTTCTTTTTTTTACAATCTTTGTTCTGTATTTTCTTTGCAGTGCTAAAAGAGAGAGGAAAAATGAGCTTGCCAATGCCCGTTTAGTGGCCGATCAGAGCGCACAGACCACGCCTCCTCGACTCTACAACTCTAACAGATGAGCTGACATTCCGTCGACCAACAAAACAAGTGCTTTACTCCGACTGTAATTCCCGCCCGGCTGGTACTTTTTTTCAGTCTTTTGTGTGTTGGCAATGTCTCACGTGTTTTTGACATGTAAGCCTAAATTTTGGGCGCCTTTACCAACACGATATGAACACGTTTGGTTTCAGAATTGATGTGGCAAATACACTTTCCTACATTTAGTTAACGATGATCCGATCAATTGTAGATAAAAAAAAATATCGGCTCCATCGTCTTAACTACAACCTCAGTGAGTGCCTACGGTTTGGTATGCTTGAACAAATGTGCACGATCACACACACACACGTAACTTTGTATGTAAAAGCAGTCGCGTAGCACACAGTGCCTTTTTAATCATCCGACTCCCGCCTTCATGCCAAGGTTTTACATATTATTATTATTTTTTTCGTATTTACGTTTCCTTGGGATTTTGTCACAGGAGTAAAAAGGGAAGTGTTATTTTTGCATAAACAAAAGCTCAAAATGAAACCTGGCCGTGTAATATTGATATGCATTCATTCCAATGTCGTTTTAGCTGTCATCTGGATTTTTTTACTCAAAGTGTTTTTTCCTCTTTAAATTAAATTGGACATTTATGACCATTGCCTTTTTTTCCCGATGAGTCGACGATGACTTTTTGTGCGGCGCATGACATCGACGACGTACGGTAGTGGATGTGATGAATTGTGAATTGATGACGATTGGCGTTTCAGTGGGCCACTGCCTCCATCCGTTTGATCAGCGTAGGAATGTTTTCCGGTGCTTGTGACGCACCTTACTTCCTCCTCTCCCAGCGCTTTTGCAGCTGAACCGATGGAGAATGGCGAGGTGACCAAAGCCGCCGCCTTGACTTTGTCTGCCTCCGTGAAAGCGACCCGTTCCGATAGCAGTCAACAGAAGAGCCTCTCTGGCTCTCTGGCTCTCTGGCCTCCGCCTGGCGGCCTCCGCCTGGCAGCCTCCTCCTCCTTCCTCTGCTTCTTTTGCAGCTCTGACTGTTGGCCTTCGGTTTCGTCATCCTCCGCATGAAGCCACCTTTGTCGCTTGTCTTCCAGAATCCTCTCCCGGGTGTTCCGCACCACGTTCTCAGCCTGCTTGTACACGCGGTTGCTATAACGACCGCCTTCGTCGCTTTCCACAATTTTGTCCGTCTTCCTCAGAAGTTGCTCCACTCGTTGCGAGCAGGGATTCATTCGTATTGTTGAAAACGTGACATCTTCCATTGCAGCTGGTGACAAACGCAGACAGCTCATCATTCTGCCCCAGAAACTCTTCCACGGGTTTTCCTTGCAGCCGGTCTCCCCGAGTGAGCAGCACCAGTATAAACCTGGTAGCGCTGGGTCCGAATGTTGTCCTGATCCGCTCCGGCACATCCATCTCCTCCTGGGCAAACCTGCCAAGTTGCATGGTCTCCAAGAATGGACGGGGCTACGCATCGTCCCACTTCTCTTATGACCTCCTGAGCGGACAAGCGTGTGTGAAAGAAGCCTGGCGCGTCGATCACAGAGACGCACCTTCCACCCGCTCTCCCGGTTTCCTTCGTACAGCGCGTGGGGAGACGGCTGGCCTGCCCGCCCGCCCGCCCAAGATGGTGTTGCCGGAGGAGCTCTTTCCCGATCCCGTCTTTCCAAGAAGAGCTCAGCCTTCGACGTGGATGGTGATGCATCACAAACTGGGGCAAAAACACGGTAGGCTCATCGACTGGAGCATATTTTCTGTTTTAACAATGGCTTGCACAATCTAAATTCTACTTTTCAAAATCTCTCACTAAATCTTTGTTCATTGATACTGCAAAATATCTCATGAAACATGACAGAACACCCCTCGCCCCCATCTCTTCATATCACACAAGAATAGTTGAGTGTCACTTGATTTGCATTGAACAGAGAAGCAAGTGAAATATAAACAGCAGTATATTTTTGCCAATGTTCACATTTATTACGTATGTTGAACATCGAAAAATATCAAATGACCCCGCTTATTTATGGATATGTTAGTTACATGTAACATTTGTCAACAGCATTTAAAAAAATCAGATTGAGACTGAACGCCACCAGAATGTATTTCTGATGCCTATTCAAAAAACTTTATTCAAAAAAAATACTTCACAGCAGATAAGGTTTTTGGCATTTTTTTGGACGGACGTGTGACGTATTGTAATGCCACTCGGCGTGATACAAGATGCGCGCAGTCGCTGGCACAGCTGGTCAGGCTTTTCTTAAGCAAACGTTGCAGTTAGCATTCATACCGGAGTTGTTGTTACGCCACAACTCAGGCGCAGTCCTGCTCTCACGCAGGCTCTCTCTCGGACTCCTTGGCGGCTCCTCCCTTCTCTCCGTGTCTCATGCTCCCCCGACTAGCCCAGCCCCCAAACATGCAAATCGCAAGCACCTCCCCTTTATGAAACCCTCGCCCCAAGGGGTCAAAAAAAATCATCCAGCTGTAGCTGTTTTGGCCCTCGCGTCCGTCTCCGCGGCCGACCTGGCGGCACCGAGTCAATTCCACCTCGCGCTGTCTGACCCGGGATTCTACCGGTAGAAGGCGGTTCCCCAGTCTGGAAGTTCCGCCTCTCGCGCCACTCGTCACAATCTCGCTTTCGACGCGCACCGGCTTTCTGCAGCCGTCTGTGGAAAACTCCCGTCGCGGCTGGTCCTCTGAGCAGCCTGGAGGTCTCCCGAATGCCTCAAGCGGTGTGTGCGACTGGGCTTGAAGTCTCTTGCCGGCCCCGCACTCCTCACAGTGCCGGCAGATGTCCTCCACGTCGTGTCGATGCTGTCCCCAGTAGAACACTTGGCGGAGCCGTTGGAGGGTCTTAGCGCGGCCAAGGTATCCTGAGCCAGTGCCCCTATGACATGCTCTCAGCACAGTCTCTCGAAGAGCTTTTGGCACGACCACCTGCCACCTCTCTTCCCCAGCAGCAGCCCCCATGTCCACCACACATTTTGTGGCTTTTAAAAAGTCTCGTCCTAGTATACAGGGGTCACTCACGTCAGCAGCCCACGCTGAGTGGGTTGTCAAGGACCCCCCCAGGGCAAAAACAAATGTCCCTTTGCCCCTCATCTTGGCCGTTTCACCAGTCACTGTCCACAGTTTTGTGCGTGTCGACTTTAAGACGGTTGCTGCTGGCACAACATCAGGCCTCACCATCGTGACTGAAGACCCAGTGTCCACCACGGCTGTCCAGGAAACGTCTCCAATCTGCATGCGGACATGACTGGGGTCCCTCATGTCTGTCCAACCCACTGTCATCGCTCCGGATGTGGACTGCAGTTCCTGGTTTACCACCGGAGGGGTCTGCGCTGCCCGGCCTCCAGGGACCCTTTGCCACAGACAACAGGGCGTGCGTGTCGACCACTCCCTTCCTCCCGTTGTGCTGGGCGGATATTCAACGCACACACCAGCTCTTCCACCCACACCGGCCGGCACGCCTCACCTTTCGACAACGAGGTTGCCGAATCGGGGCAAGCTGCTGTCTGCAGTACTCACTTGACTGCGGTCTGAGAGCCTGGATGAACTGGTTACGAATCAGTTCATCTCGGACATCCTCTGGCATCCCAGCATATGCGCGTCGACCCAGGCTCTCGATAGCATGGGCAAGACAACGTAGTGGCTCACCGGGATGTCGATCACGCTGCTTGAACTCGAGTCTTTCAAAGGGAACTCCCCAAAGCGCCACTGCAGATCGCCCACCAGCGCGCTGTAATCAAGTCTCTGTCCAGGGCTCAGTAGCAGCAGACAGGACGTAGCTTCCTCAGTCAGTGAAAGCGCTAACTGCACCGCCTTCACCTTGTCCGGCCAGTTCGATGCGTCGGCCACCAATTCGAAGTGTGCCAAATACGCCTCCCAACTCCCTTTCCCGGAGAATTTCGCCGCCTTTATGGAGGGCCACGCGAGACCAAGGGCGCCGCCATTAATGCTCTCATCGCTCCTGGTAGCGGCGGCAGCACTTTCCACATCCCGGCTTGGCGCCGTAATGGCGGGCTCACGCTCATACTGGTGCAGATTGTCAGCGTAAAGACGACTGTGCTCTCTGCCACTTGACTCCGACACGTCAATTCCACATGGCAAGGCCTCCCTCCCCCTTTACCTTCCGCCGGGTAGCGTCGTCACGGAACATCCTCCCTCAAGAGTTGGACGAGCGATGGGTGAATCCGGAGCTTCTGACACCAATGTACAGTGGGGCCTCGGTTTACGAACACCTTGCCTTACGAACTTTTCGGTTTCCGAACTTTAAATTTATGAAAATTAAAACTTGGATTAAGCACTAGTTTTCGCGATACACCCCATCCACCACGGCTGGCGGAGTAATCTACGGCGGAAGAACACCAAATCACACGACCGAACGGCGCCCCAGCCGGCCTACCTTTCCACATCCCCTTTCTTTGAGTGCACACGGCGATCGTCTTCAACGATACTTTTTCTGTTATGGGACTGAAAAAAAACCACCAGAGGCTTGTGTTCAGCCGAAGAAGACACAAAACAAAATTACAGTCGAGGAGAAGAAGGAGATCATAGAGAAACACGAACGAGGTGTGCGTTTGTGGCGTCACAGGTGCGTCACAGCCGCGGTGGCTTTCATGTGAATCTCAGTCTGACACATTTCCCACGCTATGTATAGTAACTTTCTACTACCATTCTACAAATAAAGAGCCTGGTACCGAAATGCTAAGTCCAACATTGCTACACAAAGGCGTTATTTACTCGACGCTTTCGCTTGACTAATGACACGGAACTTGTCGCATGCGAGTTGACAGCTGGGGCGGGGTCGCCGCTCCCGACTTCGGCCAGCTGCTGTCAATCCCCTGATCACTGATACTGGGACATTTCAACGAGTCGCTGTCACCTCACCAGTGACATGATTACGACGCCTTGCGCCTCGCCAGTGTCTTGGACTTGCCAGCACAAGAGTTTGCTTCGCCCGAGGTGATTGTTAGCCGCGATCACGTAAGTTTGTTGCTTTCCGGGATCGCGAGTTATTTGTTGCCTAGCTTGATAGGCTAGGTAGATCATTCCAGGTAGGTGGAATCATCGGACTCGCGCCTTTTGTTGTAATAAAATTTCTGCCAGCACTTATGTCTCTGCCGCCTGCTTCGGGATCCCACCCCTTTTATTAACGTTCCGACGAGTCAGACGAGTCCGACTGTCACGCTCGAAACGTGACAGTATCAGTGTGTTCAGCTGATAGAAAAGGCTTGGCATGATGTTACCCTTCGATCCTTGAAAGCAGCATGGAAGAATTTGTGACGTGCAGGCTTTTATTGAACAGTTCCATCCAGAAAAGACTGGCTATGACAATCATCAACATGATGAATGATAATGTGATGCCTCAGTTTCGTAAGACCTTACAAGCCACAAGGCAAAAGGTGTCAAGAGCAATCAACGACCATCACAAATGTAAACAAAGTGACTTTATTATACTGCACAGTGTATTTCTTTCATTACGATACAATAGCACATTTATTATACATAGAATAGGGTATGTACTGTGTCGTTTTTAGGTTTATTTAGTTGAAAATTATATTTTATAGAGACCTGGGAACGGATGATTCTGATTTTAATGGCTTCATATGGTTTCATATTTTTTGGGATACACACTTTTCGCCTTACACACTCTGTCTGGGAACCAATTAAGTTTGTAAGCCAACGCCCCACTGTAATGCGTGATAAAGGATGCGCGCAGTCCCTGGCACAGCTGGTCAGGCTTTTATTAAGCAAACGTTGAAGTTAGCATTCATACCGGAGTTGTTGTGACGCCACAACTCTCGCGCGGTCGTGCTCTCTCTTTTGGACTCCCTGGCGGCTCCTCCCTTCTCTCCGTGACGTCACGCTCCCCCGACTAGCCCAGCCCCCAAACGTGCAAATCGCAAGCGCCGGACGTTACAGTATCCGTCAAAGCTTTCATAAATACTACAGAGAATTATCATTTTTACGGGCAACACCTCTTATAAAACAAATTTCGAGTGCAGGCATCTAATTTTGCAGGTAGCAAATACCACGATAAATATCTGGTCTCTCATCTAACAGCGAAATGTTAAGTTCGCGAGTCGTTTGAAGCTTACTGTATTTTTATTTGTTGTTTTTTTGGTGGTGGTGGTGGGGGGGGGGGTCATTTTGTTGGCGCAACGCTAGCTGCAACACGATTTGCGAAAGACATACCTCCAGATGATGAAGAAGCATTTTCAGATGTTGACATCCTGACAGAGAAGAAAGATGCTCTGTGCCAGTCTAACAAACAGACTGGATGACTTTGTTCGAGTAGAATGCTGCTTTAATAAAAACCAATACCTCGTTATGTATGGTTTCACCTTCACTTGTGGTGCAGTGCATTTGCTTGATTTCATAGCTGTAATAACTTATTGTGGACACACGAGAGCCACCAAACCCACTGGTTCGTTTTTTTCCTTTTCCTCCCCCACTACAGTACAGTAATCTCGTTTTTCAAATTGCTGCTGTGGACTGCACATTTCCTCATTGTGGGCCTATTAAAGGAGTTCTGATTCTGAGAGCGGCACTGTGAGAATCAACAATGCTTTACTCTTCTCAATATGAAGAAAGATCAACTGAAACTAAAATATATAAGTATTGTACATGAAGCCCGATAGAATACTTTTTTAATAGCATCATTTGAGAGTTAGATTGGATCGGCACATTTTGGGTGTCAAGAAAGACAGCTTGTGCTTCTGGGTTTGTTTGGTGTTTTGATTTCAGTCGAATCATCAAAATGGTACAATCAGCAGAAAGTATTTGTTAGGCAATCCATGGAGCACATCAAACAGCATAACTCCAAACTCCAGAACAGCTTTTATTGACTAACACAGACCCATGATGAAACTATACTCCGGTTACATCCAAAACTTTAGCGTGACAAATCAGCTGACCAGCAGCTGCATGAATTATGAAATCTTGTTGTTGTTTTTTTTTTTTTAATCTGGCCGAACTGTTGAATGGTCTGTCCCATCCAGCCTGGTTCCTGACTGGAAAATGCAGTGCCACGCTGGGACGCTGCAGAGATATGTTACCTTCTGCTGCGTCACGCATCGCGGCGTCTGAGTCTCGTTCCCATAAAATAGTCTGGTGAGAGTTTGTGTCATTCACGCTGTCGCTTTGATGAGGACGCAGGATGGATTGTCTCAGTCCCACACGTGGCTCCATCGGTCAAGCAGGAGTTCCCCGACTGGAAACAGCCACTTTTTTCAGCCCTCCCCAGTCCGAAACGTTGAACCATATCCATCACCGAAGGTGCAGAGGGACTACTCGGAGTCTCCTCCTCAATAAGACTCAGCGTGGGCAAAATATCCGCCAACTCCGCCATCTCCATCGGGCGAATGACCTCAGAGATGGCGGCGGGGAAATGTTCCGTCTCACCGAAGGACTCGGGTGCATCCGTCGCTGCAAACCCCGCTCCCAAGGCTCCGACGGTGGCGGGCTCCAATCCACATTCAAATAAAGTGCTTGGAAATGCCAATTCGGACCGGTCGATGCTTGTCATCTCCACAATAGATTGGACACTGATGTCGACTGGGTAGCCTCCCTTTGCAAGGCCTTCCGTTGACACCAGTGCGGCCTCCTCGATGACAGACGAATTTCCTGATGGAGAGGACACTTCGGCCGTGACGACATTCGCTGGGGCCACGCTGACAAAAGTCTCTGAAACATATACAAAGGAATTTGTATTGGCAAGTGCTATCATTTCAAAATGCGATATCAAACGTCATTAACTCACTCACTGCCGTTCCTGAATTTATTCGGAAATTGAAAATATGACTTGGAGCACCGTTCCTGAATTAATTTGGGTTTTGGTTTTTCCTGTGGGGGGTGCCGATAAAGCGTTGGTCAGACCTCGGGCAGTGTTTTTTTTTTTTTTTCCTTTCACAAGGGGGCAACATTTGGCTTTTGTACAGACGTCCTCATTTCAATTTCTTCTGACTCCAGACCCATATGCACTCACTTTTGTTTTTCTGATGAAAGAAGAGAGTGGAAGGTTTCTGACGCCGCATTGACTGTCGCTGCAGTCCTAAAAGTCAAGATTCTGCGGGTCTTGAAATTTGAGCGAAAATGACAAAAACCCTGGCACTATACAGTGGCCACGTGTTTGCACACGTCTGGCAGTGAATGAGTTAAGCACATCTTTTGGCTTTTGGACACTTGAAGAGCGTAAAACACATGTCCGCATTTGTATTTGTTATTTTCTTACCTGCGGCGCTCCTCTTGGACTGCAGCCGAAGGGGCCACGTCAATCTTTGGTTCTCTTCTTCAGCGTCAGGCAATGGCGGTGGGTCTCCACCCATGACCAACCCGAGAGGCACCGCTCCCACCCACTGCTTGGACCGGACGCACTGCAGACAGTCCATAATCCAACGGGCATCTCGCCACACCGCATCCAGACGCTGATCGAGAAATGGAAGAAATGCCGATGATTGTTCTGTTCTGTTCTGACAAATACGCCATCTCATTTCTGCGAGGATACGTTCCGCAAAAACTACAAAATGAACTTGCACGGGACAAGTCTGTGACGTGGTTGAGACGCTCACGTGCGACCTGCACTTCTCTGGTGTCGAGCGCCTCCCGCAGAGCCTGCTGGGCCAGGTGACCGTCCAGATCCAGCCTCACCCAAGCCCGGCAGTACTGTTTCACAAAGTCCCGCCCGTACGTCCAAAAGTGGACTGGATGGATACAAAGACGGTTGAAGGGAAAATTCAAATGACTGACCAAGAGCAGCTTCGCTTTTCTCAATGAAGAACACTCAAGTACATTTCACCAGACGCCCCATAAGGCACCGGTGTCAAAGTCAAGGGCCGGGGGCCAAATCTGGCCCCCTGCATCATTTTATTCGGCCCGCAAAAGAAAATCCAACTTGTGAAATTCCATGATGCTTGCTAAAGTCGAAAAATTCTTAGGTAAACCACATTAATAGTCACTGTTCTTGAAAAACTAGTTGTTCATTCATTTGTTGTGCGTGACGGAGATGAACAATGTTAATGGGTTTTTCCAAATTCATAACGACGCTCGAGAGAAAACCGTAACTCCAATGTGGCCCCTTGGCAAAAAAATGAGTTTGACACTCCGACTGTAAGGCATTTTCTACACTTTTTAGAGAAATTTGGGATCCGTTTCTGTGTTTTTAAATAAATAAATAAATAAACCCACCCAGCTCAAAGATCTGCAGGGGCATGGTCAGGCCGGCCTCTTTGGTTCCGAACAGAGGCCAGTAGCCGGAGCTAAAGTCTTCACTTGGAGGGAGAAGCAGCAGCATAGACACTTTGTCTCCTAACTGCAGCAGCTCTCTGGTGTATACGCCATACTGGTAGGCCTGCCGCAAACATATCAAAGCCATACTGTTATGGAAAAATCACTGTTCACCTCTTTAAAAAAAAATGACGAGTATCGTACACTTTGAGTTGAATGGACCGAAGGATTCGCCTTTGTGGAGAAAAAAGGTTTTGCCGTGATTCTAATTTGCTATGAAACAATACCGTGAATGAAACAGTTGAATATCAGAGGCACTTTGACAGCGCCCCATGCTAACGTTAGCATCAATGTAGGTACTTCTGTGAGAGACAGCGGAAAGCAAGCGTGCAGGCTAATGAGCAGTGTGCAGGCCAGCTAGCAGTAACTTGGCCTATGGACCCGGCAAGTTCACATTCACTCCGATCGTTTGGCCGTTTTTTTTTTTTTTTACCAATCATGAGGAACGGAAAACTATTCATATTAATGGCGAGTGTTATCACAAAGTTATTTTCTACGATTTATTAAATAAATTCTGACATTTTGTTGAAATCATGTGTGTGTGTCTCATTAAAAACCATTTCTAAATAGTATTTTACTTTTATGGCTCTCTTTGTCAAAAAAGTTCCCGACCCGACCTACAGTATGCGAAAATGCTTGACAATCTATATGTGACCTTTGTCCGGTAATTGGTTCATTGTACTCTCACTCGTGTGTAAAATGAGCTAAGCAGGATGGGAGCGAAGTGGTCGAGTGAGTAGACTCAGTCGACTGAGTAGTCGAGGGATGCTTTGATGGATGGACGGAAAGATAAAGCGAATTGGCAAACAGGTCATTCTGCATTTTACCCTGTAGAGGGGGATGTTGAGTTTCGTCAGAAGATGTGAGACCGCTGCTTTCAGGGCCCTGATGAACTCCAGTAAGGTGCGATTTTCCACATTTTCTCCGAGTAGGTTCTGAACACCTTCGCTGGTTGTTTCGTAAACGTTGCTCTGGAGCCACGCCCATTCCTCTCTATGACAACGCCGCGAGTTAGCAAATGCAAATCTTGATTAAGTGTCACACAAACTGGTCGCGACTCTATGAACAAAATAGTGAAAATGAATTTCCATGAGATACTTGGCAGGACAGTTCTCGAGTCGTGCCGTCTTTTGGTTTGGAATTGTGGGAAAAAGCAATGCCTTTGCATTGCTTTATAAGCGGTCGATAAAACGAGCTTGACCTCATGCGCATCTCAATAGCATACGATCACAGTTTTTGGGGTTGCGCTTGATGTAGCTCTTCTTACCTCATTCACTGCCAGACAATGTGCAAAAAAAGTTCCACTCCGGTGCCAGGGTTTTTGTCATTTTCACTCCAATTCCAAGACCCACAGAATGTTGAGTTTTAGGACTACATAAACATTCAATGCGGCGAAAGAAACCTCTCTATTTTCATCAGAAAAAAAGAGTTAATTCCAAAGTTAAAAGGGTCTGGAGTTATCTGAGCTTGAAATTGGGGCAGCTGTACAAAACGCAAACGCTGCCCGCTCGCGGAAGGGAAAAAAAACATTGCCAGAGGTCTAACCAGCGCTTTATCGTCACCCCCCGCAAGAAAAACCAAAACCCGAACAAATTCGGGAATGGCGTTCCAGGTCATATTTGAAATTCCCAATAAATGGCAGTGAACGAGTTAATTGTTTGTCACAATTGTGATGTAATGAATGTCACCTGGTGACGTGGGCGTTGTGTCTGACCCTGGCGTGGCACAGCAAATTGGGCAGCCTTTGAGGCACCAGAACCCTGATTTGGTCCACGGAGCTCCATAGTTTCAGGATGCCGACATACAGACCCGATTTGGCCCCCTGATTGCTGTGCCTGTGGTAGTCCATCTTGTCCTGGGAACAAAATGTGGACATTGTGGTGGTGCTCCTTTGCACGTCATCTTTTATTGCCTTTGTTTAGTGCTACTTTAGACTGCTTGAGCTCATCTGGAAGTCAGCCCTCGGACGGGCAGTTTAAATATTTCTGCGGACAAAAAGAAGAAGAAGAAGGAGGGGATGGAGGCGCAAGCTAGCGGTTGTTCTTAGCCGCCTGTAATACTGGTGCGATGCTAGTCTGCTTGTTAGCTATTTGGTGAGCGTCCTGGAGCAAGGCACTGTTCTGATCCCATCGCCTTTTCTCACGGGCAGGAACTCGGTATAAAAAGTGGTTCTCCCCCGCTGATCCCCCCCCCCCCCCTAGCTCTCCCTCTTTCTCCAAGACAAATAAGATCGAAATAAATACCCTTAGATGTTCATAGAGCATATCCATTGCGGTCGGTTCAGGGAGGAGAGGAGCTCTGCTACGGTTCTTCTCGAGGCGACTGAGGGGCCTCCACTGCAGTGGAGGCTCAGGATGGCTTGAATCAGACAAACGCAAAAGCATTGAGTGGAATTGAGTCATACGAAAAGAAAATGAAAATGTCTTTTTTTGGGGGGCGACAGAATAACATACGATATGTATTCGAGTAGATTGTGCGTCTGAGAAAAATGGAGGTTTTTTTGGAGTGAGTGACCGACCGACCAAATACATGTTGTGGTTGCCCGGTTGGAGTCGCGCTCACCTGGTAGCACTTGGGAACTCCTTTAATGTCACAAGTAAAATGTTGCCCTGTCGGTCTTTGAGCGGTTCGTAGTACACTTGCCCAAGATCTTTTGTTCCCAGCGAAGACTGACAGCAAAGCAAAGAGGAGGAGGAGGAGGAGGAGGATTATCTTGTAGAAAAGTCAGACGCTAATGCAAAAGATATAGCCGGAAGCGATTGCCCTACTTGATTCTTCCTACCTGGAGCTGAGAGACCGCTTTCAAAATATTGTGCCTGTTCTGTAGCACGGATGAGCAAGATGAATGAGCAGAGGAGAGTTCTTGCTGGAGCAGAGGCACTTGCTCCCATGCACAGGACAACTGCAGGAAATGGATGGCATTCTGGTCTTTGTTGCATCCTCTGTCAAATAACTTCCGTACGTGGCACAATTGAGAAGAACCGACATCTGCGTGACGAATGCATTCCAATATTGCACTGTGCATACGCCGACAACTGACGTCATTATGACTACTTGCACAATTTAGATGAGATTGTTTTTTCAGCATTTTTGCCCACGACATTCATCAAGGAGGAGACTGTGCCTTCTCGGCAGCATGAATATGCCACCATGGGAGGAATGTCGGTGCCATTCGACTGCCATCGCTGGACACCAAAGGGGTGTTTATGCTTTTTTTGCGCCTGTCATGGGCAGCATCGTCACAGCCCCGCTTTGTTCAGCGGAAAGGGCGGTGCTGTTGGACAGTTCCAAGCAATGCATCCATTTCCGCGGCTTGGAATTGAAGCAGATTTATATGGGACAGGAGATGTGAGACAATCTCTTTTCGTCAATGGATGCTACAGCTGCGTGCTTGCTTTCAACATTTAGCTTGTAGCACACGTACAAATTCCACTATGACGTCCCTGATCCACTGCTGACATGGATGCTTTGATCCTCTCCTCTTTCATCTGAAACTGCTTCGTGTAACAAAGAGGGTACAGAAAGTGCTTAAGAATGAATGTCTCTCTGTGTCTTTGTGTTGTCATGTTATTTGTTATTTAGTTTTTTTTTGTTCTTTTGACTTGAAGACGCCGCCGCGAGAGTGGCTGCCTTTCCAGCAGCTCCTGTATTTTTTTGTTGTATTTTGTTTTTCTACTTTCTTCACTTTGCTGCTGTGAAATGTAAATTTGTCCACTGCGAGATGAATAGAGGAAATCCAATCCAATCTAATACAACAGCTGTCTAAAAAAATGCTTCATATGTCTGTTGCGTGAGTTCCCAAACGTTGCCATCATACTGCGGGTGCTCTGTTCACCAAACATGTTACTCGGGAGCTCACCTTGGCAAACCAAACAAAGTTGTGAGCGAGAGTAGTTGAGCAGCACGAGATTTCCACCAGTGGGAGCTGATCTTCAGCTGTCACCAGGATGTTTTCCTTGTGGTAAAACACGGCTGCCAAGTACACGCCCCTAATGAGAGTGTGAGAGAGTGCGCTTGAGAGATTCGAAACAGTGAGTGTGAGAGATAAAAACGTGGCTGCGAATGAAAATTTGAGAGAGTGAGTGTGAGAGATACAACACGGCCCTAATGAGAGTGTGAGAGAGTGCGTGCGAAAGTGTGAGCGTGTTTGAGAGATTTGAGAGTGTGTGAGACGCATAAAACACGGCTGCCAAGTACACGCCCCTAATGACAGTGTGTGAGATTGTGTGTGAGTGTGTTTGAGAGATTTGAGAGAGTGTGTGGGAGAGTGAGATTGTGTGTGTGGGTGTGTGTGAGTGACAACGTGATTGTGAGAGAGAGAAAGAGAGAGTGTGTGTGGTGTGTGTAAGCAAGAGTGAGAGTGAGTCAGAGAGTGATACTAAGAGTGTGAGAGTGAGATTCTCCCCCCCCCCTCCCGGAAATCTGTGTATTCCCAATGAAGCCCTGACTCCAACCCTCTGCCACTGTATCACCGCTTGCTGGCCCAAAAAATGGTCAGAGCTGTCCTTGAACACGAATGTACAACTGTCAGCAAGGTAGACAGAGGCAGGCAGCCAAGATGGGGAGGGGGAATTACCTCTGTAAGAGACGAACAAATTTGGTCGCAGACTGGAAGAGTTGTTTAATGCCCCGAGACATGGACAGGCGAATACCGGGGCTGGGGGCTCTCGGGTTCTCTGTTGAAATAGCACAACGGAAACGACTTGCCCGAGTCACTATTTGTTGTGTCATGTTCGAGACTTGCGCATCCATGGAGCTTCTGTCGCTTCCTAAAAGTTGAAGAGGTTGATCTCAATTGTAGCAGCAAATATAAAGTGAGGTTACCTTTGCAGCACCCTCTGTTATGAGGCTCCCCGGCATCTTCCAGAAGTTTCCTCACAAGAGCTTTGTGGTTTTTGTCTTGAGACTTGACACCGGTGCACTCTTTCCAACCTGTAAAAGGACAAAAGGCGTTACATAAAGATGGAAACTTTCACTCCGCTAAGCCTTTGCCTGCGGTCAAATCTCAAGGCCTCAGCTGTCAATTGTAAACCATCGCCGCAAATGTCAACATAATTGGATGGTTTTGCCGTGAAACCTTCAAATGAAAAGCCACAACCGAACATTATCAACGTTGCTCAATCGTCAACATTTTTTAAAAAGTGTAGATATAATCTTTCTGAATAAGTCAATACAAAACAATTGAAATAATGTGGTTGTGCAGTACAGTACAGTGATACCTCAGCCTACGAACTTAATTGGTTATCAGAAAGTGTAAGGCGAAATGTGTGTCTTCCAAACATTAAAAATGAGAATAATTTGTTTCCAGGTCCCCATAAAACATCATTTTCTACTAAATAAGCCTTAAAGCTACACAAACTATACTTTATTTTATGTAGAATAAATGTGCTATTGTATTGTAATTACAGAAATAAACTGTACTGGATAATAAAGTCATTTTATTGACCTTTGTGATGGTCGTTGATGTAGTTGCCTCTTGATCACACTGCCCCCTACTATCTGCTTTTCGTTAATCCAAATCAACAGACGTTTTTCAACCTCTTCTATTGCCTGAGACCGTTGCTTGGACAACACAGAAGCACACCCTTAGCCACACGTAGCAATGGTCGACTTAGCGTACTGGTACTGGGACGCTAAGTCAAACAAACGCACACCTCGTTCGTGTTTTTCGATGATCTCCTTCTTCTGCTCGACCGCAATTTTCTTTTGTATCCTCTTCGACTTAACACAAGCCTGTGGTGGGGTCTTTTTCGGTCCCACAACAGCAAAAGTACTCCTCTCGATAGCAAACCACGTCTGCACTCAAAGGGGGTGTGGAAACTTAGTCTGCTGTGTGGTTTGGTTCGTCCGCCGAAAACTAGTTGGTATGCCAAGATTATATTCTCGCGAATTTAATGTTCGCAAGGCAAAAAATTAGTGAGCTAAAGCGTTCGTAAACTGAGGTATCACTGTATTTTGTTTTTGGCCGTGTTTTAAATGAACCAACCACATTGAAACTACTGTGAAATCGGGAGTAAGCTAACAGCTCCCACCATTTAAAGTGCCTACTATGGCGGGCACTAGGACCAGACATCTCACCCAGCAGGTGTACGGGAGGGGGCAGGTTTATATCACATATACGTATTTCACTGCAGTTTCCGTTTTGGTCCCCTTTTCTACTTGTTAGCAGTTGGAATAAAGACGTACTCCAATCGACCGTGTGTTCTCATTCCTCAACTGCTACACTACTATAATTAACCCTAAATAAATATGACATTGCCTCACGCACTTTTTCCTTTTTTCACTTTCGGACGCTTGAAGATTTTGCGCACCAGATGCCGCTCATTTTGAACCGTTCACAGTTTCATCCGTTGTGCCTGAACACGATTGTGAAAAATCATCTGCGTCACAATCATCGTGTGGCATCATATCTCAGCATGAGGGGGAAGTTACCGCCGGCGACGAATCTAAATTCATCCCCCTGGCAGCCGCGACGCAAAACCCCCACGGTCACGGGGATATCTTTTAAGCCTCCACCTTTTAATCATTCAGTTATCTACCCACCGTCACATGAAGGCGAATGACATCGTATAACGAGAGCAGAAAAAGGAACACGAGGCTTTCAAAGAAAAACGTGCATCCAGGTTGAAGACGCTTACCCGAAGGAGCAGCGCTGACCGGAGTAGAACGCCGAGGCGGGCCCCAACCTTTCACATTATAGGCACTCGCCCTGACAAAGTAAGCCACTCCCTGCAGATGAACACGTTCAATTATGACACTCACTTTAAATATCATGACATTATTTCTATTGCCACTTTGTTTTGCTGAAGTCAAAAAGTTGGGTACATAAATGTGTGTTTGCAGTGGCGAGCCGTCAAGGCCTGAAAAGCCTTCCGCTTCATCTGCTGCCCTAAAATTGTCTGAAACTCGGACTGGTGTGACTTATATTTGCTCCATGAATTCTTATTAAATAATTGTCTTTCAGCTTCCTTTCGTGACTTTTCCTCTGTTGCGCCGCTTCCTGATGTGTGCTTTCATATTTAAGCATTTAACCAATCACATTTCAGCCATCATTTGTTTCCAGGGTCAGAAATCCACCTGGACGCCTTCGCAATCACTTCTGCAGGCCCTATAGCATCAAATGTGTCGATCAAACTCTTGCTCGAAGCAATCAGATTTCAAATTGACAACCCAAAAGTGGTACCAGCGCCTTCTTGAAGTCACAAGGGCGTCCTGGCCAGAACTAGCACACCGAATCGGTAGCGAGCTGCATAAGCAAATATATTTTATTTAATAGCGGGTGGGTTTTGTCAACCCACAATGGCTGACGGGGAGAAGAAAAGGATTTGTTTGGCCATTTACTGTTAAATCCATTTTCAAGACCGACTTTTCAAGAAAAAAATGGACGTCATTAAAGGTGGGTTAGTTATTTCCTGGCTAATGGTGCCCCCTAGTGGACTTGTAGTAAATCACACCACGGTTACAGCTATGGATTGATTCAGACGGAGGTAGCGCTTCTGAAAGCCTAGCGATTAAATCCACGGCCCGCTACGGTTTGTTTGATGTCTTACAGCGATGAGTCCCCGGATAGCGCAGGAAGGATTCTTGGTCTCTGTAATTTGGCTTGAGCCGAGTATGCGCTTGAAGTTTGCTGAGGTGCTCCATTCCACTGCAAAGCCAAAGAAATCTCACAGATTTTTTTTTTCCTGTTCAGGTATTCAAGTTGAAGTTTCGAGGCCTCGGTCGGCTAAGGACAGCTTTGATATTTGTGCAGTTGGAAAACAGTTGCAAAAAAAGGTACGTGGATTCTTTTCCCGTTCCGTGTCAGAAAACATCTACATTCATTCCGTGAGCAAAACATTAAATCATAGTTCAGTTTTCAAAATTGATGCAAATTGATTGCTAATGATGCAACAATGTCATTAATTTGTAAAATAGTCTCGGTGAAATAAAAAAAAGTGGAATGTTTACCTTTGTAGCAGGTGATGAGTCCCATTCGGTCACCTTCAAGCTCTTTGATTGCCACAAACAGAGAAGACGTGCTGGTCACCACAATGGATACTTGGCAGGGAGCACCTGGGACTTCTGGATCAAATATTTCAAATATATCAAAAACGTAGAGACGTATCACATGTCTTGTTGAAAAGGGAAATGCGAGTTCTTATGTACCTAGTTGTGCAAATGAACAAAATGAATGTTATGAATGAAATGAATGTTAACAAAAGAAGCTAATCAAAGCAGACAAAGGCCAACATCCCAAGCAGACCGCCGACTGACCCGTGTGGTGAAAATTCTCCTTCATCCGGCAATAAAGTTGCAGTCTGAGGCTCCAGAGTCTGATTTGTCGATGGCCATCAGCCTGCGCGTGAGGCCCGGCCCCGGCCTTCTTCAATAACTCCTGCTTCTTCTCATCCACCTTTTCTTTGGCCAACGTCACGAGATCATCAAGCTTAATCGTCCATTCTTCTGGTCTGCATACTAGCAGTCACACAATACAAAAAGAAAAACCAAGGCTCCATCTTCAATATCCGTTGTAAGAAGGCATTGCATTGTAACTTACGTGTTCCGTGAAACTTACGAGGGGAAACCAGATGCAGGGTTAGCAAATGCTAGTTGTTGGTTTGTTTTGTTTGTTTTTTGTTGTTGGGTAACCTGGGCTCAGACTCTCGAGCCCAAGTCCTTTGTTTGAAATTGTGGACCAAAACAATGGGGGACTGCATGTCAGTCAACTTTCGCTCCATCTCCGACATCTCCAATCCGGTCTTGCTCTGTCCGTGCTTCTGCTATCTGTGTTCATTTGTGTCTCCTTCTCATGTAGTCTCTTTTTTTCCCTCACGTGGCTAACCAGAACAGCATTAAAACTATTCATTTTTATTGTGTATATACCTTACCCCAGGTTAGAGTTTTTTTTCTAATATGTAAGCATACTACATATTCATTTGTTTAAAAACCTGACCCTCTCATTGATTTTTAATTAACTTGAAATCACCTTCTTATAAAAGACAATATATAAATCAGTATGTATGGTATTGTAATGGTGTGATCACTGCCACAATGTCATATTGGTTCATTGCTAACCTGTAGAATCTACTGACATCTAAAAAGACAGAATTGTAATTATTTTAGCTTTCAATGTTTTGTAAGGTGCAACTGCGTCAAGCACATTGAGCGAGCTCGCATGTCAAATGCGCAATTGAAATAAAGCCGCCATGCTACGCAGGTCAAACGTGGAAGCAAATATTACGGGCGTCGCTTAAAGAGCGATGATAGATTTTATTTCAACATTGCTCACTCACCCCCTTGCTCCGTTTATAGTTTGGGCATTTGTTGACAAGGTACTTGCTTTTTTTTCCCCTATTAACGCAATTGCTTCTTCTAATGACTGTTTCAAACCATGTACGTACTGTACTTACAAATTGGGTTGTGTCTAGCTCCGGCCTTTACTAGCACATGAAGTAGCGGTGAATTGTGGGTAAGGGCAGCCACATCCAGTGGGACAAGACCCTGTTGGCTCACTCTGTTCACCCCCCTCTCCCGGTCTTTCACCCAGTCCCTGTCTTTCTTTTCTCCTCTCTCCCACAGGCTTCCACTTCCTCCACCTCCTCCAACGCGTCCTCCCCCGCAGCTATTGTGGATACGGGACAGCAGACTTTGTACAGCCAACGTGTCTTCATTCTCCACCGCATCCCACAAGGTCTTGTACTAACGTGGAGATAAGAAGATGCCCTTAGTAGTTGTGTTCATTGATGTTGATTGTTACATCTAATATCTGTTGCAGTGGTGGGCCGTCAGGGCCTGCAAGGCCTTCTCTGCTGGCCTAAAAAATCCTGAATGTCAATCATATTCTGTCCATTAAATGTGATGAAATCATTCCAAATAGTCTTTCACCTTTCATTGCTTTCTACCCGAGCGCCTTCACAATCAGTTCTGCGCGCCCTGGAGCATAAAATCATTTCAGATCATCAAATCATTTAGAAAGGTTGGATAGCTCCAAAACTAGCAAAAATAGAAAATAATATTGCTATTTTATGAGGGTATCATGAATCCACATGTTCATAGTAAAAATTTGAACAGTTTAATGACATTCGTTGTACTAAATTCATCCTGTCTACTTGATAACTAATGTTAAGCAGATTCCTTACTTACAGACAGTGTATTGTCGGTGTTCAAATACCTGACATGTTTCGGCGACTACTTCCGCCTTCGTCAGAGTGTCACGGATGTTGCTGTGACGCGCCATTTTCAGCTGGTGTTGCTATGAGGGCGTGACCTACCTGTCAGAACTGACAGGCAAGCCACGCCCCCCGCTGTCCGCTGTTACACAGGAAACCTACACATACTGACCAATATCTCCTTTGGACATCTGAACACCCCACCATTCATAAGTTGTCAGTCGTCAGAACATTACATGAACGCACCACAATAATCACGGACCCGGAAGACAAAACACAGGAGGAAAAACATATACAACACGCACTGAAAAAATGCCAATATCCCCAGTGGGCAATAACTAAAGGGGCAGAGCAGGTCAAAAACAAAAACAACACAAGACAGGGAAGAAAGAAAAAGCAAACAAACAAACAAGAACACAGAGCAATGGTAACACTACCGTACATAAGAGGAATCACAGAACGCATACAAAGGGCACTGAGGAAACACAACATAAACACACCGGTCAAACCACACACAACTCTCCGTCAAATCTTGGTACACCCAAAGGACAAAATACTCCCGGAAAACAAATGTAACTCAATATATGAAATCCCATGCAAGTCATGCAATAAATCATACATCGGGGAGACAGGAAGGAGTTTCAATACAAGAAAGAAAGAGCACAAGAACGAGTGCGAGAAGGAGACGGCAACAATCCAAACAAGAGCAATAAAAGAACAAGCACAACAGGAGCACCATAAATCAGCCATCACGGACCACTGCAAAAGAGAGAACCACATCATGGACTGGGAGAAGGCCAGAGTCATCCGCACCGAAGACAACAAACATCAGCGCTGGATCAGGGAGGCCATTGAAATCCGAAAGCGAGGACCAAGGACCATCAACAGGGATGAGGGAGCTTACATGCTCTCTACTACCTGGAGCAGCATCCTGGAGGGACGAGCGGACAGCGGGGGGCGTGGCTTGCCTGTCAGTTCTGACAGGTAGGTCACGCCCTCATAGCAACACCAGCTGAAAATGGCGCGTCACAGCAACATCCGTGACACTCTGACGAAGGCGGAAGTAGTCGCCGAAACATGTCAGGTATTTGAACACCGACAATACACTGTCTGTAAGTAAGGAATCTGCTTAACATTAGTTTAATGACAGCATTTCTTAAAGGACAACCGACGTCTCCGGACAAGTTGTGTCCATCATTTGTAAAAATGGCTTCAAATGACTTCTACTGAGGGTATTTGACAAAGATTCCACCGCATATAGCTAGATTTTACGTTTTAAGACTCGCGCTGAATATTCCGGAAGTCTTGTTTTTGAGTTGGTGACGAGTCCTCACCGTACGTCACTGAAGGAACGCCCCTGACCGAAAAAAAAGGACACATTGTAGCAGTCTTTCCATCACGTCAATGCATTTTGCTGTACTTGTTTGGTCTGAAAACTTTGTGTTGCACCAAAAAGAGGCAGAAGAGGGCGACAAAGCTCCGTGTAAGGAATTAATCAGCCTGTGGAAACGGGCTGATTAATTCCTTACATGGAGCTTTGTCGCCATTTTCTGCCTCTTTTTTAGTACTACATCCCCCCCCCCCCCCCTATTGCCTCAAATTGGCACGGAATAAATTCTTTAATCGACGTCCAGCAAGGCAAGATGTCTTGGGGTGACGCCACGAACAAGGGGGCGGGACCTTCTGAAACTGGCCACTTCCGGGTTCATTTTTTTTTTGCTGATTTCAGACACTTGAAGTCATTTTTATTGATGTTTTGCATTTGACTAAAAATATCATACTGCGTGTTTTGCTATCAAACGTTTTTCTGACGTCAGTTAGGAAATATAAAAAAGTGATGTCGGTTGTCCTTTAAGTTTCTTCAAGTCACAAGTCATTTCCAGGCCAATGGCACCCTCTAGTGGACGTGTAGTAAATCACACCACGGTCACAGCTATGGATTGATTCAGACGTAGCACTACCGACGGCCGAGGAGTAACATGCACTGCCCGCCATTGGTCTGTCGTGATGGCATACAGAGGCTAAATCAACTCTGGCACGGTCCAAATATTTCTGGCACTAATTCTATATTATGTGCCTCAGGCAGAGTCGGATGCAATTGGTCAAATGATAAATCTGAGTTTCGGACAAGGGCCCGAAAGCAGAATGTCACATCAAGTGCTCGCTCGCCATAAGGACGGGAAACGACATACAACGATCACCCTTTAAAATACTAATTATCTTACGGCATCTGCAGATTTTCCAAGGTGCTTGGGTGTGTCGGTTGCCCCGCCGACAGAAGAATCTCCTCCCCTTAGCCTGACCGATAGGTTCCGATAGAGGCGCTTGGGTGACACCGGACCCAAAGCGCGCCGGCGATGCGGTGGCTTCTTTGTGGATGCAGACATGACAAAGCAGGAGGAAAGAGGAGACTCGGCAGAAAGCAAACTAGAAGAAAGAAATGGCAAGCCTCAAGATGGTGGTGTTAAAGGTCATTAAAAAGAATGGTACATCATTTGAAATTGTTTGAAGACCCCCAACCGTAGAAAACCGAAGGATGAAGAAGTCAGCAAGAAAAACTTTCAAATATCAAGTGCATCGAGGGCTGGAAGGGAAATTAAAAGAGGAGAATACAAATCAGAATAGTTCGCCTAGAATAGATTTGTCAATAATTTGAAGCCAACTACCAAGTTCTTTAACCATTCCCATTTCAACTCTCCCTCCTGTTCACGTGTCAACTGTATACGTTATTCATAGGGTGCTTTAAAACAACCGTTGCGGGCGGCATACAAAGTGGAGTCAATATTAGTCATCAAATAACAGACAATCAATTGAGAACATTAAAAAAAAAAGATATAATAAACACTAAATAAAACAATAAAGATATACAAAACACTAGAACAGTGCGTGTCCAGAACCCAAAAATGTGTTCTATGAACAGTTTTTAAAACGAACAGCGACAGGCTGTGTCGATAATGACAATGAAATGTCCCAAATTAATTGCTGCATGCACAGTAATCCATCTGACTTGGAACAAAAGCATGGAATACCGTTCGCAAATTGCTGTTGAGAAAAGAGAACCTTCCACACGAACTCCGTAAAATGACAACTTATTGATCAAGCAACAGCACCGGTTTGCGGAGAGGGAAAAGTCGCCGTTTTGTCACTATTTCCCGAGATTGGTCTCTGTGTGTAAACTCAATACATCCGAGGACCAAATTCGAAGCTTTTTGCCCCGACAATGCCAATTCTGTCAAGAATACTAAAGAGACACTGCCTGGAACCTGCCGCCACGTGGGCTTGCGACAGCAAAGGCTGATAATAACAACCGTGCACTGTTATTGGTATCATTACCGTGCAGAGTTTGTTTGTTTGTTTGTTTGTTTGTGTGTTTGTTTATTATGCTTTACATCAGCTTTAAAGTGCTGGCGGGTTAACAAGGGGATTCGCTTTGAGGCCTTACAGATAAATGAAGGCAAAACATCTGGAAAAAGAAAGGACTGTATGCAAACGCCGCTTTGGAGCGCAGCGCGGACGTCAATTGTATATTGATGCACGCTTACAAAGTCGCGGCAATGACTTGTGACTAATATACATCATAAGGCCTTCGTGGTTTTGCATCTGAAATTCTGTCACATCTCAGCGTCTGGTGATAGCGATAGGCGGTGTAATTTTTTTTTCTTCTCCATCTCAGCTGGGGAGCGTACATGTTGCATCAAATGTCAAAACTGCAACGCGGAGGGTGAACTCGCAAATGTTTGACTTTTGTTTTCATGTTTAGAATCCCACAAGAAAAAAAAATGCATTATTTTACATAGCCTTCGGTGGGAATATAAACTTGAATGAATAAAAATAAGAGGACGTGAATAACATATACATAACTCAATGTAATGAGAAGTGAAATCACCTCTTGATCCACTGCAAGACTAATAAAGGCTAATCCAATGTAATCCAATCAAACATACGGCCATTTTGCAAACAAGCGGTGTGCAGCTCCATTTGTGTCACGAAAGAAGGAAAAGAAAAGAGACAAAAATGAAAAAAGTAACAAGTTGTAATCAACTTTGCACAAGAATTTGTGAAGCTCACCTTCACACATCATTTAGATTCCCAATGGTCGCTTCAACGTGACACTTTTTGCCGAATAACCATCTTTTGATCAAATCAAATATAATCCAAGGACGTGAACACAGAACTCTGTGGGTGAGATGCACCACAATGTATCTCGGTGATGAGAGCACACCCCTAACCCTCCTCCTGGATGGGCCGGCTGGCCCTCCTCTGCATGGCTCACGTCATGTCAGCTGCAAGTGCACTGCGAAAAACTTGTGTAAGATTATGTAGTTATTGTTCGATTTATAAATTACATTGATTTGTATTCATAATTATTCTTAAAAAAACCATTAAAGCGAGTTAAAACAAATAGGGTACAGCTAGTTCTGAAGAAGGAATGCCTCTTTGTGTTGTCATATTATTTATTATTTTTGTTTTTTTTCCCCTAGGTGGCGGGCGGCGCGTGAACACGCAGCGGCTCCCCTTCTCGCCCGGCAAATTGGCATTTTTGTGTTTATTATGTTTGTTCTAAGTCATTCTAAGTGCCTTGCACGTTGGGTCCGAGAGGACAGTATTTTCATCTGTGCTGGATGTCATGCATAGTAGCATATTTGACAATAAACTCGACTTTGACTTAAACGACTGTACAAAAGGTCACTGGTAAAACTGTATCTAATGATGTGCAGAACGATTACATGATAAAATGTAGAGATGAGGTGACTCGAACGAGATGAAAGATGTCTGGTGTTGTACAACAGGAAGTGGCTGTCATTAAGCACGGCGAAGCAAGAGTAAAGCCAGTTGTTTTCATATTTGTTGGTGTGTTTGGCTCCCAGCTGAATCCATGTGTCTATTTTTATCTTGGAAGGGGCCGGGATTTTTGTTACACATTAGTGAGCATTCCACTACATACAGTATTTACCGTTGCGGGCGAATTAAATGTCGCTGAGCCTTAAATCACGGGGGCTCGAACGTTTTGGACCGAAGATCTAATTTTAGCCCAACCATCTCCCGCGATCGCAAGCACACACGCACGCCACGATGAGCAACGGTCATAACGCGCATTAAGGCGAAAAGAAAAATTAAGTAGACACAATAATTGGAGTTCGTTAAAAACGAAATAATTGCATACCTTTCTGGGAGACCAGGTGCAGAGCCATGCGACATACCGTACCGTTTTTAAGTGCTTCTCTCGGTGCCCCGGATTGCCATTCTTTGCCAGTGTCGTCGGTGAACTGCACGTGAAACTAACTTTGATAGTTAGAATAACAAAAGCTATATCGCGACAGCTCTAATTTCAAGGTGCCATTGCAAACAGCTGAACGCTAAAAAAAATTCCAGTGACGCTATCAAGTTGAAGTTTTTTTTTATATACTTTTCGTGAAAGCGAGACTGACAAGGTGATTGATTGACTGACTGATTGATTTATTGATTTATTTATTACTAATAAGCGCGCCGACACCTTTTTTGTCTGACGCCCTTTGAGATCGACTTGGGACCCGGAAGCGTAATGGCCACGTCTGCATTGAAGGGTCAGATTTAAAATTCAAGCAAGAGCTTCAAATCACAATGTACTTCAACATTAAAGTTTATGATACTGAATGTACTTATTTTTTCCTTGATCTCTTAATTTTTTTGCCACTGCTTCGTATGAATCTTAAGTCATAGTTAGAGTAACATGCATAGATGTAATTGGCTTTAAAAAAACAATGAGTAATTGACACCCACTAACAGCTTTTGTCACTTTTAATATCAATAAAGTTTCGATTCAGTACAGGGTTAGCGAGTTAGCATTAGCATTATTGCACACACATTGCTGTTGTTGCTGATAGGTTTGTAATTAAATATTTTAAACATTGTCGAGGATATAGCGTTTAGGAACATGGTCACAACAGAAAAAAACATCGCTTAATAGCACGTATTTTCCTATTTAGTATTATCTCAATTGGATTAATTGCAGCTAATTAGTTTAACATTTGTTAGCACCTGTCAAAATTATGTTGTCGATAATGTGTCGTGTTGGTTTTGTGTGCGTGATTTTGAAGGGCATATCTCCTATATGGCACACAAGGAGATTATATATGACAAGATTCACTTCAGGCACGACCCAAGATGGAGTGGGCGCCTGGGGCCTGCTGAGGGAGGCGGCTTGCTTCTCTGCGTTGCTTGTGTGATTGAAATGCTGGAAACATGTGAGATTTCAGTGAGTAATACTGTGTTTTGGATGGTTAAATAACACTTATTTGTTACTCTTATTATACGCTTACAATAATTGTTTTAAAACGCAACTAAAACTACCCGAGACCAAAACAATGCTAACGTGAGCATAATAAATAAACACAAAGCATTTTGATGGGTTATGGAATAGATTTTCCCCCCAGCCTTCATCCAAGAGGTCAAATTTGGGGAACATTTTTGTTTGATTTACCGTTTTATTTGCGGGGGGGTTATGTGTGACTTTTCCGTTCCTTCTTTGTTTTTCAGTCAGTAAGGAAGGCGCATGCTTTGTCCGCTATCAGTGGGTTGCTAAAGTGTTCTCCGGGGGCTTTGAGACAGTTGCTCCAACAAGACCATCGAGTCTCTATTCGTTTTATAGATTCTCTACTCGGTAAGAAACATTGCTGTACAGAGGTGGGAAACCAACAATACTGATTTGAAAAGGGGATAAAACAGTGTCCTGTCCTCCAACGTCGACTTTTCTCATAATTTCTTCTATGCATCGTTGTCCATGATACATCAAAAGAAAGCCTATTGAGCAAATCAGTTGAAGAGACAAAACGTATCGAGCAAATTACCACCTAAAGGGTCATTAATGCCTCACCGTAACCACAGGGATGCTTCACGCTCTGATGGACCCAGTCACCCTGGAGAAAGTCGATCAAGGTAACAAGCAAATATGAATAAGCACTCCTCTATTACTGATACACAAATTATGCATTTATGCAACTTGCAAAACTTGCAACTTAAATCATAACAGCATAGACGTGCATGAGCAATAGTCCTCCACTGTCCTCTGACAGTTACGTGTCTTTTTATTCAAACAATCACATTAGCGTGCTGTGTGATGATACATTTTCTTACTGTTGAACCCTCAGTGAACTGAGAGTTTTAAATCAAGATCTAGAAGTTTGAATATAAATGACAGAATGATTTTATAGCTGTCGCCTGAGAATGCCTAAGGGGAAACTTTGATGTAATGTGAGACTTCTGTTGAAACTTGGGATATGTAAGAAAAAAATGACACAACTAAGTTTCTTCATCAGTTAAAAACTCATGAAGTGAGAAAGTCGTGGGTGCAACACAGAGCAGTGTTTCAACTCATCATGAGTGATTTGATCAATCAGGATGTCACATGAACATTATGTTCATTTCTTATACAAGTGTTTTTTTGGATTGGATATGCCTTTATTAGTCTCACAGTGGAGAAATTTACATTTTCTCCTCTGTTTATGACAGTAAAGGACAAACAAAAGAATGAATGAATATTCATAGACTAAAAACGATGGTTGCTTCAATTTGACGTGGCGATTCCATTTGGTTGCATGCAGGAGTCATTGAAAATATGGTTTAACACGTTGATAGATAAGGGGCATACGTATAACTTCAACACTTAACGACAGTACTGTACATGCAATATAATCACTTTGGACACAATCATACACGTTTCTCTATATGTCGTGTTTAGTTCTGGTTCTGTTCCTGGTGGAGCTCCAGAGTGAGCTGCCACTGCACTACATTTTGGAACAAATAAACAGACAGGTAAGAAAGCTGCCTGGAGAGAGTAAAATCACCTTTTGTACACGTGAACTGTACGCGAAAACAGGTAGCGTCACCTTAGCAGCCAGCAACACATCCATAACTCGCGCATGTCTCCCTTGCTGCTGTTGTGTAACCTTTGGGACGAGGGGAGCAGTGGTAAAAATCGCAGCAGCCCACCCTGCAAGTGCAATGTAGGAAAATCGATGGCAAAAACACAATTCACCTCCTCAGAGGTTTGCGTGAATAAAAGTGTTCAGAATGTTATTTAAAATGTGGGCAATTTGAGTACTCTATCCACCTCAAGAATTATATTGCTGTCTATCTTTTGCTGTGTAATGTGGTTTAATAGTTTTTATTACTGCTTCAGGCGATTGACCAGCTCAACGTGAAGAGTTTCTTGCCAACGTTCAACTTCTTAGGGAGTCTGGTGGAAACCGTTCCCAGTGTTGCCTTTATACTGGTGACTCAATACGGTGAGGCCCGAGCGAGACTTGCAAAAAATTGTAATGTGTAAACTTGAGAACAGTTTTACAAGGGTGTCAAACTCCCTTTTTGCCGCGGGCCACATTGGAGTTCCGGTTTCCTCTCGGGGGCTGTTATGAATTTGGAGAAGCCATTACAATGTTTCATCCCCTCCACGTATTACATATAAAGCACACAACAAATTAAGGAATGATTTGTTTTTAAATGTGAATTTAAAAAAAATTCCTGCATTGTTGTTGTGGTTTATATGGGACAATTTGAAATTTAGTTCCCGACTTTAGGTAAGTGTCATGGAATTTCACAAGCTTGATTTACTTTCATGGGCCGAATAAAAAATGTGGCATGCCACATTTTGCCCCTGGGCCTTGACTTTGACACCTGTGAGTTATAACAAAGGCCTTGTGTTGATTTCATCATCTGCGATTGATAAAGACTTACCCTGCTGTTGTACATTGACAACTTGCTTTTAAAACCTGTGCCACTCATTAAAACTATTCACCGAAACCTCGGCGCTCTCTGCGGTGCGGTTGAGTGTGCATTGTAATAGAGAACAAGGTTTATTTACCGTTGTGAATCATAACTGATTTCAATATATTTTTCTAGAACACCGTAGAGCACACCATTTTTTCAGTCCGATCCCCATTTCAACCAATTTATTGATGATCCTGTCCTCCTTTTTTAGGTAAACTTTCCCATGCGTTGCTGTACCATACACATTGCACCTGACACTATTTTATTTCTCTGACCTCACTCGATTCACTTTCTCTAAGTGACCTTTTCAACAATGCTGCACTGAGATGCTGCGTCACGCTCGTATGTGACGCATAAACAAGTCCATGTCTGTTCGTTCTTTCACATGAAAACGGTGTGAGATCCGAGCCGTAGTTATTCAGCTGCAAGGTAACCCAGTATTTGTTTGCGATACCCCACCGGTATAACACGAATGCAAATTCAACTCTCATTATAAAAAAATCGATTCTCGCTCTCAGTTTTATGATTTATTGCGTGTTTCTCTTTCTACAATTTGTTCACCCCGGTGAGCATCTTTGTAAGTTTTCCAAGCTCCTCTTGGAAACAAATAATAGTGAGGTGCCCGATTGCTGACGTAAGATGCAGGCTACCTCTATTGACCGTATGTCTGTCTGTGGCCCGTCACTCGACACTTCTCTGTGGAGTTGTTATGACAAACGACAACAGCCCTGCATCGACAACATGAACTGAGTGTATATATGTCACATGATCACTCTTGCCGTCCGTCTGTCTACCGAACCAAACTACTTCATATCTTTCAGTCCAATTTTTTTAGATACAGTATACTGACTGTGTCCTTGAAAATTGTTGACAAAGTGAATATTAAAGGCAAAACCCCCTTTCCGACCACCAACAGGAGGGTTGCGTCCAAGAACGACTTGAGTAACCTGCGATGGCTGCTCTAAAAATAGCTCACCGGTGATGACACATTGTGATTTTCTGTGAATGGTGTAGTCGCGATCATGAAAAAAAAAATGTACATTGAACACATTTGTGATATCAGAACTGTGATTCAAAGTGGTAGCTCCTTTGGATTAATTGGTACCCAAAAGGTAGTTTGAAAAAGCCCGACTTCCTCTTTGAGTGATATTGCGAAACCCAACTTCTGTCTCTTTTGTTCTTTTCATACTGTGCTCTTCCCACTCTCCACCCCCTTTTCTTGCGACGGCTGCGTCTCATCTTGACCGCCTCATATTCTTCAGTTTGATCAAACATTTCTGGAAGCTTCACTTGGCTCACGATCTGCTTCTCAAAGCCGCCTGGCTTTCGCTTGGCTCGCCTCCATTGTCAATGCCGAGTTGCATCGGCGCCATGGAGTTCAACGCTGGTTTTCCTTCTGTGCATTATTTCCATCTTCTAACTGCTCTCTGCAATATTCCAATGATAACCTGATCTTCATAAAAGTGTTTTTATCTCCTGGATTCCACCTCCAACAGCCTAGATTATTTCAAGTCTTATTTCAGGTCAGGCTTTTAGCTGGCTGTTAGCAATTTACGTTCTATAAATCAACGATATGGCCCATCGTTGATTTGGTTTCTTAATAAGAAAGCCTCCATTTGGCTGGAAAGATGTTCTAATGCCTGTTTGTCAACGTTGCTCGAACCGAAGTAAACCTCACTTTGTTTTAAATGTTGTTGTTTTTCTCCAGCAACTGGCTGTGTTGTATCTTTTTTCCTTCTTCATTCGGACACTTGTCCCGACCTCACTCACATCTGTCTCATTCAGCCTCTAGCTATCCTTCTTTTGCGACATTGTCCTTATCGCAGTCCCTTTCCAAATCAGTGAAGCACTCTCATTGCGACGAAGAGTAATGAACATGTGATTAATGCTCTCGTCTCGGTTTATTCTCCCTCCCACCTGTCATTTTGTTCCTCTCTTCTTTGTAGCTGCTGCACTTTTGGTCACCGATAGACTATAAATGAATCGCAGCACTTTGTCACCAAGGCCTTTTTTTTCCAACACACATGCATACCTATAGGCCTACTCACCAGCGTAGCGTTCCCTTCAGTGTTATGCGTTTGCATACATTTTGTATGCCAGAATTTCCCCACGGTTCCATCCATACTGGTTCTTTGGCTATTTATGCACGCATCATCTCACCCAAAATGATTACTCTCCCCTTTGTCCTCCAGTGCCCTTACTTGAGCGGCTGTGCTCGGTTTTGCTTTATCCGGATGAAGGGGTAAAGGCGTCGGTTCTCTATGTTTGGCTCAAGTTGTTGGGGAGCTCCGGGGGCTCAACAGCACAGTCTCTGCCGGTAACCATTCGGGACAGAGTCTGCGTCCTGTTGCAGCAAACCTTTGCCTCTGCCACTTGCCCGCGGCTCATCAACAATTGCATTGGTAAGAAACACGTCATTACTCCTTTCTTGTTATTCTTCTTATTTATTATTATTATTATTATGTACATATATATATACAGTTACTATCATTTGATGTATAAGAAAGCGTACTGAAGTCTTCAGCCATGACTTGAAGATCACCTTGTTATATGTTATGTAATTTAACTCGGGGCCATTTAATTTTATTTATTTAATTTAGTCAAAATGACTGAAGTAAACTTCTCTATGAGTATTTTGGAGAGCGTTCCGGAAGAACGTTTTCTTATTATTCTCATATGCTCTTCACAAAGCAAAACTGCATTTAATTTGTTTCGTGGTTATAGGATGGTTTTTTTTTTTTTTATAATGACATCTTGCATTCCATTTCCATTCTCCATGCTTCGTGATCTCTGCAGAAATGTACATTCAGCAGCTGTAGCTGTTTTGAAAGCGCTAAATAAATGACGTAGAGTTGACACTTATTTGAATGTAGATGGATTTATATTATTCTGCTTCCTGTCGCATATCTGCGCCGCTCATTTTGCTCAGTCGGGAGTGTTCAAGCCTCCAGATGAGACTTGTGGGGTTCATATTAACATTTAATGTGCTCTATATTTTTTTATTTTTGATGACCTCAACACAACAGTGTATATTAAACGCGTTATATTTTATTCATGCAATGCATCCGCATGTTACATTTATTCAGCAAGTGAAGTCCTTTAACAAAAACCTTGGAGTTTTATTTTGATAAACGACATTACAGATCCCATTACAGATCTACGGTGAAAACACTTTGTCTCCAACTATCAACATATCCACACTCTGTATAATTTTCACAGATGTCATGAATTGTTTTGACTGCATATTTTTCATGTCGTAGCCCTCCTCTGGATTCTAGTGCAGTGGGGAGAGGCAGTGTCTGTGCTTATGAGCTACGCTGGTGATCAGTTCTTCTGCAGCCAGAATGAGGACACTATTTCCAACAGCCAAAACCAAGAGCAACGGACTCCCGACCACTGCCATCTCCCTCTCATCCTGAAAAAGGTCTCTGTCCAAACATCCTGCTTCCATGACCGAAACTTGCATTTGAATACTGACAGGGTCTCATCTTGGATTAGTGTGTCTTTGCAAAGGGAATCAAGGGGTTTCGCTCCCTGTCTGGGACAATGTGTAGATAGCGTTGGGTTACTTTACATTATCTGTACAGACTGAAAAATAACAGAAAGCCAAGTCATTTGGACCACTTGATCTCAGGCTGTCAAAACTAAACTAAACACGAATCGTCAGTGGTGTGTTTTTTTCGGAGCCGCGTGTCTTTATTTGCTTATGATTCTAACAAAGCCCTTCTCCGTTTCCAGTTACTCCTGAGTGGTGATGATACATTGCAGGTGACCGGCGCAAAGTGCATTGCGGCTATTCTTGTTCATTCCCCCACTCAGTACAGTGCTCCTTTTATCAAAGCTGACATACCAGGTAAAATGCGCTTACGGACACTGCGTACACTTTGGGATCTGTTTTCACGGTCAGCGTAAAACTAAGTGTCAGTGTGTTCTAATGGGACTAGGTTTTGATATTTTGGTAGACCCGTGCAAGACGGACGGCACAGTGTGGCACATTAACTTATTCGCTGCCATTCTCGAATATTCTGCAATTGAAACGTGTGACGTTGAGCACCATTCCCGAATTTGTTTGAGTTTTGTTTTTTCTTGCGGGGGTATGTATTGTATTGTATTTTGTACAGCCGCCCCCGTTTCAAGCTCAGATACCTCCAGACCCATATAACTTGAGAATTTACCCGAGTGTTGAAAAACCCTGGCACTGGAGCGGACACATTTTTGCACATTGTCTGTCAGTGAAAGAGTTAAAAAAACGTTATTTAGAAAAACGGCTTACTTGATTCAACGGCAATTCTAATGTCTCGTTTTCCTTTTAAAATCAGTTGCATGACAAATTTTCCTTCGTTTTTATATTCGCATAGACAGGCAAGGTTACAAAGGGCCGTTTGCGTCGTTTTGGGAGGGAACACAGTCTTTGACATTGATTTTGTTTTTTTTTGTCCCTCCAACCCCTCCTTTATTTGAACCCCCCCCCCCCCCCCCCCCCACACACACACACACACACACACCGCTCTCCATCCTGTGCTTTCACCTTAAAGAGTTTCTGTTTGACCGGCTGGCTGATACAAGTAATGAGGTCCTGCTGTGGTCTATCTACAGCTGTTTGGTGTTACTGATTGAAGACCCACTATTCTTCTCCCAGTGTCACGCAGTATATGGTGAGGGGGCTTTGAGGAAAGGCGTTTTCCCACAAATGACATTTATGATTGACGACTGAGATTTGAGGAGATTTGCACATCGTTCTGTGACTGTGACGGATTATGTACATGCTATTGAGTGTGTGATAGGTATTGAATCCCTGGTGCGCAGTCTTAAGCAGGCACTCCAGCTGACTAACGTGGATGTGATGAAACAAGGGCTCTTTCTCCTCACAAAGATATTGGAAAGGTGAGGCTGCTCAGTCACAAAAACCTTTAAAATGACAACGGACACTTATGACGTTGATTTGGCCATTGCACAACAATCCACTAGATTGCTTTTTAAAAACGTTTGGACGGTTTTTATGACATACTACAGAAGCAAAAACACAAATGTGAGCCATTTTCCATCACACGCGTCTCTATGCACACTTTTCAAAGTGTGTATATTTCCAGACTATGATTTGCACTGGCAGGTTTAATGAGATTTAAATGAAGTGTTTGTGGCTGTTATTCAGCAAAGGGCAAAACACTGTCACATTTTTGGGTAGATTGACAAACCCTGTACACATTAGAGTCTCTTAGGCTTGTCGCAATATTTTGAGCAAAGTCGAAACCTGTGTGTGTAGTATTAAACATAGTTGAAGTCAAGGCTAGATTATATTGTGCGTGTGCACGCCTGCATGTGTGTATGCAAAGATTTGAAAGGCACACCACTATTGTGGCTGTAGCGAGACAATAGTTTTGTGACAAATGTCAATATTTGGAATGACAATACTTTGTGCTATTTGTGATGTTGGCCACCTCTTTGTCTTGCGTAGGTTAAGGAGTAAGATGATTTGCATCAAGAGAGTATTGTAATTTTAAGAGCCCTTTGTCATGTGATGTGATTTGAGTTGGGACTCTTAAGAGCAGATGCACTTTGTTTCTGTGCTATGCCAACTTTGAAAAAGATGGGACATTGCAAACACTGGGATGTTTCTCTTCCATTTAATTTCAATTGTGTGTGTGTGTGTCTGTCTGTTTATCTGTGTGCGTGCGCAGGCACCCCACAAATCTGGACTTATTCCTCACTCCTCCAGCATTTGTAGCGGTTTCAAAAGCTGTGCTAGGTGGACTTTCTTCTCCCTGCCTGAGTGTAGCCACACAAGCTGCCAATGCTGCCTCCAATCTCTTTAGGTATCGACATGCATGACAGCCACATAGATAAGAATGCCAAGGATGCAAAAGCTGTACAGAATCGCCATAACTTTCAGGACCGCTGACAGTCTTATCCGTCTGTTTGAAAATTGTCGGCTAAAAAAAAGGTACAGACGCATAGATCCACCTTTATACGTTTTTACCTGACAGACAATCACGGAAGATGAGCCAGTAAGCTCTCGTGCCGCTTTTCCAATGACCC
The DNA here is from genome assembly GCF_051943395.1 of Hippocampus bargibanti. Lineage (NCBI taxonomy): Eukaryota > Metazoa > Chordata > Actinopteri > Syngnathiformes > Syngnathidae > Hippocampus > Hippocampus bargibanti. The sequence goes on from NC_142750.1 coordinate 13,961,973, forward strand.
CAAACACCAGCACACCACACAGCACAGCGTTTGCTTTTACAACAAACGCGGGTTGGGATCAACGGAATTGTGCGAGCCGACACTGCACAGTGCGCACTCGCAGCATGAGGGTTGTGGGGTTTTTGCCATAACATCTCACAAGGGGTGAGGCCCGGCCACTGCTTTTGCAGCAATTCCAACACATCATAAAGTACAGTAAAGTCTCGTTATATCGATATTCAAGGGAGTCCGAAAAAATATCGATATAACCGGGACTATCGATATATCCGACCCTGTTTGCATGTAATTTTCTCCCTGCGTGCATAGAAATAGTATCGATATAACCGGGACTATCGATATATCCGATATCGATATAACGAGACTTTACTGTACATCTCTTGAAATGCATAGCAGCTTTCACGAAAACATATCTATATCAGTACTTTGTTTGACGACAATATTGAACCATATTTACAATTTCAAATGTACTGCGGATGAGACCGCGATCGTGATTTCATGAGCAGCACAAAAAGCTCGCTACCAGTACTTATTTATTCCAAGCTCCTGAGATGTGTGCGCTCGCAAAAACTTTTACCCCAAACTTCAAAATTGTATCCATCAGTACAGAAGACATTGCAAATATGGTTGTTGTAGAATTATTATTTTAATTACAATTTGGCCCTCGGTCACTCTATCGCCACTTTGTAATGTATATTTATTGTTAAGATTTGGTTAAAACTGTTCCAGAATGAACCACCAGTCCAAACCAGTCCAGTACCATGAGTTACAAGAACTTATTGAGGCCATCACAAAAAGATTCCCTGAGCTGCCTGACTCTAGCGGCCAGCAAAGTAGAGTGAGTCTGTGTTGATACGTTTAATAAAAGTCAGACTATGGATGTGCCTCAATGAAAATGTGAAAACTGGCTACCTGAAATTTGTGTCAAGAGTTTGATGTCTTAAGTCTCGAGATCTTCTGGCTGATTTTAAGCCACATTTTGCTCAGATCGATTGTAGTATTTGTTTTAAAGACCATCTTGACCAATTCATTGCGCAGTTTGAGATGTTTTTAGATACGTTTTTTTTTTTTTTCAATTTACTTTAAAAGTGGAAGGCTGACCCTATTCCATTGTATAATTGTGTCATAAATTCTGCCGCTGCTCACCCACAGAAAAAAAAAACTTATCCTCTGACTGTAAAATGACCGTGAGAGTTTTGAAAGGTCCTTATAAATGAAAAGTATGATGATGATGATGATTAAATGTATGTATTTTTTTCCCATTTCTTCTTACCACTTTGGCCACCATGACTAATACTAACCGGAGATGGGCATCATCAGTCAGCAGCTGTCAGTATTTCGGGCTTTCCCACGCTATTGAAGTGGTCAGGAACTTGACATTGACATTCCATTTTTTTCTCGTTTAATTTTCCCATATTCTGTCTTAATAGGTGGGTCTCAAGAAGTCGGAAACCAACAGCCCGGAATCTTGGGCAGAAGGATTTCTACTGTACTCCTTGCTTTGTTTTCAGACTGCTTGCAGGTCAGCTTTGAAAGTCACATCTTTGCACAGGCAAAATAATTGCTCTGTTTTGGTGTATTTTTTATTTCTTAGCGTTTTCATTACCTTGACGGAACCATGTTTAGTATTTCTCTTGATATTTGTGTGTCGAGATTGGCCGAGGAGTGTGCTTCAGATCCTGTTCTGAGGGAGAACGCATTTACAGCGCCATCAAAGAAGAGCGACGGGCCTGACTCATTGGAGGCTTTATGCCAACGCCTCCTTCATTGTTGTGACTCTTTGTGGATACCCACCGTTGTTGTGAGCGTTGGTCGCAAATTGCAAAAGTCTGTTTTGATCCTGTCAAGTTCTTTTCAGTTGTGTACAGTTATCATTGTGGTTTGTGTGTATAGAGGATGTGTGAACATGCACCCAATCCTCAGATACTACAGGTCTTCTACTCAGTCTTGTCCTCCCTATTCACCCTCATTCCAGCCGCCATGCCTGCTTTTGTAAAAAAAATGGGTACGTGAAATTGCAGATGCATTATTTAAATGCGGAAGGGTGAAAACAAAGCCCAAACAATTCACGCGTGGCTTGATCAAAACAAGCGGAAAGTTGCGATAACTAGATTCGGGTTTTGTCGTCCACGTGTTTTCTTAAAAGTCGCTTAGGTTTACGAGTGCCAAGTCCTTCTTTCATCCACTTTTTGTCTCATCCGTCCAGCGTCCTCTGGTTTCTACAAGTTGGCTTTGGAACACAAAGGGATTTTCTGCGTGGGAAACAGGTACACTGCACTGATGTATTTGGATTGGATTAGCCTTTATTACTCTCGCAGTGGAGACATTTACATTTCACAGCAGCAACGTGAGGAAAGGAAGAAGTGGAAAAACAAAATACAGGACCTTCTGTAGAGGCAGTCACTCTCGCGGTGCCATCTTGTAGTCAAAACAATGAAAAAAAAACTAAACAAATAATGTGACACTACACAAAAGACACAGGCAGTCATTCAATCTTAAGCATTTTCGGCACCCGTTCTGTTGTATGAAGCAGTTAGATGAGAGGATCAAGCATCCTTTTCACCAGTGGATCTGGGATGTGCAAGTCTGCTACAAGCTAAATGTTGAAAGCAAACACAAAGCCGTAGCATCCAATGACGAAAAGAGATTTTCTCACATCTCCTGTCCCACATAAATCTGCTTCAATTCCAAGCTGCGACTGTTCCACATACGCATCGGCAGTCTGCGCTGATGTGTATGGGTGAACATGAAGGTTGGATCAATTAATAAACCAAGTCATTAATTGAAGTATTTATGTATTTACATATTTGCTTATCCACCCATTTATACGGGTGATAATAAATTGGTGGCGCCCCAGAAAGTTCAGACTCTAGATTTCTCTTCGCCGGTGTCTCTGTTTTCATCCCATACAGCCTTGTACTGTAAATAGCACAGCCACCTTAAGTTGACTCAATACAGTTCTCCTCTTCTTTTCCTTTGGCCTTTTCCCTTCAAGGGGTCGCCACAGCAAATCAGTGTCCTCCGTCTTTACGGTTACATATATCAAATGTGCTTTTTTATACTTGCACTATGTACAGTTTTTTATGAAACATTTTTGCACTGTTACAGTCTAAATCTCAGTCTTCTGACATTTTTATTATGCTTAGAATAAGTAGTTTTTTTTTTATCTTTTCATCCACTCCCCCACCCACTTTCAAATTGCTGCTGTGAACTGCAAATGTCCCCATTGTGGGACTAGTAAAGGCTTTCTGATTCTGATTCTTCTTCCCTTTGTGTGTTTTGGTGATCTAAAATACAGCTGACACACAAAGTGTAGAGCAAAATTGCACGATGCTGTCATGTAGTGTTTAATTGTTGAAAGACTAAATGCCGCTGGCTTCCATTTTGAGGATCACACATAGCTGAATTCACTATGTGCTTTGTCTGTTGGAGGTGTCCTCATTCTTTATTTATATCAGTGACTCCTTTTTCATATTGTAAAGCTTATTTTCTCTCTCCATCTTCTTTCAGAAACACACACTTAAATGCGGCTTGCTGTGATTTCCTACATAAGCTCAGTATGTGTTTGCTCTCCCAGTCAATTCCTGCGTCAGAGACGTCCCAACAGGGTACCCAGATCCAAGTGCACGCTCGCACCACTTCAATGAACTGAAATGATGTCAAGGACATTCTGGAAAAAATGCAAACTGTTTTTGCTGCAAAAGTCATAACAACTCCTATTGTGATTGTAATCAAGGAAACATAGTTCCACAAACCTTTCTGAACTTAGCTGTGGATAAATTACATTGTACACGTTTTAGTGTCTTTCTTCCCCCAAAAAATCAGTGTTGTAAACAAGAAAAACATTGTTGAGGAACACCATTTTGTTGAAAAATTATTTGTGCTTTGATTATGAAATCTGCATGCCTTTCCGCTGTCTCCAACCCAGATGCAGAAGAAATGGAAAATCTCCTGCAGTCCAATCTTCCCTCGCTGTGCTGTCGACTCTCAGACTGGCCGAGACTGCTTTGCGAGTCCCCGGGGCTCCAAATGTGTGATTCTAAAGGTCCAAGAGCCACTCAATACTGCCTGCTGATTATGCTCCACCTCGCCCTGCAGCAAGGAGACAGGTACACACAGATTTGAAACAATAATCACACCCCTTGCATCCACGTTGAGTGCAATTGTGGTATGTGTCACTCAAATTAAAACCGATGAATAAGATCTTGGTGTGAAGGAAAAAGTACTCTTGGTATTGCACTATAAACTAAATCAGCTGTATAAATTGGGCCGTGCTCATTTCTTTCCATTTGTTTTGCAATGCTTTTTTTTCTTGATTTTCTTGGTGGCTTTTGATACAAAATGCACATTAAATGTTTGGCAGCTTTTTGATGACTTTATGAGGGCTTCTTATTTATTTTTGTGAAGAGAACATACCGTAACTAGCAAAGTACAAACACAAAGGTCATATTTCTCAGCCTGTGGAAATTTAAAGGACAACCGACACCATTTTTTTTGTTTCCTAACTGACATCAGAAAAACGTTTTATAGCATCTAAAATACCCAAAACATGCAGGCTGATATTTTGAGTCAAATGCAAAACACCAATAAAAATGACTTCAAGTGTGTTAAAACTGCAGCAAGTAGAGCTGCGAATTGGGGATTTTCAGAAAAATCCCGCCCCCACTTCGTGACGTCACGCCAAGACGTCTTGCCTTGCTCGAGAATCAAAACAATGGCTTCAGATTGGGAGCAGATGCTTTCTTGTTACTCGTCCAGTTATGAATATGATTCAAATAGTTCTGGAGAGGAAAGCATACATGTTTGCAATCGATTAAAGGAGTCCTGCCATATCAATTCGAGCCGTCAATGACAGCAATGTAGCATCCAGAAAATGCAGGGGATGGAAATGGGCTTATTTGTCTGCTGGGAATTTGTGTCAGTGAATATCAAATAGTAGTCTTGGTGCAACACACAATGATTCACCATCGTGTTATTTATGTGTTTTCCTTCTAATTTCGCTATCAACGCGGATCAACACAAAGTTTTCAGACCAAACAAAGTAGCACAAAATGCATTGTGTCGCTTTCTCGGTCAGGGGCGTTCCCTGCGTGACGTCACGTGGGGATCGTCATCAACTCGAAAACAAGACTTCATGAATATTCAGCGCGAGTCTTAAAAGGTAAAATCTAGCTAGATGCGGTGGAATCTTTGTAAAATGCGCTCAGTAGAAGTCATTTGAAGTGATTTTACAAATTATGGTCACAACTTGTCCGGAGGCGTCGGTTATCCTTTAAGTGGACAAAAAGGCTAAATGTTTACTCAGCGATAGGTACATGCATGATGTGTTTTTTAGTTCCATTTAGTATATTTACACTAAATGTCCCCTGGGGTTGATTTTTCGAGAGCTGTTCTATGTATTTATACAGTACAGTGATACCTCAGCTCACAAACTTAATAGATTCCCGGAAAGTGTGTCTAAGGCGAAAAGTTCTTCTGCCAAACGTTTATTTCCCATAAGAAATCATTAAAAATGAGAATAATCCGTTCCCAGGTCCCCATAAAACATCATTTTCTACTAAATAAGCCTTAAAACTACACAAAATATACCTTATTTTATGTATACTAAATGTGCTATTGGATTGTAATTAAAGAAATAAACAGTACATTTTATTGACCTTTGTGATGGTCGTTGATGTAGTTGCCTCTTGATGATATCCGAGTGAAGGTGCCGTGCTTTCTCGGTGATCATACCCTCATTCACACTGTCCCATGTAGCTGCTTTTCGTAAATCCAAATCAACAGAAGTTTTTCAACCTCTTCTATTGCCTGAGACCGTTGCTTGTACAACACAGAAACAACCTTAGCCACACGTAGCAATGGTCGACTTAGCATACTGGAACTGGGACGCTAAGTCACACAAACACATACCTCGTTGGTGTTTTTTGATGATCTCCTTCTTCTGCTCGACCGTAATTTTCTTTTGTGTCTTCTTTGGCTTAACACTGGCCTGTGGTGGGGTCTTTTTCGGTCCCATAGTAGCAAAAGTACTCCGCTCGATAACAAACCACGTCTGCACTCAAAGAAAGGGGGTGTGTAAAAGTAGTCCGCCAGCCACCGTGGCGCTGTTCGACCGTGTGGTTTGGTGTTGATCCGCCGAAAACTTGTCCGGCAGCCACCTTGGCGCTGTGTGGTTTGGTTCGTCCCCCGAAAACTAGTTTGTTAGCCAAGACTATATGCCCTATAGACTGTATTTTGTGAGCTAAAGCATTCGTAAGCCGAGGTATCACTGTATTTCTATTTTGTCTTGCATGCATGGACTAGGCTCCTCCCAGACCAGACGGTGTTTTCCAGCGTAGTGTGGGTCTTCCGTTCAGTGCAGGAGGAAGGCGGCAGCACCCTCCCTACTATGGTGCTACGGTCTTGTCTTTATCTGCTGGCGTCAACGCAGGATGAGCACGCCTCGCTTGATGGGGTAACTTTGTTGACATAATACATTGTGTCTCATTCGAGTTTATTTCTTTCTACTTTTTTGCGCAATTTTCCCTGCAACCTATTCAAGGCTCCTTTGGACTGTATCGCCAAAGCTCTCTCCTCCTGTCCAAGTTTCTCATTGCTTTACGTCCATCATCCTGCCGTCCTCCACTTCATTTGCGCCCATGCGCCACTTCGAGACAAATTTGGAGGCCTGGTGTTGGAACTTTGGTTGACGAAACAAGCGCGGTCTGCAGATGCACAGCGAGATGTGGTGAAAAGAATGTTGTTTATTCTCCCTCATATGATCTTTTTTCCCACTCCCAAATGTGTTACAGTGCAACTTTTGAGGCTCTTCAAAGACTTGTTTTTTGTAGACAGGGAAGGCGGAAGAACAGGAGCCCGCCACTGAGATTGTGGAGCTTTTGTCTGTATTAAAGAAGCACCCGTCTGTCATCCTAATCCTCCTGGTGAGATAAAGAGAGATGTTGTGCAAATTGGACTTCATTAGGAGTATGGCATAGCACAGGAAGACGATTGGGGAATTTGTAAAAAGAGAAAAACATCCAGTTTCATAGTTCAGCGAGCTGGTGTTGTCGTGGAGTTTTGGAGCAGACAAAGTTCCATGCTGTTTTTTTATGTTTATTTTTATTTTTTATTTACTGATTTGCTTTGGCGACCCCTTGAAGGGAAAAGCCCAAAGGAAAAGAAGAAGATTTCTTTATTTGTAATTTTTTTTGTCTGGCTGTCTTTCCATTTTGTTGTTCTTTTGACTTCAAGATGGCGCCGCGAGAGTGGCTGCCTTTCCAGCAGTTCCTGTATTTAGTTTTTCTCCTTCTTTCTTGACTTTCCTCTTCCTCTCATCAATTTGCTGCTGTGAAATGTAAATTTCTCCACTGCAAGACTAATAAAGGCTAATCCAATCCAAACAAGGGCACGGAAAATCCTACTGGACCCTCCGCACCCTGCCCACCACCTTTTCCAGCTACTCCCCTCAGGCAGGCGCTACCGATCCATGTGCACCAAATCCTGCAGACATTTAAACAGCTACTACCCCCAAGCCATTAACTCTCTAAACAGTAACCTAAATAGAACTGTATAGTGCCTCAATGTTTCTTATGATGATACCAGTGCAGCATGTTCTACCGGAGACAAATTTGTTGCGTGCAATGTTCCCTCTAAGCTGCGCGCACATACTCGGCGCACAAGAACATCTACGCAGCGCAGATTTTGCAATGCAACTGAATGAGTGACAGGTGTCCAGCCAATAATAATGCCGTACGGTTCCGGTACGCTACGCAGCCAATCGGAGCAGAACGGCGCGAATGCGCCCTGTCTATACGCGCCGTGATACTGGCGTGTGGCCACAGCGTACACATCTGACCTCAGTGTGCTCAGGGAGCTTGTGTGTCTGTCTGCTCAGACACGTGAAAAATTAGAGGGAACATTGCTTGTGTGTTCTACATACTTGGCAATAAAGATGATTGTGATTGTGATTCTGATACAGGACGTAGTTTGTACAAGGGAAGCATCACTTGCGGAGCAAGCAATCTCAGTTCTGATGCATTTATTGGATGACCAAAGTGACTTTCAAGAAAACGTGTGTACCAGTCTTAAAGCTGCCTTGCTCCGGGTGTTGCAGAAGCTCAGTCTCGAGACTAAGGCCCAAATATATGGACAGAAACATATTGAAGAAGGTAGGCAAAATATGAGATTGACACAACTTCACAATATATCTTATATTGTATTGTTACTTAGTTGTCTTCAAATCCTCATCACTAACATGGACAAAAAGCAAATGCTGCCCCCTCATTGAAGGGAAAACCATTGACGGTTTTGACCAAAGCTTTCTCTGCAGCCCCTGCAAGAAAAACCAAAACTCGAGCAAATTCGGGAATGGCGCTCAACCTCACGCTTTTCAAATTCGGGAATGGCAGCGAATAAGTTAATGCGCCACGCTGTGCACACCGGCTTGCACGGGTCTACCAAAATATCAAAACCTGGTCCAGTTAGAACACGCTCTTCAATTCCCAAATAAATTTGGGAATGGCAGTGAATGAGCGAATCATTCATTCATTTGTTGACTTACGTGTTTGTTTGTTTCTTTATAAATTTATTTCGTTTGGTTTGACTCTTTACTCTCTTCTTGCAGTTAATTCGCTCCCTCTGGTTCTTAAACTGCTTTGTGTAACACACGCCAGCCTCACGCCTTCACGATCCTGCAGTCAGATGGATGAAGTTCACTTCAAGCTGTTCTACCAGGGTGAGTTCAAAACACACCCTGTTGGCAAGTCACTCTCTTCCTCCCCAGCACGGTTATTCAGAAATCAAGCTTCTTCCAAGTAGTCGACACCTATCCATCACCACTTAAACCTTTACAGAAAACCAACTTGATACCCAAATCCCTTCATCCCTCCGTGAATAATTCTACTGGATCGTGCATACATTCACGTAGCTTTATCCGGTGCTACATTTCTCATCTTGTCGTTTTTAAATTAGCTTGGTCTTAACCAGCCACAGTTTGGCACAAGTGATGTAATCACATCGTATTCTCCCGTTGATGTATTTAAATTAATGTTTGTGAGCGTTATACGTGGAGATCAGAAGCCGCAGACGCGATGAAGCACATTATCTGTCCTGTATGTCAGTCAGTAATATTGCAGGTCGTCTACATCAGTCGAATACAGAGAGTCTGCTACCTGCCTTTCGCTACCTGTACTGCTGCCTAAGTCTCTCCCCCGCGCAAAGTGCCAACAGAGGTTTGACATGCTCTCTTTCTTCAGTATGTGTGTATTTTCCCAAGAACATCCAATTCTGCTTCACGTGGGTGGTTTTTATGGGGATGATTAAGTCACACACAAAGTGACAGGCCTGCGATGCACCCCCCCCCCACACACACACACACTTACACACGCCGACACACGATGTGGCACCTTCTCCTCCCCAGCTGTCTCCACGCTCCTCTCCAACTGTGGAGTGATGGATCAGCTTCAGACAATCCTTTCCTCATCCTCAGCGCCATCCGTCCTCTCTTCATCTGCCTCTTCCTCAGCCCTGCTGTGCTGCAGTCATCTTCTGCTGTCTTCCCTCATCACTTTGCAGCATGAGCGCTCCATCCAGGTACACGTTGAGGAACTTAGATTCATATGACAAAAAAACGTGCTGTTGTAATGGCATTTGAGTGTGACCCGACAGTCTCCTTGCAGTTGAAACTATTGGATCGTTTTCTCTGGTTCGTGGCTCTTCACGGTGTTAGAAGATGGTAGTAAAATTAGCAGGAATCAAGATGATGGACAGAAAGATGATTTTAATCTTGGACAGGAGAGACATGGTGAGGCAGAAGTAGGCAGGCCATTGCGGTAGAAGCTTCTGGTGTGCCCCCAAATGAGATGTTTATTTATACAGAGGGCGGGAATGACATCATTTCAAAAGGGGCCTATCAGCTATGATAATAATAAATAATGGTTAAATACTGGATAAATAATAATGGATAAATAATATATATAATTTTTTTTTTTCCGTACCGCTTATTACTCATTAGGGTCGCCGGAGCCTATCTCAGCTGTCTTCGGGCACGAAGCGAGGGACACCCTGAATTGGTTGCCAGCCAATCGCAGGGCACACAAAGACATACAACAGTAACTCTCACACTCACACCTAGGGACAATTTGGAGTGGTCAATCTGCCTGCCATGAGAGAACAAGAGACTAAACTTAGACAAATACAAATGAGTAGAAAATAAGTATCAGAAACAAACTCTCCTAGTTTGAATTCACCCAACTTGTTATTGTTGACTTTCTTTTCTCTCTCTGTGTCCATTCATTGAAGGTTCACAAAAGCCTCAGATGGAGTCTGGACACAGCCATGCAGCGAATACTTATTCAGAAACGGAATACAGACACCCTCTTGCTGGGTAATGATCGCAACAATGTAATCTCCCTCAATGCATCATATGAGGGCAGAGTGGCAATTTGAAAGAAAAAAACCCGCATGAGTACTGAGTGACGTTTGGAAATGCCATCTCTTCCTCCTGTTTTTGTCACCACCATCTACATGTTTTACTCTTTGCAGTGAGCTACTTGAGGTTGCTGCAGTCCTTACTCAATGTGGACCTGACCACTGCATTGGTCTGCGTGACCAGCGGTCCAGGTTTAGTTGGCAAAACACCCTTAGAACTTGAAGATGGTGCATTATTCCCGCTTGGCTCCAGAGGGGCTCGGTGCCTTTTAATTGCTCTCGGTGGACTTATTTTACAGGTTGGATGGCCTCGTGGGCGATTTAGTATTTGCTATCATAATTTTAGTGTGTCACAGCTTGTAGAGCTAAATCAGAAAAGACGGTTTTGAGTAAATGCTCATCCTGGTTCTCTTTTTGCATTGTCCTTCTGTTTCTGATCGTATCATATACCAGTATTGAAAAATATGTTTGTTGCAGCAAGATATGCTTTTTCTTAATTGTGCGCATTTATGTATGTGTCTTTTTGGTCGTCTGCTATTCTCCCGAGAGGAATAACGACCTCTCATCCTGCCCTCTTCAGAAAAATGAGCTGCTACTGAGAGCCTCGGTCAACTGTCTACATTCCGTGCTTGGCTTCCTTCAGAGGAAGAGTCCTCAAACAGGTATCATTTGTATTCACGAGAAAATATTTACTTTTGCATGATTTCTGCTAATTATTTGTGTTTTGTGCGTGTGTTTGATTCTTAGCCACTTATGAGGTTTGCCAGCCATGGAGTGGATTCCTCCTCAGCTACCTGCTGAGCTCCGGAAAGAACTTCCTCTTGCACCCAGCCGTCCTCAGAGTCATCACACTTGTGAGACGTTGCATAAGCCCCACCCCTCGGAATCAAACATCATTTATGCCGCTTTTGTCTCATTGATCCGCTGGGTTCTCCGCGTCATAGAATACAATACAAATAGGACACGTTTGGATCTGTGCGTTTAGCCGCATCAACCCGTGTGTTTGTTTCTGGTGTAGCTTGTGCAGCATGGTCATCTGGTGATACGGTGGGAGCCTGACCTCCTTCAGGTGATAGACGCAGTCGAGACGAAAGGAGTTAAAAAGCTCAGCCAGGAAGCATCACAAGCCCTCAGGCTCCTCCTCACACAGGTACGTCCACGTACTGAACTCAAAATGTTTTAACCCCGGTTTTGCTGGACGAGGACCATTTTCTCCTCAAAATAATCATAAGAATTAAGACGTGTTAGTGCATTACGTGTATTACATTTTAGACATATGCCGAGCTTGACCCTAATATACAATACAATACAATCCAGTAGGAGTCCAAGATGGCGCCCGAGTAGGCAGCCGTCAGCAAGTGCTCTCATCAGCCTTGCTTTTTTTTGGTTGTTTTTGTCTTGTTTTGTGTTTTCTTTTGTCACTTTGTGTTGTTGTGCGTCATGTGGAACGGATACAGATTGTTTTTCAGCATTTTTGACCACGACATTCATCAAGGAGGAGACTGTGCTGAGCGCTTGCGCCTTTTTGGCAGCATGAATATGCCAGGACTCTTTTTGAATGGGAGGAATGTCGCTGCCATTCGACTGCCATCGCTGGACACCAAAGGGGCCATTGTGCTTTTTTGCGCCTGTCATGGGCAGCATCTTCACAGCCCCGCTTTGTTCAGCGGAAAGGTCGGTGCTGTTGGACAGTCTGCGGTTGGATGGATGCATGGCTTGAGGAGCCCGCGATAACAAGAAAGGAACGTGAGCGCAGAGCGCCGTTGCGTAGAACTGTCGCGGATTGGAATTGAAGCGGATTTATGCGGGACAGGAGATGTGAGACAATCTCTTTTCGTCAATGGATGCTACAGCTGCGTGTTTGCTTTCAACATTTAGCTTGTAGTTGACGTGCACATTCCACCATGATGTCCCTGATCCACTGGTGAAAAGATGCTCTGATCCTCTCCTCTTTCATCTAGAACTGCTTTATGTAACAAAGATATTGTCTTTGTGTTGTCATATTATTTTTTTTTTTTTTGTTCTTTTGACTTCAAGACGGCGCCGCGAGAGTGGCTGCCTTTCCAGCATCTCATGTATTTTGTTTTTCTACTTTCATTCCTTTTATCACTTTGCTGCTGTGAAATGTAAATTTCTCCACTGCGATACTTCTTCTTTTCCTTTCGGCTTTTCCCCTCAGGGGTGGCCACAGCGAATCAATGTCCTCCATCTATCCCGGTTTTGTGCATCCTCTTCTCTCACACCAGCTACCTTCATGTCCTCTTTGACCACATCCATAAACCTCCTCTTCTGTCTTCCTCTCGGTCTCCTGCCTGGCAGTTCAAGGCTCAGCATCCTTCTCCCGATATAGTCACTCTCTCTCCTTTGGACATGTCCAAACCATCTCAGTCTGGCCTCTCTGACTTTCTCTGCAAAGCCTCTAATATGAGTTGTCCCTCTAATGGACTCATTCCTAAATAAATTCCTTTGATCCTCTCCTCTTTCATCTGGAACTGCTTTATGTAACAAAGAGGGTACAGAAAGTGCTTAAGAATGAATGTCTCTCTGTGCCTTTGTGTTGTCATGTTATTTGTTATTTAGTTTTTTTTGTTCTTTTGACTTCAAGACGGCGCCGCGAGAGTGGCTGCCTTTCCAGCAGCTCCTATGTTTTGCTTTTCTACTTTCATTTCTTTCATAACTTTGCTGCTGTGAAATGTAAATTTCGCCACTGCGAGACTAATAAAGGCAAATCCAATCCAATTCCTGATCCTATCCAACCTGGTCACTCCCAAAGAAAACCTCAACATGTTCAGCTCTGCTACCTCCAGCTCTGCTTCCTGTCTTTTCTTCAGTGGCACTGTCTCCAGTCCAAACATCACGGCTGGTCTCACCACGGTTTTATACACTTTTCCTTTCATCCTAGCTGAAAGCCTTCTATCACACATCACACCTGACATTTTTCTCCAGCCTGCCTGGACACGCTTCTTCACCTCTTTTCCACACTCTCCATTGCTCTGGACAGTTGACCCCAAGTACTTAAAATCCTCCACCTTCTTTATCTCTTCCCCCTGTAGCATCACTCTTGCACTTGGATCCCTCTCATTCACACACATATATTCCGTCTTGCTGCGACTGATCTTCATCCCTCTCCTTTCCAGGGCATATCTCCACAGCTCTAGTTTCTCCGCCACCTGTTCCCCGTTCTCGCTACAGATCACAATGTCATCTGCAAACATCACGGTCCAAGGAGATTCTTGTCTACCATCGTCTGTCAGCCTGTCCATCACCATAGCAAACAAGAAGGGGCTCAGAGCTGACCCCTGGTGGAGTCCCACCTCCACCTTGAATTCCTCCGTCACACCGACAGCACACCTCACAACTGTCTTACAGTCATGATACATGTCTTGCACCGCTCTGACATACTTTTCCGTCACTCCAGACTTCCTCATGCAATGCCACAGCTCTTCTCTGGGTACCCTTCCTTCTGACCTTCTCTGTACTTCTCTATCAGCATTCTTAAATCAAACACTGCATCTGTCGTACTCTTTTTTGGCATGAAGCCATACTGCTGCTCACAAATGTTCACTTCTGCTCTTAGTCTAGCTTCAACTACTCTTTCCCAGAGTTTCATTGTATGGCTCATCAACTTTATTCCTCTGTAGTTGTATTGTAAGTAAAGAAATAAATTGTACCGTATAATGAAGTCATTTTATTTACCTTTGTGATGGTCGTTGATGTAGTTGCCTCTTGATGATATCCGAGTGAAGTTGCCGTGCTTTCTCTGTGATAATATCCTCACTAACATGGTCCCCTGTTAGCTGCTTTTTGTTAATCCAAATCAACAGAAGTTTTTCAATCGCTTCCATAGCAAACCATGTATGCCAAAGAAAGGGTGTGTGGAAAAGTATTCCGGCAGCCACGGTGGCGCTGTTCGGCCGTGTGGTTTGGTGTTCTTCCGCCGAAAACTAGTCCGCCAGCCATTGTGGCACTCCGTGTGTTTCCCGAAAACGTGTTCGTATGCCAAGATTATATTCTCGCGAATTTAATGTTCGTAAGGCGAAAAGTTCATCAGCTAAAGCGTTCGTAAGCTGAGGTATCACTGTAATACGATCTCGAAAAGAACTCGAAAATGTGTAGCGAGCCAGTGAAGGGATGCCAGAGTAGGTAGGAGTTATGAGCTCCCTCTTACAAGTACCAGTCAAGAGGCGAGCAGCAGCATTCTGAGCGAGCTGGGGACACTTCATGGAGGATTGGCTGACTCCAAAATCAAGCGCATTACAGTAATCGACCCGAGGTGTAACAAAGGCATGAATTACTGCTTTAGGGTGCTCATGAGAAAGGAGAGGTTTTATTTTAGCCAGCTGCCTAATATGGAGACTTTGGTGTCGATTGCAGTTTAACAGTGGCTTTGTATTTCTCAAAGGAATTATTGACCACTTCCTACTGACCACTTATAAAACACTCCCTGTGTTTCATGTTGTTGCACATGCGTACAGTCAACGAGCGCCATGTGCTTTCCGGGCCACTGCTTTCTAGCCCTTTTCAGTTCATTTATTATGATTTCAAAATGACATAAACTTCTCTAATCTTCCTTTTGTCATGGTGGCCATAATCCTGTTTCATCCCACTCCTCTCTATTCTTTGCGATATTTTCATGTCTTGCGAAACTCATCATTGTTCTCTGTAAAATCAAATTCCCTATCTTCATTCTTTTGCTCAGATACAGAGCGGTGTCTTTCAGCCTCCCCCCACAGAGGAACACACGCACAGAGTAAGGAGTGTGATGCAGTCCCTGGACTCACTGCCACCCCCTGAGAGCTCCGGTTTGGCCTGCAACATCTTGTATCCATCCCAAACTCGAAATGAATGTCACTCATACCCAATGTACAGCTCGACACAAACTATACACACATACACATACATAGGTAGGTAAGTAGAGTAGGTTAATGAACTAGAGTTCACAGCCAACAAAAAAACATTGTCTAAATTATATCCCTGCGCGCACCCATTATGTTGCCAACAGCAGCAGTCCACCATCATTGATTTTGTCTGGCAATTCACTAACTGTCACTGATGTACTTTTTCCTCCTCTGGGAAAGTGTGTAACCCACACACCTATGAATGTTCTTTTCAATAACAGTAAATGTTGCTACTTTATAGACTCACTTTATCTTTCCACTTGATCGTCTCTCTTTCTTGACTCACACAGAGGTGACAAGGAAAATATTAATATTAAAGTAATTAATCCAGCAAATATTTGCCGAAAGCAATGTTTGATTCAAGAACCTTCGAAATAGAACTTTTTCAGAAGATTCTGCCAGAACGGGGTATTTTTTACTATACATACTTCAGAACAGGCGCCCGTCGATCAAAGGCCACACAGCAGTACTTCACCACTTTAATGTTCCTTAATTCTTATCTTCAGACGTTTGGGGGAGGTGTCCATCTGTTTGTCTGACTTTGCAGTGAGCAGTGAAAGTGGTTTTGAAAAGTGACACGTTTGGAAAGCATTTAGTTATTGTTATGTTTCAATTGCAATATATTTTGTGAATTCATACTGCCCAGTAGTATTTACTCTGTATATTTGCTCACTAAACATTAGCATTCGGACCCTCCTTTAGAAACGCTGGATTCATCGGACACGATACCTGTCACTTCATCATTGCAAATGACACAGTAATCTTTCCCAAGCACTTTGTTTTGAAAGAATATTCCGTTGGCGGTTTTTTTGCGGGGGGCATTTGCTCCTTTTTTGTGTGTTGAAGAAGAAATGTTGTGTGTGTGAAGAAAAGTTTCAGAAAACGGTTCTGAAACTTCAGGAAAATTAATTTGACAGCCCGCTGTTAACACATTTGTGCTTGTATAAATTAGTACAGTCCCCGCTGTTTCAATCACTGGTACAGCGCTACCTCGTTACAAATAAATAAACACCCCTGATTTTAAAAACATAATAGTAATATGCTTTTACTTTGCTCTTTTTTTTAATTCTCAAATACTCAAGGAAGTGGCGGTGCCGAATTGGAACGTACCCGGTGCGGTGTTACTCGCTAACCATTCCGGAAGGAAACAATCGGCTTCGCTGTCATTCGTAGGAGGAACGCCTATGCGATCGTGGCTCCGGCGGAATGGAGCAACAGTGAGCGCAGTCCTCGTGTAAATGAACCGCCGCAATACTATGTGTCTCGTTGATCACCTTCGGTCAGGATATTGGTGATTCGAGTGTCCCGTCGAGCACCGCGGCTTGTTGAAATAAAAGATTAATACGGGGAGCTATTTAAAAGGGACCTCTGATTCTAACGCGGTGAGTTTCATTTATCGCTCTGATCTCTGTTGGTTCAGAAGTGACGATGTCAATTGTAAAATTTTCCATCTCTTTTGCATTGAGACGGAAACACGTGCGGCGCATTCACAGTTTGAACTAAGTAAACAAACTGGCCATTGGATGTAAGACTGATCTTATTTACCCACGACGACCCATATAATCGCCCGTGAACGGGTGGGGAAAGGACGTCGCGTGTCATTCTTCCAAGATCAAACTTGCTTCGGGGAGGCTTCGAGAGCCTTCGAAGATTCCGGAACACTCGTTGTCCAGCTATCTGGTCAACATTGGCGCCTGTCCCGCTGTGTGCTTTTCACACATCCGCGCTCGGTCTTTAATTTATGTGGAGCATTTGGCTGCTCCAAGCCGCCTCCCGCACCGAATTGTTTTGATCGTTGTCAACCATCGGGACGACAGCAATAGCGGAGTGGCATCGCGTGTTTGGTTCCCGGATGCATATTTTCACATCGCCAGCATTTCAACGGCAATATGAAAACAAGTTGAGCTTCTTCTTTCAATTTTAGTCTTCCAATAACTTCCCGAATTCTATTTAAAAGATATTTAACGCTAGCCTCTGCACCACGGGAGGTTGTAATCGTCTGGCAAGACTTGAGCACACTCCACTGGCCTTGGAGCTAAATACGCCGAATTGAAGTGGCAGCAGATAGAGAGAGCCAAATCCAGCCGGGTGAGATGCAAATCCATCGTTAAATATTCGGTTCTGATTTTTTTATACTCTTTCTCTGTCTCTCTCTCACTCTTTCTCTCTGTTGTTCCTTGCAGAAGTGATCAAAGAGAGTGTCTCTAATGTGTGAATATTAGGCTGGTGTGTTTCTAATGTTATTATTCTCTTAGGGATGATAACACGTTGATTGATACACCTTGCATATACACTTAAAAAGCTTTTTTTTTTTGAGAGTACTCTGAATAGGACATTTTGATGCCAGTGTTACTGACCAAAGGAGTGTTGAAGCGCAATCGAACTAGTATATTATTTGTGCTTTTTATTTCCTCTGTGCCTCAGCAAAGAAAATGTACCTATAATCCTTTCTCAAAGTGCTGCCCGGTCACCTTCATTTCGCCTTTTAATAGCGCATTGATTGGCATCGCTTAATTATTCATCTCCCATGTGAATTATCATCCAGCCTCTTCCTCTCCAACATAAACTGACCATTCTTTATTCTGTTCTTGTATCTATCCTCTTCCTTCATAACATCTCGATTCGTCGAAGCTATATTGGTTGTGATTTAATCTCCATCCTTTCCCAAAAGCCTCCGCATGAGGGAAAGTAAGAGCCGGCCGGACATCAAAATCCACCACTGTAAATGCTTAGACAATTGGACTGGAAAGCGAGAGAGGCAAGGCCGCGAAGAGGGAAGGAGGTTGTTACTGTGCCTCAAAATTGTCTCTGGAGATTAAGCAAGTGACACAATCCGATGTTTTCCATGAGGAGGGACTTAAAGAGCCGGCTTTGTCATGCTGACTACCCTCTGGTGTTCCATACCGACCACATTTTCGGTTCCATTCTCACATTCCAAAAGTCCCGATGTCGAAACGCATGGATTTGAACAAGGCTCTGTCTTATCAACGTTTCCCAGGAGGCCATTTGTTTACGACTGAGCGGGATGACGCAGAAGCTTCATTTTCAGGTTAGGTAGTTCTTTTTGTTGGATCTTGTCTATTTTCTGCTCTGGCTTCTCCGTGCAGGTGATTGGCGCCCTCCCTCCTCTTCTTTGACCATGTGGGGTGCGTGTGTGACGGTTCTGGTGCTGGCCTCTTTCAGCTCAGGAGACACTGACATACACAGGCCGAGACACGACTCCAACCTGCAGATCTGTATCCTACTGCAACGGCCGCGTGCCTCACACTCTGTACTCTTGTTAAAGTTCTAAAGACAGTGAAACCTCCGCTCACAAACTTAATTGGTTCCCAGAAAGTGTGTGTAAGGCGAAAGGGTTGTCTGCCAAATATTTATTTCCCCTAAGAAACCATTAAAAATGAGAATAATCCGTTCCCAGGTCCCCCTAAAACATCATTTGCTACTAAATAAGCCTTTAAAACGACACAAAATAGACCTTATTTTATGTCTAATAAATGTGATATTGGATTGTAATTAAAGAAATAAACTACTGTACAAAAAAAGTTGTTTTATTGACCTTTGTGATGGTCGTTGATGTAGTTGCCTATCGGTGATATCCGAGTGAAGTTGGCGTGCTTTCTCGGCAATAATACCCTCACTCACAATGTCCCCTGCTAGCTGCTTTTCGTTAATCCAAATCAACAGAAGTTTTTGAACCTCTGGTTTTGCCTGAAACCTTGGCTTGACAACACAGAAACACCCTTAGCCACACGTACAGTAGCAATGGTTGACTTAGCCTACTGGGACGCTAAGTCACACAAATGCAAGCCTCGTTGGTGTTTTTCCATGATCTCCTTCTTCTGCTCGACCGTCATTTTCTTGTGTCCTCTTCAACTTAACACTGGCCTGCGGTGGGGTCCTTTCCCATCCCAGAATAGCAAAAGTACAAAAGCACTCGATAGCAAACTTCGTCCGCCAAAAACTAGTTCGTATGCCAAGATTATACAGTACATATTGAGATTATATTTAATGTTCGTAGGGTGAAAAGTTTGTGAGCTAAAGCGTCCGCAAGATGAGGTATCACTGTGTACATGGAAAGATCCGATCAATTTTAACTCGTTGGTGATAGAAAGAGCGGGGAGAAAGCGGAGATGGCAATGTGTAAAAAACCAAAGATGTACCTGGTACAAAAGTCTACACCCCACTACCAGGACTGAAATCCAACCGTATTGACAGACATTCTATTGAGACACAAGTTTGGTCAGAAAAACATTTCTCCTTGTTGCCTCCTGACCGAGCTTCTCTGGCCAGATAAGCGTCTGTTTGAGACAAAGAGAAGAGATCAGCTCAACGCGCTGAAGAATGTGGTCGAGCTGAATGACATAAACCAGCAATACACGATCATTGACATCATGCTCAAAGGCCTCTTCAAGGTACACGCGACCGCTTCTGTCCAACCTGAAAAAAATGCCCAGACGGCTTTTGCTGTTCCCTTCTATCTTAATTTTATATTTTCTCTCCATCTGGAAAGCCAGGTTATACCTTGAGCGGTTCGCTTCGCTGCTCCTTCTTTGTTAAAAGTGTTTGTTTTACATTGTTGTTAGCGGCGGCGGGCCGTGGTTTTTATCGCTAGGACTTCAGTGTGGTGTGATTTACTACATCTCCACTAGAGGGTACCATTAGCCAGAAAACAAACGACCCACCTTTCTTAGCGAAGTCCGTCTTGAAAATGGCTTTCACGGTAAATGTCCAACCAAATCCATTTCTTCTCCTCCTTCAGCCATTCTGGGTTGACGCTCGCGACAGGTACAGGGTGCTTGCACTGGCCCGTACGCTCTTCTCACGAGCGACTTGTGATCACAGCAGTTTTCACGATTGGCGAGTGACTGAGTGCGATTGGTTAAATGGTTAAATATGAAAAGACATGTCTGGAAGCAGCGCAACGGGGGCAGAGTAATGAAAGGAAGCTGAATGACAATTTGGAATTGCGTATTTAATAAGAATTCAAGGACAAAATATAATTCACAGTCTGTGATTCCGATGTTTTTAAGCGAGCAGAAAGTGAATGCCCCGATGGTCTGCCACCGGTTGTTCCATTTCCAAAGACCACGGTTTGTAAACGTCTCCTGGGAATGTCATTTTCTTCTGAAGGTTTTGGAACACTCCAAAGAAATCCTGGTGTCAGCTAAGCTGCGGCCCGATGATCCATTTCCTCTTGATGATAAAATCAAAGAAGGTCAGACTCGCTTGTTTGTTCGTCTTCCTTCTTGTTTTTCTTCCTAATTCTTATTGTTTGTTAGTGGTCACATTAACATGTCCGCACACTTCAGCCCTCCTCTATGATTTACTCAGGCCAAAGTTAGCTTTTCATACACTGAATCAACACCTTTCTGATGAATCCCCTTATACCCCACCCCTCCCCCACACCAGCATATTCCCATGTCGTGGAGAACACGGCGTTTTTTGGCGACGTGGCGTTGCGCTTTCCACGCATTGTCCACCACTACTTTGACCGGAATGCTGACTGGGGTGGATTGCTGCGATGGGGGCTTCATTTTTGTAACCGCAGCGGCGTTTTCGCAGGAGGAACCCACCAACATGTCCTCACACTGGTAAGATCGGCAAATGAAAAGCTATTCTCCTTTCAACTGCAGACGCGTCTACCTCCGGTTGCAGCAATTTGCTTGATTTGTTGTTTCATTTGACTTTTACCTCCAATCGCGAAGAAGATGTCACAGGAACTTGGAATAGCGGAGAAATCCCCAGACTTCATCAACCCTTACCGGACAGACAGAGATGATGTAAGTCGGCCCCATCTGGCATTAGGCAGTGCCTTTAGATATGACTAATCTACTCTGGGTGCCGTGTGTTTGAAATTGTTGTGAATCTTAAGTCATTCGCTGCCATTCCCCAATTTGCAGTTCAAGCTGCGGTCAGACCTCTGGCAATGTTTTTCCCTCCCACGACTACAGCCGCCCTCACTTCCATTGCAGATAACTCTACAACCAATTGAGCTTCAAATTTTTTCCTGATGACAGAAGTGAGTCTAAGATTTAATTTCATTGAATGTCGATATGGTCCTCAATACTATTGTGTGGGTCCTGCAATTTGAGGTCAAATGACAAAAACCCCGGCACTGGCGTGGACGCATATTTGCGCATCGTCTGGCAGTGAATGAGTTAAAGATACAACGCAAAATATTTGAATCGGGTGACACAAGTGCAAGTGTTTCACGCAAGCGGCCGCATCCTACTTTCTGTTGTTGCGCCCAAAGCATCCCTCGCGTATGTCGCCTAACTTTACTTTACTGTCCGCCGTCTCGGGTCTCTCGGCCTCAGGTGCTTTATACCGCCGAGGCCTTCCAGAAGATCTTGAGGGAGGAAGAGAAAAGAAGGAGGAAAGAGGAGAAAAGGAAAGAAATCCGAAAAGGCCCTCGGATATCTCGCTCCCGCGGCGAACTATAGCGGCGCACCTCGCTGAGGCTCCGCGCAGTAAGAGACGGACGGACGGACGGACGGATGGACGGGCGGGACAGAGGGAACAAGCAAGCCTTTCGCAGCGAGTTCCCTTGTAAACTCTTGATAGACTCAGTGAGGAAACAAAAGCCCTTGATGGCTTTGTCATCACAAAAGACGTACCTCGGGGAAGATCAATCGCAACATTACGCCGTGTCCAAAACAAAACAAAACAAAACAATCGGGGCGTGAAATGCTGGCCGTTCATTCAAAGAGAAGAGTTGTGTCCGGGCAAAAGTCCTTTTTGCATCAAAGATTAAATTGATGGGATTTATAGCCGTGTTTAGACATTTTGATTTCATGGATGTTATTGACGTCATTGACATTCAGCGTCAGTTTTAAATACTTATTGATCACGGGTTGACAAATCCAATATACTTGAGCTCACCTTGCTGAGTTGCATTGCATTGACCTACCTGTTTGGTCGACGCAAATGATTACGCTTGTGAAACGTGCCCGACCATCAACGGATGTACAGTAATACCTGAGCTTACCAACTTAATTGGTTCAGGCGAAAAGTTCCGCCGACCGCCCAACATTTATTTCCCATTAAAAATGAGAATAATCCGTTGCCAGGTTCCCATAAAACTATTTTTTACGGAATAAGCCTTTAACCTACACAAAATAGACCTGTGCTATTGTATTTGAATTAAAGAAATAAAATGGACCGTAAGCTTGGCCAAAACAAACATGCGAATCAAATCTCTGAAGATGGAGGAGGCTGATTCGCTGGCAACACTTTAAAGCAGGGCTCTCAAACTCAATTGAGCCGGGGGCCGCTGGAGGCAGTCTGGTTTGAGGCTGGGCCGCATCAGGATTTTCACAAGAAAAGTTCTCAAAATCTTTATTTTTAACACGCACAAAATGAAGTAAATGAATACATTAACCAGTCATACGTCTGTGTAAGCTCTCAGTGGTATAGGAGTGGGCCATCCATCGATGAAAAGGTTTCTTCGGCCGTCATCTGGACAAATTTGAAGGTGTCGGACGTTTCGCTTCTCATCCAAGAAACTTCGTCAGCAAACTAAAAGAGCTTAGTTTGCTGACAAAGTTTCTCTGATGAGAGGCGAAACGTCCGACACCTTCAAATTTGTACAGATGACAGCTGAAGAAACCTTTTCATCGACCAGTCTGGTTTCATAACCAGTCATAAATAAATAACATAATTATAATGATCATAAGGCAGATACAGACGACTGAAAGGATACACAGGAAACTAATTATTTTTCAAATGTCTGTATTGACAGTTCTTTAACCTTTATCTTTCTTCACATCAAGAAAATATTGAACATGAAGTGTCCGAAAGATGGCTTCTCTTGCCTACTTTGTGCTGCTAGAGACCTGGCGGCGCTTCTTTTCACAAAGCCGAGCCACATTTGGCTTGAGGGAGGAGGCGGCGGAGACTCTGAGTAGGGCTTGAAGATGCTCATCAGTAAGTCTGGACCTGTACTGGGACTTCTTGAAGTTCAAGGTGGAGAAGAGCTTCTCACATAAGTATGCGCTTTGATGAAAAGGTTTCTTCGATGGACCACTCCTGTGCGACTGAGAGCTAACACAGACACAAGTATGCGCTGCCAAAAAGACACGCGGTCCGCTTGAACATTGGGGAAAGTTCAGGGAAGCTGGGGGTTAACTCTCTCTCTCAAACATTGCCCAAGCTTGTCTGCTTCGCCATTCACGTCCCTGAACTTGGCTTTGAGTGCAGAGTGCCACTGTAGGTCACAGAGCTCCAGTTGGAACACAGGAGGGGCATCTTGCACATCAAAAGAAATTGGGTCGGCAACAATTTGGAATGTGGCTTTGTGTGTCTTGAGGTCTGGAAATCTGTGATCAAATTCCCTCTGGGGCTCCAAAATGGTGGTTTGTTCCACGGTTTGTTCAGCTCCACGCACAAGTTTCATTCATATCAATCACGCGGGCCGCACTAACATTAATCTTTCATGTCAAGGCGGGCCGCAAAATTTTATTTTGGGGGCCGCAGTTGGCCCGCGGGCCGCGAGTTTGAGAGCCTGCTTTAAAGGAAAAAGCTGAAAGGAAAAGTCAAAGTCAGCTTTATTGTCAAATATGCTAATATGCATGACATACAGCACAGATGAAATTAATGTCCTCTCGGACCCAGCGTGCAAAACAATCAAAGCACTTATAACATGGCTAAAAAGACATACAATTGACAACAGACAATACATGTAATTTCTGTATGTAAAGTGGGAGTGTCGTCTGGAAAGTGAGGCAGTGATGTATGTAAAGTGAGGAAGTGACGTATATAAAGTGACGTAATGTAGTAATGCAAAAACAAACAACAAGAAAGGGTTGAAGTGAGGCCTTGCAGAAAAATGAGAAAGAACAAAAAAAATAGAGTTCAGGATGATCGTACAGCATGTAGCGTGTACTCAGAGTTCGGTGAGTGTGGCAGTGGGAATGGGCAGGGCTGGGAGGGAGTTGAGTCTCCGGACTGCCTGGTGGCAGAAACTGTCCTTGAGCCTGCTGGTCTTGGCTCGGAGACTCCGCAGTCTCCGACCCGATGGCAGCGGGCTGAAGAGGCTGTGGGAGGGGTGGGTGGGATCGCCAGCGATCCTGATGGCTCTGCGGGTGAGGCGGGTGTTGTAGATGTCCTGAAAGGGGGGGGGGGGGACACACGATGATCTTCTCAGCTGTCCTCATGATGCGCTGCAGAGTCTTTCGGCAGGACACGGTGCAGGCGCCGTACCACACGGTGATACAGCTGGTCAGGATGCTCTCGATGGTACCGCAGTAGAAGGAGGCGGGGCTCCAACTCTTTTGAGCTTGCGGAGGAAGTACAGGCGCCGGTGGGATCTCTTGGCCATTGATGCCGTGTTGTGACTGCAGGACAGGTCTACGGATATGTGCACTCCCAGGAACTTGGTGCTGCTCACTCTCTCCACTGCAGCACCGTTGATGGTTAGTGGAGCGTGCTGGGGGCGCACTCTCCTGAAGTCCACAACAATCTCCTTCGTCTTCTCCACATTCAGACGGAGATTGTTGTCCTTGCACCACATGGCCAGGCGGCTGACCTCGTCCCTGTAGTCTGTCTCCTCGTCGTTGTTGATGAGGCCCACCACAGTCGTGTCATCCGCAAACTTTATGAAGAGGTTGGAGCTGGATGACGATGGTGAGCAGTCATGCGTGAGCAGAGTGAAGAGGAGGGGGCTCAGCACACACCCCTGGGGGGGGCCTGTGTTCAGCGTGATGGTGCTGGATGTGTTGTCGCCAACTCTGACTGCCTGTGGCCTCCCCGTCAGGAAGTCCAGCAGCCAGTTGCACAGGGAGGTGCTGATCCCCAGTTTGCTCAGTTTATCGGTGAGCTGTTGGGGGATGATTGTGTTGAATGCTGAGCTGAAGTCGATGAACAGCATTCTGACGTAGGAGTCTCTGGTCTCCAGGTGGGTGAGCGCTGTGTGGAGAGCAGTGGAGATGGCATCATCGGTCGAGCGGTTGGGCCGATATGCAAACTGGAAGGGGTCATGGTTGGGGGGGAGGGAAGCCTTGATGTGGTTCATAACTAGCCGCTCGAAGCACTTCATGAGGATGGGAGTGAGTGCGACCGGGCGGTAGTCATTGTGGCAGATGGGGACGACTTCTTCGGGACCGGGATAATGGTGGTGGCTTTGAGGCACGTGGGCACAACAGCCTGGCTCAGAGAGGTGTTGAAGATGTCTGTGAAGACATCTGTGAGCTCCACAGCGCAGTCTCTCAGAACACGGCCAGGAATGCCGTCGGGACCCGGGACTTTTCGTGCGTTGGTCCCTCTGAGGGATCGCCTCACGCTGTCCTGGGACAGTGTCAGCACCTGTTCAGCAGGAGGTGGTGGGGTCTTCTGTGCTGGAGTGCTGTTGTCTGCCTCGAAGCGGGCGAAGAAGTCGTTCAGCTGGTTCAGCAGTGTGGTGCAGTTCTCGCAGGTCTGTGGAAAGGGCTTGTAGTCTGTGATGGTCTGTATCCCACGCCACAGGTTCCTGGTGTCTCTGCTGTCTCTGAAGTGGTTGGCGATCCTCCTGGAGTGCTGTCTCTTGGCCATCCCGATGCCACGTGACAGGTTGGCCCTGGCTGTCCTCAGGCGCAGCTCATCGCCAGCTTTGTAGGCAGCGTTCCGAGCCCTAAGGAGCCTGTGGACTTCACCCGTCAGCCATGGCTTCTGGTTGGCCAGGATGGTGACAGATCTGGTGACAGTCACGTCAGCTCTGGGGCCATTGTGCTTTTTTGCGCCTGTCATGGGCAGCATCGTCACAGCCCCGCTTTGTTCAGTGGAAGGTCGGTCCTGTTGGACAGTCTGCGGCTGGATGGATACATGGCTTGAGGAGCCCGCGATAAGAAGAAAGGAGCGTCAGCCCCGATGCGTATATGGAACTGTCGCGGGATGGAATTGAAGCTGATTTATGTGGGACAGGAGATGTGAGACAATCTCTTTTCGTCAATGGATGCTACAGCTGCGCGTTTGCTTTCAACATTTAGCTTGTAGGCGACGTGCACATTCCACCCTGATCCACTGGTGAAGAGACGCTTTGATCCTCTTCTCTTTCATCTGGAACTGCTTTATGTAACAAAGAGGATACAGAAAGTGCTTAAGAATGAATGTCTCTCTGTGTCTTTGTGTTGTCATGTTATTTGTTATTTAGTTTTTTTTTGTTCTTTTGACTTCAAGACGGTGCCGCGAGAGTGGCTGCCTTTCCAGCAGCTCCTGTGTTTTGCTTTTCTACTTTCATTTCTTTCATAACTTTGCTGCTGTGAAATGTAAATTTCTCCACTGCGAGACTAATAAAGGCAAATCCAATCCAATCCAATCCATGCACTTCCTCATGTAAGAGGTAACAGAGTCTGTGTACTCTTGGAGGTCGGTGGTGTTGTTGTAGGTGGCTGCTTGTCTGAACATATTCCAGTCAGTGTTGGAGAAGCAGTCTTTGAGTGCCTCTGACGACCCATCAGGCCACACCCTTATCTGCTTCTTGACTGGTTTGACGACTTTGACAAGTGGCCTGTATGCGTGCATTAACATGATAGTGGAGTGGTCCGAAGCTCCTAGGTGGGGGAGGGGGTAGGCTTTGTAGGCTCCTTTGTGTGTGGTGAAGACATTGTCCAGAATGTTGTTACCTCTAGTCGGAAAGTTAATGTGTCCATGGAGTTGTGGAAAAACGCTTTTCGGGTTGGCATGGTTGAAATCGCCAGCCAAGATAAGGAAAGCATCTGGGTGGGCTGTCTGTTGCTCGCTGATGTGCTGGTAGAGTTCATTCAATGCCGCGCTCCTGTTGTTAATTGAGCTCGGGGGGATGTAAACTGCTACCAGCAGTATGGCACTAAATTCCCTCGGCAGGTAGAATGGCCGACATTTTATGACCATAAGCTCCATCAGTGGTGAACAGTGTTTGCATACCACAACAGCGTAAACACAGAGTCCTCCGCCGCGAGTCTTCCCCACCTCGACGAGCGCTCTGTCTGCCCGGAAGCTAGTTAGCTGGGCTAGCTGGATGGCACTGTCCGGTATGCTGTCGGTCAGCCATGTTTCCACAAACACAAGGGCACAACACTCACCCACGGTCTTGGAAGTTGAACGGAGAAGTCTGATGTAGTCCATTTTATTGTACAGCGAGCGCACGTTAGCCAGCGTGATGGTAGGAATGGACGGCCGGTGGGGGCTAGCCGCGAGCCTAATGCGGATACCTCCACGCTTTCCCCTCTTCTGTTTCCTCATACAGCGCTTGTGGCACCTCCACCCTGGGTTGGGTGCAGGAGTGGGGGTCGGTGGAAGAGTGGGGGTCAATGGACGAGCCGACTCCCTGAGCAATCCATGCTTGCGTAGCACTTCTGCTTCAGCTGGTTTTGGTTTTAAAAATGAACTGCCGATGTCGAGCAGAACCTCACGGAAGTAGGTATGCCTCAGGTGTAGCGAGGCAAACGGAGACGGACATTTACACGAGTGAGACAAACAAAATAAACACGAAAAAACCAATTTGCTGTGAGAGAGAGGAGCCGCTGTGTGTGCACGCGCCGCCATCTTGGGGAAAAAAAAAGAAGAAACTATAATGTATAATAAAGTCATTTTATTTACCTTTGTGATGGTAGTTGTCAATGGATGACGAACTTCCGGGTCGCCTCTTGATGATATCCGAGTGAAGTTGCCGTGCTTTCTCGGCGATAATACCCTCACACACTGTCCCCTGCTAGCTGCTTTTCCTTAATCCAAATCAACAGAAGTTTTTCAACCTCTTTTATTGCCTGAGAGCGTTGCTTAGACAACACAGAAACACCCTTAGCCACACGTACAGTAGCAATGGCCGACTTAGCTTACTGGTAGTGGGACGCTAAGTCACACAAACGCACACCTCGTTCGTGTTTCTCGATGATCTCCTTCTTTTGCTCGACCATTGTTTTGTTTCGTGTCCTCTTCGGCTGAACGCTAGCCTACGGCGGGGTCTTTTTCCGGCCCAAAATAGCAAAAGTATCCTTGATAACAAACCACGTCAGCACTCAAGGAAAGGGGGTGATGAAAACTAGTCTGCCAGCCACCGCGGCGCTGTTGGACCGTGTGGTTTGGTGTTCTTTCGCCGAAAGCTAGTCCCCCAGCCACCCTGGCGCCCCGTGTGGTTTGGTTCGTTTGCCGGAAACTAGTTTGTCAGCCAAGATTATATTCTTGCAAATGTAATGTTCGTAAGGCCAAAGGTTCGTAAGCTAAAGCGTTTGTGAGATGAGATATCACCGTATCTCTCAAACGCAATTCCAATGAAGTTGGGACAATGTGTCAAAAACAAATATCAACTCAAGATGCTGTTTTGTAAATCACATTCAACCTATATTGAATTGAATACGCGACAAAGAAAAGACATGTCCTGTTCCAACTGGTCAATTTGTAGAAATTGGCAATTGTGCCTTGACTTTTGTTTGACAGAGATAAACTT
The DNA here is from genome assembly GCF_051943395.1 of Hippocampus bargibanti. Classification (NCBI taxonomy): domain Eukaryota; kingdom Metazoa; phylum Chordata; class Actinopteri; order Syngnathiformes; family Syngnathidae; genus Hippocampus; species Hippocampus bargibanti. The sequence continues at coordinate 13,990,677 of NC_142750.1, forward strand.
TTGCTTTCATTTGACAAAAATCCACACGGCGATGCTTTTGTCGCTCAATGCTTAAATCATGCATCATCTCCGAGTGTGCACTTTATCTGGACGAGACTTCCATTTATGAATTTGTGACTGTTATAACGTGCACACTGCATTTTTGTGTGTTAAAATGTTATCGTGTGCTGGGGAAGTTATGTGATTTATTTTGTTTCATCAGATAACCCCATTTGAGCCAACTTCCCCTTAAAGGACAACCGACGTCACACGTTTGCTAACTGACATCAGAAAAGTATTCCAGGAAGTTGCCCGTCACTCTCACGCACGCACGCACGCAGCCCTCATCCTCACCTTGTTATCTGCCATTTCATCTGTGTCTCAGTCAAAGACTCTTTGTCTCACCGTGTATTTCGGATCCAACCTTTACCTCCTTCCGCCGCGCCTCAAGTCCTGTCACCCCACCTCCAGTGGACGTGACAATGATATTTTTATTCAAATGCAAAACACCAATAAAAATGACCAAAAGTGTCCAAAATCTACAAAGAATTGAGCTGCAAATTGGGCATTTTCAGAAAGTCCCGCCCCCACTCGTGACGTCACGCCAAGACGTCTTCCATTGCTGGAGAATCAAAACAATGGCTTCAGATTCGGAGAATATGCTTTCTTGTGACACATCCAGTGATGAATATGATTGAAATAGTTTTGAAGAGGAAAGCATACATGTTTGCAATCGATTCAAGAATTTATTTGTGCCATTTTGAGGCAACATTGGGGGGAAAATCTCTCACCCCAAAAAAAGAGGCAGAAAATGGCCACCGACCTCCTGTGAGGAATGAATCAGCCCGTTTCCACAGGCTGATAAATTCCTTATATGGAGCTTGTACACCCACTTCTGGCTCTTTCTGGTGCAACATGACGTTTTCAGACCAAACAAGCACAGCAAAATGCATTGACGTGATGGAAGGACTGCTACAATGTGTCCTTTTTTTCGGTCAGAGGTGTTCCCTCCGTGAAGTGACGTCAACTCAAAAACAAGACTTCTGGAATATTCAGCGCAAGTCTTAAAAGGTCAAATATACTTATATGCGATGGAATCTTTGTAAAATACGCTCAGTACAAGTAATTTGAAGCCATTTTACAAATGTCCGGAGACGTCGCTTGTCCTTTAATTAAATTAGTGGAATGGCACATTTTTTGAGGCAATGCGAATTTTTTCTTGTCTCTTGGAAAAATGTCCCTTTTTTCAAAGCGAACATCTGTACGTAAAGACGAAGAGTAATAAACGAACGTATGATAATTCACCCAAATAGAGGGGATCCTACTCGGTCCTGGCGGCTCTTACTTGATCGAGAAAACATGTCGGCGGTGTTTACATTGTTTGTTAGAATGATGAATTTATACATGATGTCATCGGTAGGCAGAAGTCTAACGTGTCCCGCGTCTAAATTTTATTTCTATTTTAAGAACCAGTATCAATCAACGCGTCATAACATTTGGCACATGCGTTTCACTTGCGGGGGGTGCGTCGGCAGCCGGATTTATGCAAATGAGACAGGAGCTTCCGATATATGACGCGGTATCAGGCCACGAGGAATATCTTTTTCCAATTGGTCAATTCCGGCCGGTCTGCTGACAACAACGCATCTCTTTGGACCAATCGGAGCGCGTTTCACACCGCGGCGTCTGTTTGCGAATGACGTAACCGCAGTCAAACAATATGGCGTCTTCGGCAGACGTCGTTATTTGTAAAGGAGTATAGCCGGATAGATCGCTGCCTCTTTTGAGGCGCCGCCGTCCGACTTTCACTTTTGAGCATAAGAAATATTATTTGGGCCGCGCCCGCGCCCGCGCGTTGGCTTCTGTTTGGATTCGACTCGAGCTTCCCGTTTCGCCGAAAGCCGAGTTCGGCGACGGCGGTCGAGGATGGACTGCGGGGAGTTCGTGTCTCCGATGGAGAACGCGGAGCCGAGTTTGGAATTAGGAGATGGTTTGACGCAGGGCGACATCGACGGTGAGTTGTTATTTCACCGACAACCCCGTTTCGTCTTTATTCAGTCTGTCGAGGATGGCGCGCGCGAGTCGAATTTATTGAAGTCGCGATCTATCCCGTCGTTGAAAGCAAGGTTACTTACGAGCTCTCTGTTCCGTATGTTTTCATTTCAATTCAATTACTTCAATGCATTCAATGGATGATGCTTCTACTATACACGATTGTGCCATCGCCACTGTACGCATTTGCATTGATGCACATGCTTCAAACAAGATGCCCGCAGCGCTTGACCGCGCGAGACAAGAAATGGATTCCATTCGACGAACTTCGGTTCATCGTGGGAGAATTTCTTGTGACGTCGCTGCGAGGAAAATAATTTGGCCAGTACTTTTCTGCAAAGTCGAATTGAAGTTAACCAGAACATACATTTTATATGTAAATGTTCAAATGCAAAAGGGCACAGACGAGTCACGTGAGTGAAGTGAAGTGAGCGTAGCTGTTCGTGTAATTGCAAAAGTTGCAACTGCGCTTTAGTTGTGCAACTCTCGACTAATAAGTGGCACTAGCGCCGTCCTCTGCCAAATGATGACATCGTCCGTCCGTCCGTCCGTCATCGCGAGCGTTACTCTCGGAGCTGTTCTTGACGCTACGTATTTCGTCAGAGTTGTTCCAGCTCGTCAACCCGGTGGGGGACTTCCTGGACTTGTTTGCCGACCATATGAGCCCCGGCGACACTCTGAGCGCGGACGCTCGGCCTGCCGATCAAAAGAGCGGACCCGCCCAAGCGTCAACCCCACTGGCCGACGGCGGCTCCGGTCTTGGCCTCTCCGCCCCTCGGACGTTGTCCCCGAGGTCCGGGTCCCTTCCCCCGGCTCTCTCTCCCGCAACCGTGGCGTCCGCGGGCCCGCGGCAGGTGACGCGAAGCCCCCCGCCCCTTCAGCCGCGGCCTCAGGCGGTCCGACCGGTCCAGCCCCATCTCGTGGCCCAGCCCACAATTCAGGTAGGACGTGTTTCCTACACCACCTGTGCCGAGTGAACAAGAGCTCTTTGCATCCTCTCAATATATATTGGCAATAATAAGCAAGCACGCACACACGCACACACACAAAGAGGACAACAACTTGACAAAACATTGCACTCAAAGCTTATATGGACATCCAACTGATTTAAAGTTTGTTAGCTGAGTTTTTTGGCCTTTGATTTATGAACACAAAGTCCTCAATACGTCTGTGTAAGCTCTCAGTGGTACAGGAGTGGTCCATCGATGAAAAGGTTTCTTCAGCCGTCACCTCTACTATGATAGGTCTGTGCTCTAAGGTTGTGGGGAGCAGAGGACTATTCCCTGAGGCTACACTAATTACTTCTATTGTCCTGACTGATTATGGGACTGACTGGCCTGGTTGCCCCATTCACTCTGGTATCCCCTCATCAGCATGACTAAGTCTATGTGGCAAGAATCTAAGAGGTCTGTTGTAAGCACGATCCAAATTAAACCTCACACCACTATGGCCATTTAGAGAAAGGTTTTGCTGTTTTATAAAAATTGCATCTTTTACTCCCCTTTCAAAGCATCTATTATCTTTCGCTAAAATTTTAACCCCATTGTCGTCAAATGAGTGGTTGCTAGCCTTTGGGTGCAAATGTACTGCAGATTGAGGCCCACTAGCATTATCCCCGCAATGTTGATAGTCTTTTTTTGAGAATTTGTACACACACACACACACACACACACACACACACACACACACACACACACACACACACACACACACACACACACACACACACACACACACACACACACACACACACACACACACACACACACACACACACGTATCTTAATATCTCATTTGTCAGTGTCGATGGAACTTGTTTCCTTTTTTTGCTTTGATGCAGACTCGGCGAGTCCCGGTTCACACTTTGGTTCCAACATCCATCCAAACGCCGGCGGCCCAAACTGTGATGATTGCTTCCAGTGGCGGGCAGTCCCATTTCATCCACAATCCAGTCATCTGTCACCAGAGTCCGACGCCTGGTTACTCAGGTGACAAAGACTCATTTTATTCTGATTCTGATTATGATTATAGTGTTCACTTTTGACACTTGCATCATGATGTCTTTGAAATCTTCCTGTTTATTGAGTTCCAATCTCACGACAGTATTGACAAACTACAAGTTGTCATTTGTCGCAGTCCTTCAGCCTCACATGCAAAGCCTGATGACATCACCACAACTGCATCCAGTGACCATTCATCAGCACCTTCTGACCAATGGTCAGGCCATTCTCTCTACAGCGCCCACTACAGTCCACGCTGTGCCACAGCAAGTGCAGCAGGTACCTGAAAGGACAAGTTTTTTGTTTGTGTGTATTTACATTGTATTTGTAATCGTTTGTGTATTCGAAACTCTCGAGGACATTTGACAGCACTTTGCGAGATTAATATCTCTCATCTTCGTCAGTACCGCAAGGTCCTTTTTTTGACGGTGCGCGGGTGCTTTTGGTCAGGTTTTGGTTCAGCAGCCTCAGATTTTGAAGACGGATTCCCTGGTTCTGTCCACGATGCAAAACCCAGCCGGGATCACGGCGTTGACCGCGCCCCTCCCAAGCGCAACGCTACAAGTCCCGGTACTCCGCCAGCGATACGCTCCAAATATTCCGCGTCACCCTCGTCCGTTCGTCCTTTTTGTGGGACAACCAGAATTTGAACGGCCGGTGTTTGCGATGCAATCGTGGTAACGAGCGTTGTCCGTAGACGCTGATGGGTGGCAACCTCCTGACTCCCGTTCTGGGAGGCGGAGAAAAGCTGACGATCAAACAACCGCAGCCGGGCTCCAGAGAAACAAGCCCAATGAGTGGAGGGGCGCTGTGCCAAGGAGGGCTTATTAAGGAGGGCGAGCGGAGGACCACCCACAACATCATTGAAAAGCGCTACCGCTTGTCCATCAACGACAGGATTGGAGAGCTGAAAGACTTGGTCGTAGGCAATGACGTCAAGGTTGGTCGCATTATTATAATAATAATAATAATAATAATACAAGGTAGGCGTGATGGGATTTTCAGGTGATTCCCTCTCCTCGACATTTTTGACCTCAGATGCACAAGTCGGGTGTGCTGAGTAAAGCCATTGACTACATTAAGCACCTGAAGCAGGCCAACCACAAACTTCGACAGGAAAATCTCTCTCTTAAAATGGCAAACCAGAAGAACAGTAAGTTTGCTTGCGCAGGTAGTCGCGCATCCCAAAAATATGTTGTTTTTTCATTGAATCCTCTTTGTTGACCGCAGAGTCAGTGACATTGTCTGAGGATGTAGAACCTAAGGAGGAAATCTCAATGATGTCTCCTCCTGCCTCTGATTTGGGCTCGCTTTCCCCTCACCACTTCTCTCCCTACAGTGTGGATTCTGAGCCCGCCAGCCCCTTAATGGACAACGATCAGGTAATGCGCACGTGGCAAAGTCGAGGCCCGGGGGCCAAATCTGGCCCGCCGCCTCATTAAATTCAGCAAATCAAAGCAAATCGGTGAAATTCATGCTAAAGTCCAAACCAAATTGTCCTATGTAAACCACAATAACACTTTCATTTTTGACTTCACATTTGAAAAGTAGTTCATCGTTAATTTGTTGTGCGCTCTATATTACCATCCATTTTCCGGAGCGCTTATTCCTCATTTGGCTCGCGGGGGCTGCCGGAGTCTATCCCTATGTCTTCGGCCACCAGGCGGGGGACACCCTGAATTGGTTGCCAGCCAATCGCAGTGCGCACAGACACAAACAACCAGTCACTCTCACACTAGGGACAATTTGGAGCCTTCAATGTGCCTGCCATGCATGATTTTTGGAATGTGGAAAGCGGAGGACCCGGAGAAAACCCACGCGGGGAGAACACGCAAGCTCCACACAGGGAGGCCGGACCGGGCCTTGAACTCACGACCTCTGCACTGTGAATTCGGCGTGCTAACCACTCGGCTACCGGGCTGCCCCTATATTATTATTATTATTATTATTATTATCGATGTATGTATTTATTTCTTAATCGTGTTATTTATTATGTTGTTGTTTTTGACTTAAGTTGGCGCAACAGAAATGGCTGCCTTTGCAGCAGGTCCTGCATTTTGTTTTTCTACTTCTTCCTTTCCTCTTACTTTCGACACTGATGCTGCGAAATGTCAATTTCTCCACTGTGAGACGAATAAAGGCTAATCCAATCCAATATGTCCTATGCGCAGGGATTAAACATTCTCATGGTTTTCCCAAATTCATAACGCCCCCTGAGAGGAAACCGAAAGTACAATGTGGCCCGCGGCAAAAAATGAGTTTGGCACCCTTTAACTATATCTAACGAGCTATTTACTTGCTATCTATTGTCTATCTAGCTGGTTGTCTAATAACCATATAGCCATCGAGCTGGCTAGCTAGCTTTCTATTAATTTGAGTTGCTTTCGGGTTGAGTGACAGCTGGAGCGTATGGCTGCCGCCGCTCACCCACAGACAAACTCATCGTGTGACTGTGAAGTGACCTTGACAGTTTAGAAAGGCGCTTATAAATGAAAATGAAATGACAGTACGTGTTATTATCGAGGTAATGTATTTTGCGTCATTGCCATTTCATGCCAGCCCGCTAGGGGGCAGTGATGCTTCGATGAGTGAGAGCAAAGGACTTTGGAGGGATCATTCGAGTTTGTTGTCACGAATGCCGGGAGACTTGACGTCTTTGAGTTGAAAGCCGAGTGCAATTCTTCTTGAAGCCATCGGCAGTTGGGGGTTCGTCACAGCATTGATTTATCATTTGCCCACACCATTATTCCCACTTGCCTTCCAGGATTGGAATTTCAGAGCGGAACAAAACAGTTTGGGTGATATCACACGCACCGGTTGACCGTCTCACGCTATGCACGATGTCACATTTGTTTTTTCTTCTTTCAGATGAACTTTGAGCCAGACTCTCCTTCCTGTGTCGGAGCGATGGACGGCTCTCGTCTGCTTGTCTGCGCCCTGACCTTCTTGTGTCTCTCCCTGAATCCCCTGCCCTCGCTGTTGGGTTCCGAGCGCTCCGAAAGGCTCTCTGGCGCCGGGCACGGCACATCTCGCAGTCTTTTCTGGTTATCGAGCCCGACGCAAGATTTGGGTGAGGAAGCCAGCTTTTGCCATTGAATTCCCGCCGCCGCTTCCGCTACTATGATAGGCGTGTGGCTTTTCTTCTTTGTGAATCCCCGCAGGCTCTTGGCTGCGTTGTCTGTTGCCGTGGCTTATGGCTTGGCTGCTGAGTGTCTTGGGAGCAGTTTGGGCTTGTGTACGGGTGCTCTACCTCTGGGAACCCGTCACGCCGCTTCACTCCCCCAGGTCGGTGTCTTTCTGGAGACACCGAAAGCAAGCCGACGTTCACCTTAAGAGGGTGAGTGCCACGCGATTGTCCATCAACGTACGGGTCACAATTTTTTCGCCTTTTGCATTTTCACTTGCTTTATTTGCAATGTTTGTCTTAAAGCACAACCGACGCCAGAATTTGTCAAATCACTTCTACTGAGCGCATTTTACAAAGATTGCACCGCATATAGTAGCTACATTTTACCTTTTAAGTATTCCGGAAGTCTTGTTTGTGAGTTGGTGACGAGTCCTCACGTCACGTCACTCAAGGACCGCCCCTGACCGAGAAAGCGACACACAATGCAATTAGAAGCAAAACGACATCAATAACGCGATGGTGAATCGTTGTGTGTCGCAGCCAATTGCAGTCACACGCACGAAGAATGTGTAAGTTGACACAAATTCCCAGCGGACAAATCTGCCATTTCCGACGGAGCTTGGGCGCCATCTGGTGCATTTTCTGGGCGCTACGTTGGAGTCCGGACGGCTCCAATTGATACGGAAAGACTTCTTGAATCGATGGCAAACATTTATGCTTTCCTCTTGAGAACTATTTGAATCATATTCCTAACTGGATGAGTAACAAGAAAGCATCTTCTCCCAATCTGAAGCCATTGTTTTGATTCTGACCAATAGTGCCATCACAAACGAGGGGGCGGGACTTCCTGAATCTCATTCGAGCTCATTTTGTGGCAGTTTTGGGACACTTGAAGTCATTTTGATAGGTGTTTTGCATTTGATTACAAATATCAGACTGCGTGTTTTGGCTATTTGAGATGCTGTCAATCAAACAAATGGTGTCGGTTGTCCTTATGGTTTGTCAAATTGAATATCCGCTCTTCTCAAAGCGCCTTTCTTTCCTCTGTTGCCCTTCCCCCACAGGGAGATTACCCTGCGGCATTGACCAGTTTAAAGACCTCCTTGTCCATCTTGAACAGAGGCTTGCCTTCCACCAAACTGGACCTGGTCTGCTCGTTATCCTGGAACCTGATTCGCTATTTGTTACATCGCCCGACCCCTCTCGGGTGGCTTGTTCGCCAAATCAGAGGCAAACACGAGGGGGATGAGGCGAGGACCAGCGCAAAGGACGCTGCCCTGGTATACCATCGTCTGAGCCAGCTGCAACTCACGGGTTAGTAGGGAGGAGTGTGAAATTACCACAAGGACGATTTTCACTGAAATATATGATCCATTGTCAACTAATTATTACAGGCACTGCTCAGAAAATGTGAACGTCCTGAAAATGTTGATTCATTTAAGTAATTCAACTTAAAAGGTCAAACGAATGCCATATTGTATAAGGCGCACCCCCAATGAAGGGTGTATTATTATTATTTTTTTTAGTTTTTCCATATATAAGGCGCAGCGGATTATAAGGCGCACCTTCTTCAACGAATGAAAAAAGTTTTCCAAATATAAACTATAATGATATCAACATTTTCCACATAAGGTGCTTCAGTAGATGCTGCGGCTACGCACGACTTCTAATATCGGGGGTAAATGGAGTCGATGGTCGCTGACAGTAGTTGCGAAAGCTCTTGTGGCTCAATATGACTTCACATAAGGCGCACCACCGTATAAGGCGCGGGGTCGTCTTTGCAAGAAAATGAAGGCTTTTGGGTGCGTGCGTGCGTGCCTTATACACTGGAAGATACGGAATATTATTGAGACTCATAACATGCATTGCAGGATATGTCAAACTTTTATTTGTTAGAATGTTGATGATTATGGCTTACAGCTTATGAAAAATGAGAGTCTGAAGCAATTAAAATGCGTATCGCGTGCAATAAAATGTATTACGTGAAATGTTGGTCCATCGGAAAAGCATCATCATTTTGTGTACTGGGTACACGGTTGGGCCCGCGTTTGCCCGAATGAGCGCTTCAGTGCGGCGTGTTACGGATGATATCAGCCTGTGGCACTGCTCGGGCGTGATGGAAGACCGGGATGCTTCCATAGCGGCCTTCAGATCTTTTGCGTTGCTCATCTTCCTCTCGACGATGGCCCATACATTTTGGATGGGCTTGAGGTCAGGTGACTTTGCTGGCCAATCAAGCGCAGGAATCCCCTGGTCGTTGAACCAGGCTTTGCTACCTTTAGCTCAATGAGCACGCGGACCAATCCTGCATATGGCCAATTCGGGCAAATGAATTGGCACCCGACTCTGTACACTAAATGAGTCTACTTTTCTGGTGGCTGACATTTCAACTCATTTTCCCGTTTATTTCATGTGATATTCACAATTAATTTCCACTGATTTTGCGGTTTTCATAAGCTGTAAGCCATAAAAGTTAACATTCTAACATCAAAGCTTGAAATAATATATTTATTTGATGACTTAAATGAATGAACTTTTTCACGATATTCAAATTTTCTGAGTACAGTGATTCCTCGCCACTTTGCACTTCACTTATCGCGGATTTATTTTCAGGGAATTTTATTGTTGTTTTTTTCATAAATGGAATACAAATGTGCAAAGAAACAAACTAAAAGAAACAGAATAAAATCAAACACGCTGGCTCTCAAAAAAAAAAAAGAGTGCCGATAACAATGTTCTTCTCTCGGAGAAAGACTCCTTCAGTAGCAAAAGACGCTACAGCGCAGCAGAGTCAGAACGAATAGGCGCAGCAGCCAAATATTGTTTTACAACACCGTTCTTTAAACTATAAAAAAAGAGGTTTTATTTTTTGTTTCATTCTGCAGTATGTACAGTTTTGCATTGTAAAAAAAAAGAAAGCTGACTCCATTGTACTTTTCCGATGCTATTTTTGCAACCTATCTCCCGCGATAAACGAGGGTTCACTGTATTACTCGTCTATACATGATGCGTCGAGGAGGTCGCTGCTGTACTTTGCCAACTTTAGTTTTGCCGTTTGATCCCTTTGGCAGGAAAAGTGCCTCAGCGAAGCAGCTGGTGGGCGCTGTCTCTGTCCTTGAGCGCCGTCAACCTCAGCGAAAGCGCTCAAGGAAAGATGGCCCCCGCTCAACTGGCTGAGATCTACGTCACCGCGGCCGTGGCCGTACGCGTCGCGCTGGGTTGCCATACGGCGCGTCTGCCCGTGCGTATCTCATCTCCGTCGTCCGCTTTCGGGATCGTTCGTGCGAGCCTTTCAAGTGACGCCTTTCGCCTTCTTCCTCACGCAGGCTTACGTGCTGAGTCGTGCGGAGAGCATCGCCAATCAACGCCAGGCGAGGCGCGTCCCCGATTGCCTGCGCTGGCTCTTCACCCCGCCGGGCCGCCGCTTCTTTTTGAGCTGCCGTTGGTCGTTGGAGTCGGAGAGCGACGACGGGGTGTTCGCATCCCAGAGCGATCCGGGTAGCCATCATTTGGAAAGCGTTTGTCAAAAGCCAAACTTGTGACCGTAAAGGTTTCCTTTCCAGCGGACCCGCTTGCCCGCTTGCACCGCTCTTTCTGCAGAAATTTGCTCGAGCGAGCCGTTCACACGCTCGTCCGACCTCAAAGCGACGAACGCAAAAGCGGCGCTGGGTAGGGATCCGCCCGCCCATTTAGCGGTGACTGACCTCGCGCCAGTCTTCACTTTAGTATGCGTTGCTTCCGTCTTCCAGGGATTTCCTCATCGCTTTGGAGTTCCTGCAACAGTTGAATGCGTGCACGGAGGACTCTCCCTCAGCTCCTCCCTTCTCGACTCGTCCCAGTCGCACCACCGCATCCGGTAAAGTCCGCACGACATGGCGCAAAGGCCACGCTTGCTTGTCGGAGATATTTAGAATGGTGGAATTCTCCGAGCCGTCAATATGAATTGATCATTGGCCACCTTTTCTCCTGATGACGCTTTGCTTCGTTGTTGTTCGATGCTGAGTCTGTTGGAAATAATGGCAAAAGTGCACAGGACATTTTCAAACAATGTATTAAATATTAAAAAGATGTGTTGTTTTCAAAGCCGTCCTTTTTTTTTTTCTTCTGCAGTGCGAGATTCAGTGAGTCGATGGTGGGCTTTGGTCCTAAAGGCCGCCATCTATTGGCTTCAGGGTAATGATGTCGCCGTCAGGTCTTTGTTGGCGGAAGCGGAGCGAATGCCAAGAACTCGACGCACTCTCGAGTAAGTGTATTGTGGGGCTCATCAACTGTTTGTGGGGGTGTCACATACGTACCACTTCTTTTATTTTTTAACGTCAATTGTCCACGTGACGGGGCTCTCTGTATTACGCTCCGTGGCCAAAGCATGCACGTCTGTTTAATTACATTCGCGCTATATACGTAGTTTGTCACAAGGTATACATTGAAGGACAAAAAAAAAAGACAAACATTGCCTCACTTATACGGTTTATTATCCTCGTTATTAACTCATTCACCGCCAGTGGATGTGCCAAAGTGTGTCCGCTCCAGTGCCAGGGTTTTTGTCATTTTCACTCTAATTGCAGCTCCCACAGAATATTGAGTTTTAGGGCTACGTAAACATTCAATTCAGCGTAAGAAACTGTAGACTCTATTCTTTCATCGGAAATAAAGAGTTTGTTTCTAAGTTATATGGGCTTGTCGCAATCTCAGCTTGGAATGAGGGCGGCTTTGCAAAATACATACGTCTTCTTCTTTTCCTTTGGGCTTTTCCTCTCAGGGGTGGCCACAGCGAATCAATGTCCTCCATCTATCCCGGTTTTGTGCATCCTCTTCTCGCACACCAGCTACCTTCATGTCTTCTTTGACCACATCCATAAACCTCCCCTTCGGTCTTCCTCTCGGTCTCCTGCCTGGCAGTTCAAGACTCAGCATCTTTCTGCCGATATAGACGGCAGAAGGATGCTGAGTCTCAGTCTGACTTTCTCTGCAAAGCCTCTAATATGGCTTGTCCCTCTGATCTAGTCCTTCCTGATCCTATCCAACCTGGTCACTCCCAAAGAAAAGCTCAACATCTTCAGCTCTGCTACCTTGCAAAATACGTCCATATTGATTGATATTGCGCTTGAACAACAGCTGAAGCTGTAACAAAGCGTTAACATGGACAAAAGGCAAATGCCGCCCCCTCGTGGAAGGGAAAAACATTGCCAGAGGTCTGACCAGTGTTTTTTTGCCCCCCCGCAGGGACAAAAACAAAACCCAAGCAAATGCGGCAATGGCGCTGCACGTCACACTTTTCGATTCCCGAATAAATTTGAGAATGGCGGCGAATGAGTTAACTGTCTCCCCCCCCCCCTCCTCCACCTCTCTGGGTTTCAGCCACCCGTTGCCCAAAGCTGTACAATGCCTCTGCAAATCAGTTCAGATGAGTGTGTCACCTCCGAAAGGAGAAGGAACCGCAGCGTGCCTGTCCCGTTGCGACCAAGCCAGCAGCTACCTGCGCTCCAGCATCTCTTTGCCTCTCGGCCAGCGCGGCGACTACTTAAAGAAGGTGAAGAGCGGACGGCTTATTTCCCCCGAGGCGTCTCGTCTGGACTCTTTTTTTTTTTTCAGCGGCCAGGTTGTTAGTCGGCAGAGTTTGGCGGGAGGCGGCTGTGGTGCATTGTAGTTGCATTGCATGATCTGCGAGCCAAGTGCAATGCATCTGCAGTGAATGACAGAGGCCTCCCCTGTCTGCACTAACCGCGGCGCTGCGGTATTAGTTAGTTCAGACTTGAAAAGGAACGCATTTACCTCAATTGCTGCAAATGAGGCGTATTTAGTCACAACGTATGCACGCGTGCGGGACAATTATGCACGGGATGGAAGGAGGTACAATTAACCTGTATAGCAGTGGCGGGCCGTGCACGTCACTCCGAGGCCTTCAGTAGTGCTACGTCTGAATCGATCCACAAAAGGTTCGTCCGGAAAATAACTCGTGACTTGAAGAAACTTAAGAAATACTGTCATTAAACTGTTTGAATATTTGGACTCTGAACGTGTGCATTCAAGATAACCTCATCTTGTTCTGAGTTCTCCAGCCTTTCGGAATGATGTCGATCTAATCTTGAAAATGGCTCGAACAGTATATCTGCGCCCAAATCCATTTCTTCTCCTCGTTCGGCCATTGTGGATTGACAAAATATGTACTGTATGTTCTCATCACTAGCGGCTGTAATACTCTGATTGGCTAATGACTAGTCAATCGCGTGACGAGCCAATCGGGGTTTGCCAAAACTTTGACGCAAGGCTTGGATTGCCAACTCCAACTCTGATCGGTTAAAGCAACGGTTTCATGGACATTGGTTTTTATGCTCCGGGGCCTGCGGAACTGATTGTGAAGGCGTCCAGGTTCTGACCCTGGTAACAAATGATGGCTGATATGTGATTGGATAAATGCTTAAATAGGAAAAGACGATTCTTGAAGAAGCACAACGGGGGAAAAGAAGCTGAAATTATTTCGTAAGAATTCATGGAAAAAATATAATTCACATTAGTACGTATGCGATTCAGATATTGTTAGGCCAGCGGAGAAGGCTTCGCAGGCCTTGATGGCCCACCACTGCTGTGTTGATGCTTTTCATACAACAGACTAAGCGGTCGGAACAAGTGAGAGAGTTTGACTCGATGCGGTAGTTTTCTGCTCATCATCATCAGCTTTCTTCATTATCGAAGGCGATGGAGCTCTTGGTATGTGACCTCCTACTGACCTTGAGGACCAGCTTGTGGCAGCGAGGAAGCGGCACCGATGGGGAACTGGGACCGGCGTCTGCATCTCAGTTGGCTGGTTTTCAAAGTGACCTCAGCGTGCTCAGAAGACTCGCGCAGTGCTCCAGACAAAGCCAGCATAAGGTGACCTTCCCCCAAAAAACTCGCTCGCGTCAATCTTTGCGCTCTGACTTGCGCGGCTGCGTGCGTCTCTCTATCTGTAGGTGTTCCTCCATGAGACTACGGTGAGGCTGATGGCCGGAGCGAGTCCCACGCGGACGCACCGGTTGCTGGATCACAACCTGCGACGCCGGACGCGCGGCCTCGGCGCAGCGGGTGAGGAAACGGGCCGCGGGCGCTTTGTCTGATAGGCGCTCGCCTGCTTTTTGCTTCATCGCTACCGCCGCTGAGAGCGTCCGACGGTCATGCCGCTCTCCTTTTTTCGTCAGAGGGTGAACGGGAGCGGGCTCACGCCATCCTGCTGGCCTGCGGCCACCTGCCCGTGCCTCTGTTAACCCCGGTCGGGCATCGCGCCCGCCTGCTGGCCGAGGCAAAACGCACGCTGGAGCGGGTCGGAGATCGTCGATCCTTGCGGGATTGTCAGCAGATCCTCTTGCGCCTGAGCGCCGGCACGACCGTCGTGGCATCCTGAACGCTTGCGCGCACGCAAAGCCGAAAGAAGGCTACCTCCCGTTGATTGAACGCTTCAATTTACAGCACGGAAATGAGAAGCGTCGCTTTTGAACGCCCAATACGTCTTTCCAACCTGTTTTGGCTTCTTTCAAACAATCTCGCCACCTTTTGATCAGTCATGGGACAAAGCTGGCTCACTGGCACAGCACGTGTGTGTGTGTGTGTGTGTGTGTGTGTGTGTGTGTGTGTGTGTGTGTGTGTGTGTGTGTGTGTGTGTGTGTGTGTGTGTGTGTGTGTGTGTGTGTGTGTGTGTGTGTGTGTGTGTGTGTGTGTGTGAGGGGGGGGGGGGGCTTCCAAAAACAAAGGGAAGGGTTCGCAAACAGCCGTTCAAATTCTACCCGTTGCTGAGGTGCATCTTTTTACCTGTTGAATTCCAAGCTTCACAATCATCCGCACTTGTCAACCGCTCGCCCAGCTTCGTTTCCAAATACTCTTGAAAATCGGTTTACTTTCAACAAAAAAAGGAGTGTGTTTCGCTTCTTATCTTATCTACCTCATTTGCACGACTGTGAGGGATATCAAAATACCCAAGCCCCAGGCCGCTTTTATTTAATTGCAAGGAAGAACGTGCGGCTCTCAATCATATTTCCGCTGACAATTAATCGGGTTTGGTGCAAACGCCTCCGCACACACACACACACACACGCGCGACTTGTAGAACGTGTAAAAAGGATTGCATATTTACAGTTTGTACTTTGCTTGGAAATACAAATACAACAACTATTCAAAGTAGATTGAACAAATATCTTCCCGAGTTTTAAAAATACTTCCGTTGTACGACAATAAAAATTGGTTAATAATTAAATAATTTGCAAACAATTTAAAGACAAAATGTTTGTGCAGTGATACCGTTGATTTTTGTTTTATTTTCCTGTCATCCATATTCATTAATCCTTCAAACTAAACACGCTTCATTTCCAAGCAAAATTATTTTATGTCTCATCACATTTAAAATGAAAAAAAAAAAAAAAACAACGTTTTTTTAATCGGTAATTGTCGCACGGTGCACTTGTCATTCTAACTCTTGTGTCTCTTATTTAATGATATAGTTTTATGATTAATGATTTGCTGGGGAGAGGAAAGTCAAGCCTTTTTGTGTGCGTTATTTTTGGACGTGAATAATTGGTATGGTAGCTCGGTGTTACCTTCTGTACATTTTGCAAAAGATTCATTTTAGAATAGAACAAACAAATTGTGCTTGTGGGAACTCACAGAACGTTTTCTGAAAGGTCAACCCTTCTTTTTCTTGGAAGCACAAAGAACAAATAAACCAATACTCATTTTGCCAGAGCTATGCTGGGTTTATGACTTGTTTCATTTTTAATTGTTAGATTATTTTGTTTGTTTGTTTGTTTGTTTTCTCTGCCTCTATTATGCTTTTTCTTTTCCATATTTTATTCTTGTCCACCATTTTGTTGTTGGTGTTTTTATAATAAAACCTGCGATGGTGTATGGAGTTTTTTATTTTATTTTTCAACCATGAAAAAAAATGGAACAATATGACACTTCATTGTGGTTGCCATTGGCAGTCTGTTTTGCTGTTATTTGCCCCTTACTCACCTGTGTCGTCTATTAACTTTCCCTACGTAACCTTGGCAAGGGGAAGATAACATAATTGCATTATTTAATTGTTGCAATACTTTTTTGTAAAACCTTTTGTTCCCTCACACAAATAAAAACAGACAAACACAAATAGGAAAGGATGTACGCATGTGTTTGGACACGACGGTATCGTCAATTCGATTTGTTTTAATGTACGTATATTTTTAACCCCAGGAAACATAATCACTTTTCATGTTTTCAGTCGGACATGGTTAGCGAGCGCACTGAAAATCCGGAAGTTGTTTTACAGACGACTCGTGCACGTGTGAAATACGAACACGGTCCAATGAAAAACAGAAAAAAGGCCAATAATGTGCCCAATAGGGTCAAATTCAAGCCTGGATCAAAGAAGAGAGAAAACAAATGCGTACTCATGTTTGATGACAAAGAGAGAGAGTAAGTTTACCAAATTATTATTTTATGTTGATACATCCACAGGTGTGAAAGCGCTATTAGCGGATAAAGATGTATTTGTGTCAGTCAATGCCAAGTGACCCGCATCACTAGCGATATTGTTTGTTGTATCGCATAAGCACAGTTCAACCATTTTATCGTATGCACGTTTGAATCGGCTCTATTATTGAATACACCCATATTATTATCATTTGAATCTTAACGCAACTTTGTTTAGGATGCAATTCGAACACTGCAAACGGCTGGAGAAAAATGTCAGGTGTGATAGAAGAGTTTCAGCTAAGATACAAGGAAAGGTGCATAAAACTGCGATGAGATCAGCCATGATGTTTGGACTGGAGATAGTGCCGTTGAAGAAAAGACGGGAAGCAGAGCTGGTGGTAGCACAGATGAAGATCGACGAGGGACAACTCATATTAGAGGCTTTGGCGAGAAAGTCAGACTGAGATGGTTTGGACATGTCCAGAGGAGAGAGAGTGACTATATCGGGAGAAGGATGCTGAGCCTTGAACTGCCAGGCAGGAGACCGAGAGGAAGACCGAAGAGGAGGTTTATGGATGTGGTCAAAGAGGACGTGAAGGTAGCTGGGGTGACAAAAGAGGATGCACAAAACCGGGATAGATGGAGGACACTGATTCGCTGTGGCGACCCCTGAAGGGAAAAACCGAAAGGAAAAGAAGAACACTGTAAACTACAAACACATAAAAAATAATAAGAAGAATATCTCTGAGCACGATTAAGCTGTAGACTGGATTTCTAAAGTTGGGTGTATGTGTGCGCTGTGTCGATCCATCTTCCTGTCAGGGATTATCTCACCGGTTTCCATAAACGGAAAGTGGAAAGGAGAAATGCGGCTGTGGCAGAAATACGCAAGAAGATCAAGGAAGAGCAGAACAGAGTCAAAGAGGAGGTCTGTGCCAAACAAAGGAGCAGATTGGCCACAACTATTTTCAATTGAGACAGCACCGTGTTGCATTGACTGTATTTCAGAGGCACAAGGAATACATCAAAATGCTGAAGGAGCGACAAGAAGCTTTTGGTGAGTCATAGCAGATGCGTTTTATTTGTCATTAGTTTTTTCTCAGAGTGGGTCTCAGGTGTGGACATTTCAGACGCACACATATGGTGGTTCCTGCAAGTTGAATTTGTTGACTTGTAACTCGATGTTTATTCTCTATCCCATACAGAGGAAAGTGAAGATGATCTGGACGATGTGATCACCAATACAACAGAATCTGTTCAATTTGACCATCCAAATCACACGGTCACAGTGACGACCATCAGCCATCTGGACTTAACCGCCAATCACGTGCTTGAACAAGTAGCAAATACGGTGAATACAATACCAGACAATACATATCGATTTATTTTGTTAAAGCACTTAACATGGGCAACGTACAGGTTATAAAGCGGTCGCAAAAATAGTAGGAAGCACAAAGGAGTCAAACTAAGATCAAGTACATGTACGGGTAACATCTGAGTTATGACCACAACCGCCAGACCATTGTTTGTTGCTGTGACGCGCCACAGCAACATCCGTGACACTCTGACGAAGGCGGAAGTAGTCGCCGAAACATGTCAGGTATTTAAACACCGACAATACACTGTCTGTAAGTAAGGAATCTGCTTAACATTAGTTATCAAGTAGACAGGATGAATTTAGTACAGCCATTGTTTTTGTTGTTGTTTTTTTGTTTTATTCTAGGCGTACTACAATTTTGGCCAGCCAGCATGGCGCACACTCCCACAGCACTGCATTGAGCGTGAGCACACCGCAAACAGTAGTTAGACAATGCGGATACCGTCTCCTGTTGTACTGTACACTGCTTTTTTTCTTGGGCGTCCGAGCGCGTGTCGGGTGACCTCTTCTCGCCTTTAGCGGGGAGAGCCATTTGTCAACAGCTGTATTCTTTACGTAGAAGTGTTTTCTTTAACCCACTATATAAAATGTACATATAAATCGATAATATGAAATATAAAATGATAAAAATGACACTTCAAGGTAAGTATAAAATGTATAAATGAACTGTACATTAAACAGTTTTGTATACATTACAGGTACAGTTATACAGTAATAAAAATTGATAATACGAAATATAACATGATAAAAATGACACAAAAAGTTAAGATTTATAATTTAACTGTAAGCAGTTTGCTATATAACAGAAAACGTTGCATAAAAACGACAGATTGACATGGTATACTATTCCGTCATGTAAACGTCACGTCGGCCATTTTGAATGGATTTCGACTTAGGGCCATTTTGTCGGAACGGAACCCGGTCGTAAGTCGGATGTTACCTGTAATATGCTAACTTGAGTGCTTAAAGAAATAAAGCGTAGCATTGACCTGCTATTCATGGTTGTTTTGTTGTTGTTGTTTTTCCTTCTCAGGCCAATGGGGAACTTGAAGAAAATAAAAATGGGGAGGAAGCGGAGACACCAATGACAATGCCCAAAAAAGCCGGCAATCCAATCTTGAACAGAAAGTAAGCTTCTGCTCACGCACGCGAGCTGCAATTTATGGAAATGGATGGAAATGTGTGCCTTTTTTTGTCCATCTTTGCCCTCCCATATAAGGATCCGCTCACTGAATGCCACGCTCAGCGCATACACCGGCAAGAGGAAGAGGAAAGGGAAGCACAACGGCCGAGGCCGGCAGGCGCACGACACCGCTGACAAGAGAGCCGGCGAGAGCAAAATGCGCGCCCAGAAGACCACCAAAGGGCAGAGGCGGCGCATGACGGGGAAGAAGCAGCGGCAACCGGAATAAATGCTCATCGTCTTTTTGGAACCGTCGACATCTTGGTTAAGGTGCCGAACAGATCTCCCTCCCGCTTGCGAATCTCCGTCTTGATGGAGCATCTCCGCCGAGGTATGACAATAACGAACGACACCTTTGTGACGGCGGTTGTCGTTTTCCTCGTCGCGCCGAGAGCTGCCGTTGGTCACGTTTTGACTTTGGACATTTGTGAAAGGCTCTTCTTGCGTGCCTCTTGTTGTGACTGATCTTGTATTTCCACACGTCCTGCGATGCGATGCAACGCTTGCTATTATTTTTTTCAATGCACTCAATGCAATTAGTTTGAAGAAAAGCTGAATGGCCTCATTAAATCCCAACATTGTCACACTAGTTTGCTTCCGTCCCACAAGCGGCGTTGTGTTTACTGATCTGTCAAAGTCTTTCACTTGGGGGCATAAACGTACGTCCTCCACCCCTTCCACACTTCCTTCATCTTTATTTATTTACACCACGTTGAGCCTACGTGTGCCAGCTGCCACCCACCGGCCGCGATACATCTTTAATACAAGGGGTCTTTACGGGACACTCGCTCCGGGGGTGGACTGCATCCTTCACCTTGCTCGCGGAGAGCCGCGGCGCTATTTCCTTCGTTGTGTCCTCAAGCCAATCGGAGGGACGTGCAGTTGGGGTCTATTAAGGGTAACTGCCCGTTAGCGGGTCAACGTGAGGTCCTGCTCAGGCAACAAGAGGCTTCCCCGCTCAGGTGAGGTTCAGCATTTTCTAGCAAATGCTCTCACCAATGTTTGCCGTTGCTTATTTCTGGCTTTTCGTGTTTCGTTGGCCGTGGACAGAATTTGTAGCTTCCCATTGGCAGAGCGACTTTGAGCGCACCCTGCGTTGGATTCTCTTTCACTTTTACTCTTGGTGGTAAGTTTCTTTTTCCCTCCCTCGTCAATAACACAGTATTTATGTTGTGTATATGAAGCCCAACTCTCGTTTTTTAGTAAATCCCAATCAATCCGTTTGGAGTTGGACTAGATTACAAGAACAGTGATACCTCAGTTTACGAACTTCATTGTTTCCCAGAAAGTGTGTGTAAGGCGAAAAGAGTCTGCCAAACATTAATTTGCCATAAGAAACCATTAAAAATGAGAATAATTTGTTTCCAGGTCCCCATAAAACATTCTTTTCTACTAAATAAGCTTTAAAACTACACAAAATAGACCTTATTTTATTTATAATAAATGAGCTATTGTATTGTAATTACAGAAATAAAGTACTGTATATACGGTCGTTTTATTGACCTTTGTGATGGTCGTTGATGTCGTTGCCTCTTGATGGTATCCGAGTGAAGTTGCCGCGCTTTCTCGGCGATTGGATTGGATTTGCCTTTATTAGTCTCGCAGTGGAGAAATTTACATTTCACAGCAGCAAAGTTATGAAAGAATAATAGATAATACCCTCACACAATGTCCCCTGCTAGCTGCTTTTCATTAATCCATATCAATAGACGTTTTTCAACCACTTCAATTGTCTCAGACTGTTACTGCTTATACAACACAGAAGCACACCCTTAGCCACACGTAGCAATGGCCGACTTAGCCTACTGGGACTGGGACGCTAAGTCACATAAACGCACAACTCGTTCGTGTTTTTCGATGATCTCCTTCTGCTGGACTGTCATTTTCTTTTGTGTCCTCTTCGGCTGAACACTAGCCTGCGGTGGGGTCTTTTTCGCTCCCAAAAAAGTATCCACTCCATAACAATTCATGTTTGCACTGAGTGCACTCAAAGAAAGTAAAGTGGGTGTGAAAAGTAGTCCGGCAGCCACGGTGGCGCTGTTCGGCCGTCTGGTTTGGTGTTCTTCCGCCGAAGACTAGTACGCCAGCCATTGTGGCGACCCGTGTGTTTCCCGAAAAGCAGTTCGTGTGCCAAGATTATATTCTCGCAAATTTAAAAAGTTCGTTAGCTAAAGCGTTCGTGAGCCGCGGTATCACTGTAGCTATCACATGCAAGACTGGATCCAGCCACCCACATCATTGAACATTGTTGATTTTAAAAAAAAAAAAAAACGTTTCTGCTTTTATTTATTTTTTGTTCCTATACAGTTTGTGCAGTACTTTGAGGGTGTGCACAAATCTGCAACCTCAAAGTAACCAAAAAGTAAACCGAAGGCATATCAACATGACACCCTAGCATCGTGTAGCAAGTGGAACGCGTTATGCAAGATCCTTGTTGTTCTGACTTTCTGTCATTTGCTTTTGTATCCCAGTTTTCCACACAGGATGCAATGATGATAATTCACAGCCCATAATCATCATGCCTCTCTCTGACGACGAGCGTCCGTGCTGCGCCTTTCAACCCAACATCTTCGACCCCTCCCGTTGCCATGACTGCCTGCGTCAAAGGCATTTTCATTTCCCGCAGCAGAACTTGACCGTTGACGCTCCCGCCGGCGCAAAATGTGAGACGGGACCAGGCGACGGAATGCCCTTAACGCCAATTTCCTGGCAGGCGGAGGAAAAAGACACCAGCGGCAAGGTGAGAAAGACGAGACGGGCGGGCAGGAACTCATATTTTGGTGAGCGTACTTGAGCACTTTAGCTAAGTGAGATGTGAAAGTGTTCAAAACAGTTCTTGCGACAATACGCTGCGGTTGTACCACGGCGCTATTTTCCAAGGCCTCTGCACAGCAAAATTAGATCACATAGCGTTTATAAAGTGAACGTTCACGTCTGCCACTCGACGGGGAGATTAAGTTACAATCAAATTAAAAAAGGAGGTTGCGGTACGAAAATGTGTCAATAATTGATCGTCTAGGCCTCTAAGCTGAGTCAAGTTACAGAGGTGTGTGTCACCCTAATCGAACGACAGACTGCACACGAGCGCGTGTCCGAGGTGAGAGACGACAGCTCGTTGGACATTTTCTTTCATATCGCGCATACGAATCGGAAGATCAAATAGTTGCGGAGACAACGTGGATTGAAGGCTTTCCACTTCTTCATTTGGAGGAAAAATTTCGCCGTGCGTCATCCCCATGGTGGTACGGCCTTGTCTCGTGATTGGTCCGCGATGATCGTCCTATCAGGAGGATTCAGAGCGTTTATCGGTGGTGAGCAGCCGCCGTGGCGTGTCTGGAGGTTGGCCGGGTCATCCCGAGAGCTCTTTGTACATTCTGAGCCCAGACTGTGAGCTGTACATCTGCGACGGAGATGACGACGACGGTGCTGACAGGTGAGGCCTTTTGGCGGCATTACCCACGAATAATTATTGCAACTTGGCCTTCCGTAAATCAGTGGCGGGCCGTGCATATCACCCCTGGGCCCTCAGTTATGCTAGGTCTTAATCAATCCAAGCTGCGACTGTAAATACAAATTGTGGTGTGATTTACTAGAAGGTCCTGTTAGCCAGGAAATAACTTGCGAAGAAAGAAGTACTGTCAAAACTGTTTGCGTTTTTAATCTGAAGGTGTGGATTCCTGATATGGGGTCAGAAGTCACTCTTTCACATCGCCGAGACGATTGAACAACAGGATGACGAAGGATTTCTGACCTTTCTTAATCATGTCCATTTTTGTCTTGAAAAGTCCATCTTGAAAATGGCTTTAACAGTAAATCTGCAACCAAATTCATTTCTTCTCCTCCTTCAGCTATTTGTGGTTTGACAAAACCACAATTAAATTAACAAAGCAATCGCTACAGATACAGTGTGCTAGCTCTGACCAGTATTCTCTTATCACTAGTGGCTGGTGATACTAAGATTGACTTGTGACTATAGCCAATCCAACGATGAGAAGGTTTCTTCAGCCGTCATCTGTACAAATTTGAAGGTGTCGGACGTTTCGCTTCTTATCCAAGAAACTTCGTCAGCAATTAAAGTCTTACTGGTAGTTTAGGCCCTATATATATATCCCTAATGTCCAGACATGGCGGCGTCGGACACAGCTACGATAGATCCCTGCTCTCAGGTTGGGGGGAGCAGAGGACTACTCCCTGCCACTCCATTGACTGTTCCTATTGTCTGACTAACGACTGGCCTGATTGCCCCACTTCCACCGGTATCACCTCATCAGTATTCCTAATCCTATGTTGCCTAAGCAGGCTATTGTACGAACCATCCAAATTGAACCTCACCCCACCAGACCGGTTTAATGAAGGATTTAGTTGTTTTATAAGAATCGCTTCTTTTACCCCCCTTTCAAAGCATCTATGTTCTTTCGCTTAACCTCATTGACGTCAAATGAGTGGTTGCTAGCTTTTAGGTGCAAATGTACTGCCCATTGAGGCCCACTAGTATTATCCTTGCGATGTTGATAAAGTCTTTTTTTGAGAATTTGTTGAGTCTCCCCAATGTACTGCTCTTTACAATTTTCATTCTTACAGAGTATGGAATAAACTACATTACTTTGTTTTTCATTTGGCAGCATATCTTTTGGATGCACTAATTTTTGTCTTAACGTGTTTATCGGTTTGAAATAAGTAGGAAGAGCTTACACAGACGTATAGCCAATCATAGTTTGTGAAAAGTCTGACGTTACCCAGGCCTGCGAGCAGGTCCTGCGCGTCACCAACTCGAAATCTGATTGGTTAAAGCAACAGCTTCGTGGACATTGATTTTTATGCTCCAGAGCCCGCAGAACTAATTGTGAAGGTGTCCAAGTAGATTTCTGACCCTGGTGACATGTGATTGGTTAAATGCTTCAATACAAAACCACACATGTGGAAGCAGCACAACAGGGGAGAAGCAACGAAAGGAACCTGAAAGACAATTTGTAATTATTTACTAAGAATTTATGGACAAAATATAATTAACATCAGTCTCTGATTCTGATACTTTTAGGCCAGCAAGGAAGGCCTTGAAGGCCCTGACGGCCCACCGCTGCTATAAATACAGTTGACTTGTTGTTTTCATTTCAGCTGCCTTGACCAAAGTGACGACTACCGGGAGCTGAGTGGCTCCGGCAGCGCAGACAACGAATATCCGCCGCTGAGAATGACTCGGGGTTGGATGGACGAAGGTCAGAGCAGAAATGCTCTCAACTGGCTCTCAGGTCAAGGCTGAGCGATCAGCGTGTCAAGACTAATCAGAAGTAGTGACCGAAAATGGCGGTCGCGCTTCTCATTTGTTCCATAAAATGCTGTTTATTTGTTTGCAATGGTCGATTCTGTTCATTTTGTCGTTTGTTTCTTGATTGATTGGAATCTTTATTCGCTATATGACTGTTTGTCCTCACAAGACAATGATATCATCGTTTTTTTCATCCCAGACAAATTGGTTGTTCTGACTTTTTTTTTTACTTTGGAACTCACTATTTTGTCTGAGGGTTAACTCATTCACTGCCAGACGATGTGCAAAAATGTGTCCACTCCAGTGCCAGGGTTTTTGTCATTTTCCCTCAAATTGCAGGATCCACTGAATATTGTGTTTCGGAGTATATAAACATTCAATAGAGCGTTAGAAACCTTGGCCTTTCGTCTTTCATCTGAAAAAAGAGTTAATTCCTAAGTTATAAGGATCTGGAGGTATCTGAGATTGAAATGGGGGCGGCTGTACAAAATACAATACATTCATATTGATTTATACTGTAGCGCTTTAACAAGAGCAGAAGCTGGGACAAAGTGCTAACATGGAAAAAAGAAATTATGCCCCCTTGTGGAAGGGAAAAACATTGCCAGAGGCCTGACCAGCGCCTTATAGGCTCATTTCCCAAATATATTTGAGAATGGGAGTGAATGAGTTCACACTCTTTGATTCTATTTGTTTTATTATTATTATTTTTTGGTCACATTGTATGTAACTTCGCATTGCCCCCCACCCAGGCCTTAAAGGAGAAGAGAAGCGAGAAAGCAGCTATTACTCCCCGGGGCGGGCATCAGGCGCCCGTGCCTCCCGGGATGCCAACTCCCAAGCTCCTTTTCGCCATTTTGAAAGAGGCCATCCAATTTTTAGCCATCACAACATCGAGCCCAAAGACATCATCCCCTTCAGAAATCCCAATCTCGGCCTGGCCTCTGAGAGGCAGGTACCCGCGGTTGAGGGCGAAGAGCTGCCTGTGGAATTCCTTCCCCCTGACCAGTATGACATTGCCGTTGAGGTTGAGGCACAGGTCGGCGCTCGTTCTCCGAGTCCGACTCCTTTTAAGATAGCCGAGTCGCTTGGCCGGGTGGAGCCAAAAGGTTTTATGCGCTCTCACGGCAGACGAAACTCTTCTTACAATTCTTCCTCCCAACCATTTGGCCGCTTTGATTCTTCGAGGCAAGCCTCAGCTCAACCGTCTCGCCCTTCCTCCCCGCCACGTGGAAAGGCTCGATGGAGGGATAGTGACTTTCTTTCTCCGATCAGAGGACACACCGTTGACGGTACGGAGCGGCAATTGAGAGACACCTGGCAAGGATCACAGGGCCGGCGTGCAGATTCTGGAACTTTGCCAAGAAACTTCAACTCTCTTGCACAGTCGGTCAAATCCCGATCCAGCACTGTCTCTGATTTTAGGAGTGCCTTGCGAAAAAGGGAAGTCAGTGGATTGTTCGGTGGTCAGGGTCTTGAAAGCAGTAGCTTGTCTGCTGGCAAAACTGGAAAGGCGATCAGTTCGTTGCATGTACCGGCCAATCCTACGCACTCACCGTCTCGCAGATCTTCCGGGAGTCGCCATGAAAGTCTTGGGTCCTCCTCGCCCACAAGAAGAAGTCACAGTTCATCGGGTCAATTCGTCCTTCGTAAATCGGAATCAATGACCTCACTGGACGGAAGAAGTCATCGTGGACGCTGCGGGTCCCCAATAAGAGAAGGCTATGACGTTGAAAGTCAGGCTGCCCTGCGAAATGGACTTAATGGCCTCGATCAGGAAAACCCAAGCCGGCCCCCTACCAGATATTCTTATGATGCAACGAGTCAGCCAAAACTAAACAATACGGGATCTAATATTAGAAATGGCAGGCAAGTCCTCGATAGCTATCCTGAAAAAAGATCCTTAAAACCCACGGGTCAGTATCCACTTGGAAAAACAGTGAGCTGTACTTTGTTTCGTGCTCGAGAAAGTCCAAGTCCTTCTCCTTCAAGGAGAAGTGATGACATTTCCACTCAGTCTACACTGTGCAAGTCTGAAAGGAAACATTTTGACAGCCAAAGCTCTTTGCCATCCAAACGGAGCTCCGGGGCCCTTAAGCACCCCTCGTATGGTAAAAATGAGCTCGGCAGATCTCTAAAGAGAAATAATAAGAATCCCCGTACCACCAATGACCCTCCAGGCTACTCTGTCCTCAGACGTGTCGTCAACGGAGAGGGTGGTCGTTCATTTCAAGGAAAAAATGATAGCGTCTCAAAATCTGCCCTTGATCGCTCACCAGGGTCATGGCGAGGATCAACACGTTCCCGTGCCGCTTCTCCTCCCATGCAGAATGCAAGCGTTGGCAGAATTGCTTCCGTCACCTTGCAAAGTCCAAAGAGAACCGGGGATGGGAGACAGGATCGAGAAGATCGCTACCCCTCCCGTCATGCTCAGAGGAGCCCTTCTCCTGCACCTTTGATAAAAATCCAGAGTCATGCCTTATCGCAGAGCTCCATGGATTCCTCCGAGTCTACGGCATCCGCCGTAAACAAAAAGGTGGCTGATCTGCCAAAAGTCAAAAGGATCCACCAGAGGGATGAGCGTGGCCACACGGAGAGACCCCACGCTCACCAGCGCTCTCGGAGACAGGAACTCTTCAAACCAGCCAGGTTAGATTTGATTACAATCCGATAACGCGCGATGAAATGTGAGATGTGCTCCAGTCGTTGACCCACATTTGCAATCTGCGGAACATAAGCACTCCGGGGTTGCATAAACTTCTTCTGTGCGTTTCATGGATGCATCTGACACCGACTGCCATTGTACTGTCGCAGCCACTCCCTGGGCAAGCATCCCTCCAGAGGCTGGGAAGACACGGGGGAGACTGACAGACAATGGCACTGTGGTGGCATCGGGTATCTACCTCGAGTTCACTCTGTCTCCTCGTTGCAAGTAAGTTCTGAGATATCGATGAAATGTATCCAATTGATTGCTGTCTGGCGGACATTTTTCAGCCAAGGCAGCACATTTAATATCCTTCCGCCACATTCTCTTTCTAATTAAACCGTTTTGGGAAGCATCTCTGTCTCTCATGCAAATGTCAATTCTTTCATTACCATGACAATATCACCCCTTCATCAAAAGCTTAACTGTACAAGTACGTGCTGGTTATTAGAAGCTAATGCGCCTAACTATGTCCGCTAATGCTAATCTGTGGTAGCCTGACAAGAAAATGTTGCTTACTGCTTCGCTTCAACATCATGGCTCTTTAAAGGACAAGCGACGTCTCCAGACGAGTTGTGTCCATAATTTGTAAAATGACTTCTACTGAGCGTATTTGACAAAGATTCCACGGCATATAGCTAGATTTTACCTTTTAAGCCTCGCGCTGAATATTCAGGAAGTCTGGTTTTCGAGTTGGTGACGAGTCCGTACGTGACGTCACTGAAGGAACGCCCCTGACCGAAAAAAGGACACATTGTAGCAGTCCTTCCGTCACGTCAATGTATTTTGCTGTACTTGTTTGGTCTGGGGACCTCGTGTTGCACCCAAAAGCCGCCAGAAGAGGGCGTCCAAGCGCCATAGAAGGAATTTATCAGCCTGTGTAAACGGAGGTGGCCACAGGATGTCGCCATTTTGTGCCTCTTTTTTTGGGGTGAGAGATTTTCCCCAATGTTGCCTCAAAATGGCACAAATAAAGTATTTAATCGATTGCAAACATGTATGCTTTCCTCTTCAGAACTATTTGAATCATATTCATAATTGGACGAGTAACAAGAAAGCATCTTCTTTGAATCTGAAGCCATTGTTTTGATTCACTAGCAATGCAAGACGTGTTGGTGTGACGCCACGAACTGGGGGCGGGACTTTCTGAAAATGCCCAATTCGCAGCTCAATTTTTTGCAGATTTTGGACACTTTAAGTCATTTTTATTGGTGTTTTGCATTTGAATAAAAAATATCATACTGTGTGTTTTGGGTATTTTAGAGGCTATAAAACGTTTTTCTGGTGTCAGTTAAAAAAACAACAAAGTGACGTCGGTTGTCCTTTAAAGGACAAGCGACACCTCCGGACAAGTTGTGTCCATAAATTGTAAAATCACTTCAAATGACTTCTACTGAGCGCATTTTACAAAGATTCCACCGCATATAGCTATATTTTACGTTTTAAGACTTGCGCTGAATATTCAGGAAGTCTTGTTTTTGAGTTGATGACGATGCCTGGCGTGACATCACGTCAGGAAAGCCCCTTGACCGAGAAAGCGACACACAATGTATTTTGGATACTTTATTTGGTCTGAAAACATCGTGTTGATCCGTGTTGATGGCAGAATTAGAAGGAAAAACACATAAATAACATGATGTTGAATCGTCGTGTGTCGCACCAAGACTACCAATTGCGGTAACACCATATAGAAGTGGACACAAATTCCCAGCAGACAAATCAGCCCATTTCCAACGGAGCTTGTGCGCCATCTTGTGCATTTTCTGGGACGCTACATTGGAGTCCAGACTGCTCGAATTGATACGGGAGGACTTCTTTAATCGATTGCAAACATGTCTGCTTTCCTCTTCAGAACTATTTGAATCATATTCATACCTGGATGAGTAACAAGAAAGCATCTTCTCCCAATCTGAACTCTCTGAAGCCATTGTTTTGATTCTGGAGCAAGGCATTTTGTGAAGGGGGTTCCTGACGTGATGTCACAAACCGGGGGCGGGACACTCCGAATCTCCAGTTTTCAGCTCATTAGCGGCAGGTTTGGGACACTTTAAGTCATTTTTATTGGTGGTTTGCATTTGACTAAAAATATCAGCCTGCGTGTTTTGGGTATTTTAGATGCTATAAAACGTTTTTCTGATGTCACTTTGGGCCCTAATAGGCGTCTGTTGTCCTTTAATGTCATGCCAATTCTGACTTTTGCTCGACAATGGTAGATCTGGGGGGGCCTTCATGAGGGGACGAACTTGGTACAGGTAGCAGTTTTTTAAGGAATCAGTCAGGCAATGGGTAAAAAATACTCGTCACGTAAATTCAAATTATGTTCAATTGAAAACTCGAGAATACCGGTGCTCTTCTTAATTATGAGTTTCTTATTTTTAGAGGTCTTGTAGTCCCACAACAGATGTGGACAATTCTTGGACAGATTATCATCACAACACAGCAGCAATGCAGGTATGCCACACACACAATTTTCAATACATTTGTGTATTTATTTTTAGGATTTTTCAAAGATGTGAATCAAGGAGGACACCGATTCGCTCTGGCCAGCCCTGAAGGGAAAAGATGATTTCATGATTTTTCACTGGTGGCGGATCAAAACATTTGTTACATGAATGCAACACATGCCGCTGCTCAAATAGTGTCCGTCGCCCATTCTTCAGAACACAAAAGCTCACTCGTTTTTTTCTTTCCTCCACTTCGATCATGTGACGGCTTGCCCAGAGTTCACGGACGTGTTTAATCTGAACCCCCTTTTTGTCAACGTGCGGTTGTTTTGAAGAAAGACTAGTTTAATGCCTACAAGCATTTCTTAAGACTGAGCTTTTTCACTTGTGGCGTGCTCGCCGGGGCACGTGTTGAAATTCCTGGGTTGGTCCAAGTGAAACCAACAGCGACAAAAGCTGGGTGACCCGGATGTAGGTAGTGTGGATTGTAAATGTAGATGCGTACATACACTTTCGCTTTGGTCACAACTGTGCGTATAAATCGCGACCATATTGAATGTGAAAAAACTGACCCATTATGGTGTGTTGGTCAACGTCTGTACTGGCGGGCAGATCTGCCACATCAAATATGGCTGACGCATGGACGTATCACAGCAACTGCTAACGACGTTCACGACGAGTTCAGTGTCTATTTGTTTTAGCTCTGGCAGTCTTGACGTTGCGGACCGCGAGCGGGAGCTCCAGAGCTGTTTTCTTCAAAGCGTTAAGCGGAGCCGCCCAGGAAGTAAACCACTAGTCCAAAATACGAGTCCAGTCCGCATGATTTTCGCCCGTTTTTAGCCGCGATTACGTCAAAGTATCTCTGTTTGGCAGAGTCCGCTTTCTCCTTGCGAATGTCGAAAGCTTCGCTTGATGGGACTGAATGGCGCGGTTTTTCCAAAGTCGATTAACGTTGGTCTTGACCGAGAAACTTGTACAACTTTATTGACGGGTTGCTGTGGTGAAATCGAACGGGGAATTCCAACAGAGAGAGCTAGAAGTGTGGTTTTTTTCATGACTTAACGGTACTTTGCTTTTTTTTCCTTCAACCACGTCCTGACCGGATCCTGTTATCATGACGGTAAGTCATGTTTTTTTTTTCAAAGCAACGTCTTTCTTCCTTCCTTCCTTCCTTCCTTCCTCATAAATAGACTCACGAATCTGATGTTCACACGACAACTACTTGAATCAAAAACTTTTGCACGTGTTTTCTCCTTTTACACGTTATATACACGTTGAGTGAGCCGTCCTGGATGGCGTGTTTGTTACAGTACAAGGGCGTTTTAAATTGGTGTATTTATTACCATTTATACTTCCGAACTGTGCAAATGGACACCAACTGTAATTTTGTACGCTTCCCAACTCGGACTTTCTCCGATTCTGAGGCCAGCGTAGTATCTCAAAACGGTGTCCGTTGCCTTAGCCATACTTTTATACGTTGCTTACTCTAAAAAGGCCATCAACCGCTTCGTGCTTTCGTGTACGTTACAGTTAGCAATCATTGGCTCGTTGGGATCGACAATAACAATGTCATAATATGCAATATACATAATAAACCAAGCAGACCAAATCACACCCGTTTGTAGTTACGGAGTCTCAACTGCCGGTTCTTGCAAAACACCCACAGACAAAAACAACAACAATAATAAGTTACATTGTGTGTATTTTTCTAACAATTACATACATATATATCTTGGGGGGAGGTGATACTACACCTCGTAAGATAAGGCTCCATCTCAACATGCATGAGGACAAGTGCAACAGAAAGTGAAGAGCTAATTTGATACATTGCTAAAAATAATAATGATACATCGGAACACAATCTGGTCTGGGGTGGTGATGAAATTGCCTCGTTGGACTTCTGGCTTCGTCCCCATTTCCTCTAAACTTTCCCATGGGAAGCACAAATGCGACCGGTCAATTGTATATGTGTATTCTTCTCTTCAAGGACAACAGACATCACTTTTTGTTTCCTAACTGAGAAAAACGTTTTATAGCATCTAAAATACCCAAAACACGCAGTATGATATTTTTTGTCAAATGCAAAACACCAATAAAAATGACTTAAAGTGTCCAAAATCTGCAAAGAAATGAGCTGCGAATTGGGCGTTTTCAGAAAGTCCCGCCCCCGGTTCGTGACGTCACGTCAAGACGTGTTAGATTGCTGGAGAATCAAAACAATGGCTTCAGATTCAGAGAAGATGCTTTCTTGTTACACATCCAGTTATGAATATGATTCAAATAGTTCTGAAGAGGAAAGCATAAATGTTTGCAATGGATTAAAGAAGGTTTTCTGGGTCGTTTTGATGGCTCAAGACTGATGTGTAGTGTCACAGAAAATGCAGAAGATGGCGGCAGAGCTCCGTTGGAAATAGTTTTTTTCAGCTTGGATTTTTTTTCAACGAATATCAAAGAGTTGTCTCGGTGTAACATACCACGATTCACCGTTGTGTTATTTATGTGTTTACCTTCTAATTTCGCCATCAACACGAAGTTTTCAGACCAAACAAAGTACCGCAAAATGTATTGAGATGATGCAAGGTATGTCCTTTCTCAGTCAGGGGTGTTCCTTTCGTGACGTAGGGTGAAGACTCGTCACCAACTCAAAAACAAGACTTCCGGAATATTCAGCGCCAGTCTTAAAACGTAAAATCTAGCTATATGCGGTGGAATCTTTGTCAAATACGCTCAGTCGAAGTCATTTGAAGACATTTTACAAATTATGGACACAACTTGTCCGGAGACGTCGCTTGTCCTTTAAGAGCCCTTTTCGAGTCTGCTGCTGCTGTGGCCGAAAATGCGCAAAAATGAACAACACTTGAATAATTAATCCCTTAATCAGATTCTGAAATGGCTGACTGTTGAGGCCTACTTTCCCCAAAGTAGCGGTATTTACTGACTGCTGTCATTTTTATCCTGAGTGGTATACTAATGTTGGTGAAAGAAATTGTGGGAGGAGCTGTAGTCAGCAAAAATCAAAAGTGAGCCATGCGCCACAAACAAGATTGTATCATTGTATTATACCTCAGTTTATGAACGCTTTAGCTCACAAACCTTTCGCTTTATGAACATTACATTTGCGAGAATATAATCTTGGCATACGAACCAAAGAACACAACGCCACGGTGGCTGGCGGACTAGTTTTCCACACCCCCTTTGAGTGCAGATGTGGTTTGCTACTGAGTGGAGTACTTTTGCTATTATGGGACCGAAAAAGACCCCACCACAGGCTAGTGTCAAACCGAAGAGTCCACAAAAGAAAATTACGGTCGAGCAGAAGGAGATCATCGAAAAACACGAACGAGGTGTGCGTTTGTGTGACTTAGCATCCCAGTACCAGTACGCTAAGTCGACCATAGCTACTTGTGGCTAAGGGTGTTTCTGTGTTGTCTAAGTAACGGTCTCAGGCAATAGAATAGATTGAAAAACTTCTGTTGATTTGGATTAATGAAAAGCAGCTAGCAGGGGACATTGTTAGTGAGGGTATTATCGCTGAGAAAGCACGGCAACTTCACTCTGATTTCATCAAGAGGCAACTACATCAACGACCATCGCAAAGGTATATAAAATGACTTTGTTATACTGTACAGTGTATTTCTTTAATTACAACCCAATCGTACTTTTATGATACATAAAATAAGGTCTAGTTTGTGTAGTTTTAAGGCTTATTTAGTAAGAAATATTTTTTTATGGGGACCTGGGAAGAGATTCTCATTTTTAATGGTTTGTTATGGGAAATAAATGTTTGGCAAAAGAACATTTCACCTTACACACACTTTCTGGGAACCAATGATGTAAGTTTGTATGCTGAGGTATCACTGTACTCCTCAACTCAACTCCTACGTGTTTTTTGCCTGCTTAAAAAGCAGAAATGGACTGACTGTAGGAAATAGGTCAGGAGTTGGTTGGAAAAGAAAAATCTACTGTCTGCAGTTTATGACGAGTGATACTTTTACCCTCTTCGAAGGCCTCCCTTGTTGTAATGGGTTTGCCGATGCTGATAGCAATGCCTTTGACTTGGCTGTTACTTTCCACACGTGCGCTTGGCGATGCACAACACCAGACAGAGACTCCAGTGGCCGTGTTGCATGCAGTGGATATACAAAGTCTGCGCACCTGTGTTGGAATGGTTTGTGTGCACATTACCTGCTGTTTGGAATAGTTGAGCTTTGTCGCACTGCGTCTACAATGATTGAGCAAATACCAAAGACTGAGTTATTTTAGTCCTACCTGACGAGATCCTCCCGTGCAGCCAATCAAAGCCATCTCCACATTCATAAAACATTTTTGAGTGTGATGAATATTTGCAAAAAGCAGGAGCAAGAAGCCTATTTATTGCGTCCGCGATGTGATTTGCGGCGACTATTCCTCACATTGATTTGGGATTCTGTGCCCCCGCAGCCTGACCTCCTAAACTTCAAGAAGGGATGGATGTCAAAACTGGATGATTGTGGCGAGGTAAAATAGCCCAGAAGATGTACTGTACCTTTCTTCTACTTCAACTCTCCCCTCCGCCACCTTCCCACCAAGCAGCACACCTTAAATTTGAACGTTCACGCAGCGGCGAGCGTCGTACTTCACTGCTCACCGGACAGCGGTTTTGGGGACTCGGCAGAGTCCCCTTCTAACGCTTGCGTTTTCAAGGCCGTGTCTGTTTCAGTTGCGTTGTCTGACACTTGATATCTGCCACGCACAGTGGAAGAAGCACTGGTTTGTTTTGACTGATGCTGGACTGAAGTACTACAGAGACTCCAGTGCGGAGGAGGTAAGTTGGGAAGAGTCCCATTTTTTGTCGCAAGCCTCGGTGAAAACGAATGCAAGGCGTATCAGGACATCAACCGAAAAGGTCTTCTGTGCAGAAAGATGACTTGGATGGAGAAATGGACCTGAAATCCTGCATCAAGGTGTCGGAGTTTGACGTGGAGAAGAACTACGGCTTTCAGATTCAGGCGAGCGTTTCACGAGTTAAACATGAATTGTTGTTTTTTGTTTTCCGTCTGGTGAAAGAAAAGTGGTGACATTTTGGTATCTCAGCGCATTTTCGTCTGTTCTTCTCCAGACACGGGAGGCGATGTTCACTCTTTCTGCCATGACGGCAGGCATCAGGAGGAACTGGATTGAGGTTTTAAAGAAATGCATCAGGCCCAGCGCCTCACCAGACATCACGCAGTAATTATGTCTGCCTTGTTTATTCTCAAGGGGGGGCTTTGGGACGGGCAACTAAATCAAGGGGCCAGTCTGATTATGCTCAACCAGTTGCCCATCCCTGAGGTAGCTTCATATTGTATCCTGTACTCGTGCGTAAAGAGAGAAATGACGATCATGGTAAGGGTGACTGACCAAAATAATCACCTTCATCAGCAGTGTCTGAAACTCATGACAAAAAGTTAGCGTACGCCAGGGCAGACAACTCTGAAAAGTTGCCTGCCCAGCCATAAAGTTGCCTGGCCCATTTTTCACAACTTGAAACAATGAGAAAAACATTGTTGCAAAGTATTAAGGATTGATAATGAGAATATATAACAAAACAACAACTTTAAAATGTACCGAGCACAAATGCTGCCTTGCTTAATTGATGGTAAACATCCCTCGCTGATGATTTTGCTCCAGTTGCCGTTTGTCCATACGCCCTTCGTCATGTTGCAATGTTTGCCTTGCGTGGTCTGCTACAAGCCACGTCAACTCTTCTTTCCACCGTGCTTTTAATGATCGTTTACATTTTGTTAGCTTCTTTTGTAGCTTTCTTCTGGGGCTATGACGCTCGGGAAAGTTATTCGATGCAGGCTTCTGATTGGCTGCTGAGTATTCAAATTGCTGAAAGAAAATCTTTAGTTTTTTGGTGTTTTTTTTTGCTTGAAAAAGTTGTCGTCCACGGGCGGAGATGTTTTGTGTGTTGTACACCCGACGTAAAAGTTGCACGCCGGGCAGGCGTTGTTTCAGACGCTGTCATCAGTAATAATATCGCGCCGTTGCTAAAGTGAATGCAAAGAACCGTGAGTCAATTTGACTTTGATTCTGTATCCCCAAAAATATGAATCCATTTTTGGGTAACCTTCAAATCGATCCTTTTTTGTTGTGGTTTGAAATATTCTCCAGACTGCCAGATAGCAGTAGCGACAAGGAAAACTCCCACTGCCGCCGCCTTCAAGCGCCTTCCCGGCGCCCGTCGGAAGTTCCTCCCTCTCCGCGCAACTTTGACTACGTCGAGCTTTCGCCCGTTGCCGCTTCGTCCAGCCACGTGCAGGCCGCTCAGCGAGAGATCGGGGAGGGCCACTGCGTGGCGCGCGGCCAATGGAAGGAAGAGAAAACACGGGACGCCGCGAGCGGCCAATGGGAGGCTGCGCTGTCTCGGAAGGCCACCGGCGGAGGACTCGATCAAAAGATGCGTGTGGAGGATGAGATTGAGAAAAAGTGGGCAGAGTTTGAGCGGATGCCCTTTAAGGAGAAAGCAACAGTGGGGTCACGACCTTCCCGCCAGTCGGCCAATGAGGCGCTGCAGAGGGAGGTAGTGTGTGGACTGTTTGTTTTTGTTTATTTGCAAAAGACAAAAAAATCATGTGCAAATTAACCTTCATCTTTTTTGGGGATAAATGACGTCTTTTCCATTTTCAGCCTTAGTTTTTTTAACCTTGGTGCTCACTATTTTGTCTGAGGGTTAACTCATTCACAGCCAGATGTGCTAAAATGTATCGCCTCCAGTGCCAGGGTTATTGTCATTTTGACTCAAATTGCAGAACCCACAAAATATTGAGTTTTAGGACTACAGAAACTTTCAATGCAGCGTAAGAAGCCTTCCACTCGCTCTCTTCTTTCATCAGAAAAGAGTTAATTCCCAAGTTACGTGGCTCTGGACGACTGTCATATGAGGTGCAAGTGGTGGCGGCGGCAAATGTTGCCCCCTTGTGGAAAGGAAAAAACATTGCCAGAGGCCTGACCAGCGCTTTATCTGCACCCCCTCCCCGCCAATAAAACCGAAACCCAAACTAATTTGGGAATGACAGTGAAAGAGTTAAATACTTGAAATTGACGGACGGTGTCCTTCTGGCCTGCATTATCACTTTTCCTCCTGACTCAAAATTTCAAGAGAGAGATCGGATGATGGCCAAAAAAATTCATTGGACCTGAAAAATGTTGCAAAAAAGTCTTCTCTTTTGCATCATTTTAGTCACGTTCCACGCCAGGGGTGTCAAATGTTTTTATTTTTTTAGAGGGGACAGAATTTTGTAGCAGTCTCCCTTGAAGGGCCATGATGACAAACGATATAAAGTAGTCTAGAGTAATTATTTCTTCACCTGTTATCTAAGCTACTGAAACGGGGGTTGGTTCACAAGAAAATGATTTCAGTATCACTTTTATTTATTACAAATGAGAATTGTACATTGCGGCCGAGATTATGGATTGGATTAGCCTTTATTAGTCTCGCAGTGGACACGTTGACATTTCACAGCAGCAAAGCGATGAAAGGAAGAAGTAGAACAACAAAATACAGGAGCTGCTGTAAAAGCAGCCACTCGCGCGGCGCCATCTTGAAGTCAAAACGAGTCATTAAGCACTTCAGCACTTTCTTTACCCTCTTTGTTTCATGAAGGAAAGGATCAAAGCGTCCTGTTCACCAGTGGATCAGGGACGTCATGGTGGAACGTGCACGTCTGCTACAAGCTAAATGTTGAAAGCAAACACAAAAGTGTAGCATCCGTTGACTATCTCCTGCCCCACGTAAATCCGCTTCAATTCCAAGCGGTGACAGGTCCACATACACATCGGCGCTCTGCGCTGACGCTCCTTTCTTCTCGGCGTGGGCTCTTCAAGCAACAATTATGAAAGTGGACACGTTTAATTTGCTTTCGCTGGCCTTGTAAAATGATGAAGGTGTCGACCTTGGGTTTGATATCTGTGCTTTTGTATTGTCATGTGGGAGAATAAAAAACAAAATAGAAAATATGTTCCAAATTTGCATGGGCACAAATGTGTCGTATTGCAAAAAATAGCCTCCCTCCCTCCCTCCCTCGCCGTTTGGAAATGTGATGGTGGCGGTTCGACTGTGGCTTTACCTCCCTCCGTCTTTGTTTGTCTCTCTTCAGGTGGCGTCACTGAGGCGACAGCTTGAACAACTACAACGGGGGGCTGGAAGGGAAGGGGGCGCGGAGGTGGCGACCGGCTGCGGTCCGGACGCTCCGTGCAGCCGCGGCCTGACCGCCATGGACCGGGCTCATCGGCAAGCTATGGCGGAGCTGCAGAGGCGGCACGAACGCCAGATGGCGGACTTAGAAGCGGAGAAAAACAGGCTGCTGTTGGAGGAGATCCAAGATACGTCGAGAGGTCAGCTTCACCACATTTTTATTGTGGGTAATAATAATTAAAAAAAAAAAAAGAAGAAGAAGAAGAAGCATAACTAGTGCGTAAACATTTGAGAGCAGTCAACTGCGTCATGGTTTTGTTTCTTGCGGGCAAATGCAGTGTGTTCCCTATCTGCCACTGAACATTGGGCAAGCCCCCTTGCGGCCCATCTTTACAACCTGCTTCAAAACTCACCTGGACTCTTTGGCCTTTGACTCAGACTTGATCTCAGTTTTACTCCCTGGTGCTTTCTACTATCTTTGCGACCGCTTTATTTTTCCTGTAGATGTCCGTATTACGCGCTTTATTACAGCTTCGGCTGTTGTTAAAGTGCTATAAAATCAATCTGTATTGTATTGTTCCTCTTGCTTCTAAGGATGTTTTTTTGTTTTTTTTTCAGTAATGGAGGCGGTCAAGAAAAAGCACAAAGAAGAGCTGGAGAAAGAAGTGGAGAAGGTCAACAGACTAAGCAGCGGATTGCTTGATCCACAGAGCTTGCGCGTCCAACAACAGTAAGAGATTTGAATTGGGGAACATGTCCGTCCGTTCTTGTCCAATCTCGACATGTCGTTGACAAAGATCACCCCGGTGGTCTGGAAAGAATTTGGCTGTAGATGGCCATTTCTTTTCAAAGCCTCACGCACTCGTCGCAATGCTTTTCCTGTGAAGTTGACGTTCTTTCATGATGCTCATTTTGTCCATCTTCCTCTTCCTTCTGCAGTGGAGACTTGACATCAAGCGGTGCTAATTTCCATGTGTTTGCAGGGCAGAGAGTCAGGCCTTGCAGAGAGAACTCGGCGGACTGTCCGAGCGCTACTCTCAGAAATGTCTGGAGCTGAACCGAGCTGAGCAGAACAATGGCGAAAGGGAGCGAGAACTCTGTCGAAAGGAGCGAGACCTTGAACAGCTCAGGAAAGAGAACAAAGTACATTGCAGGACAAAACCATGACAAATATAAAATTATGTCCATGTCTCAATATTTACAGCCTTGACCATTAAAAAAGGAAAGGAAAAGAAAATTGGATCACGCTACAAAAGTTGTTACAAAGTGATACCTCAGCTTACTAACTTAATTGGTTCCCAGAAAGTGTGTGTCAGGCGAAAACTTCATTTCCCGTAGGAAACCATTAAAAATGAGAATGATCCGTTTCCAGGTCCCCATAAGACTAACTTTTCTACTAAATTAGCCTTAAAACTACTCGTAACACACCTTATTTTATATATAATAAATGTGCTATTGTATTGCAATGAAAGAAATATCCTGATGCTATCCGAGTGAAGTTGCCGCGCTTTCTCGGCGATAATACCCTCACTCACAATGTCCACTGCTAGCCGCTTTTCACTAATCCAAATCAACAGGTGTTTTTCAACCATTTCTATTGCCTGAGACCGTTACTTAGACAACACAGAAACACCCTTAGCCACAGGTAGCAGTGGTCGACTTAGCGTACTGCTACTGGCACAGCTAAGTCACACAAACGCACACCTCGTTCGTGTTTTTCGATGATCTCCTTTTTCTGCTCGACCGTCATTTTCTTTTGTGTCCTCTTCGGCTGAACACTAGACTGCGGTGGGGTCTTTCTAAAGTAACAAACCACCGATGCCACATATGCACTCAGAGAAAGGGTGTGTGGAAAAGCAGTGTGGCAGCCACGGAGGCGCCGTCCGGCCGTGTGCTTTGCTGTTTCTTTCTTATATTCTCGCAAATTTGATGTCCATAAGGCGAAAAGTTGTTGAACTAAAGCGTTCGTATGTATCACTGTCCATCATTTTGTCCAATCGCAAAGGTGTTTCACGCCAATTGATTTGGAAGAAATCTTCTTTCCAGAGCTTAAAGGACCGTTTGGCAGAGGAGCTCCTCAGTATACGCTGCAGCGACTCAGATCTGCGTTCAAAAGACGGCAAAAGAGGGACATCTTGTGAACTCCAGGTGAGCCTTCTCGACACGTCCAAGTCCGAGCAAGTCCTTTCATTTGCACAGGCGGCACTTGTGTGTTGGCACCGTGAGTTAGCTGAGGTCTTTTGATTGTTGTGATCGCTCCTCACGTTCTTCTTCATTCGCTGCTCTCGCCTCTTTTTCGAATCCACGTCAATAGCAAAAAGTCGCCAGCGTTTGTGCCTTTGACATACGTGTGTGATGATGACATTATGGAAGGAAACGAAAACCAACCGCCCTCTTGCTTGTCTTCTAGGTACTTCTGAGGGTAAAAGAAAAAGAGATTGAGTACTTATATAAGGAGATCAGCTGTCTACGGAACGAACTACAATTCCTCAACACGGTAACGTGCGTGCGTGTGCGCGCGTGCGTGTGTATGTACAGTCTTTTTAACACAAATGTCCACCGTTCACGCCAGGAGAAACGTTTGGCCAGCGAGCGATACGCCGAGGTCAATGAGGAGCTGAGTGGGATGAAAGGTCGCAGCGAGCGAGAGATCCAGAGTCTGAAGGAGCACTTAAGGCTGGCCATGGCCGCACTGCAGGAGGGCCAAAGGCTGGGCAACAGCATGGACCACTGAGAGCCTGCTGACGGAAAGGTTGGAATTTCTGGCTCTTATTTACTTGAGATGTCACCTGTTCAACAAAAATGCAATTTACAGTTTGTCTCATCAGAACGAGCCTTTAATAATAGTACATTTTATTTATAAGCGCCTTTCAAAACTCTCAAGGATCTTTTACAGCCACAAAGACAAGAACAATAAAACCACAGATAGACATAGTTTTTTATGTACAGTGGTACCTCACCTTACGAACGCTTTAGCTTACAAACTTTTCGCCTTACGAACATTAAAGGACAACCGACATCACTTTTTTGTTTCCTAACTGACATCAGAAAAACGTTTTACAGCATCTAAAATACCCAAGACACGCAGTATGATATTTTTAGTCAAATGCAAAACACCAATAAAAATGACTTAAAGTGTCCAAAATCTGCAAAAAATGAGCTGCGAATTGGGCATTTTCAGAAAGTCCCGCCCCCGGTTCGTGACGTCACGTCAAGACGTCTTAAATTGCTGGAGAATCAAAACAATGGCTTCAGATTAGGAGAATATGCTTTCTTGTTACACATCCCGTTATGAATATGATTCAAATAGTTCTGAAGAGGAAAGCATACATGTTTGCAATCGATTCAAGAATTTATTCCGTGTCATTTTGAGGCATCTGGACTGCAATGTAGCGTCCCAGAAAAGGGGCAGAAAATGGCGACCAAGCTCCCTGTGAGGAATTAATCAGCCCGTTTCCACAGGCTGATAAATTCCTTATCTGGAGCTTGGTCGCCCTCTTCTGGCTCTTTTTGGTGCAACGTAACGTTTTCAGACCAAACAAGCACAGCAAAATGCATTGACGTGATGGAAGGACTGCTACAATGTGTCCTTTTTTTTTGGTCAGGGGACTCGTCACCAACTCGAAAACCAGACTTCCTGAATATTCGGCGCAAGTCTTAAAAGGTCAAATCTAGCTATATGTTATACATTATGGACACAACTTGTCTGGAGACGTCGGTTGTCCTTTAAAATTGAACCCGGAAGTGGCCACATTCTGAAGGTCCCGCCCCCTTTGTTCGTGACGTCACGCCAAGACGTCTTCCCTTGCTGGAGAATCAAAACAATGGCTTCAGATTGGGAGAAGATGCTTTCTTGTTACTCATCCAGTTATGAATATGATTCAAATAGTTCTGAAGAGGAAAGCAGACATGTTTGTAATTGATGAAAGAAGTCCTTCTGTGTCATTTTGAGGCATTTGGACAGAAATGTAGCACCCAGAAATGGCAGAAGATGGCGCCAAAGCTAGTTGGAAATGGGCGCTTGTCCTTTAAAGGACAAGCGACACCTTCGGACAAGTTGTGTCCATAATTTGTAAAATGACTTCTACTGAGCGTATTTGACAAAGATTCCACGGCATATAGCTAGATTTTACCTTTTAAGACTTTAAGACTAAATATTCCGGAAGTCTTGTTTTTGAGTGATGATTCCTGACGTCACATAGGGAACGCCCCTGACCGAGAAAGCGACACAATGCATTTTGTGTACTTTGTTTAGTCTGAAAACTTCGTGTTGATCCATGTAAATGGCGAAATTAGAAGGAAAACACATAAATAACGCGATGGTGAATCATTGTGTGTTGCACCAAGACTATTATTTGATATTTGCTGACACAAATTCCCAGCAGACAAATTTCCAATGGAGCTTGAGTGCCATCTTGTGCATTTTTTGGGCGCTACATTTCTGTCCTGATGGCACGAATTGATACAGGAGGACTTCTTTAATCGATTGCAAACATGTATGCTTTCCTCTTCAGAACTATTTGAATCATATTCATAACTGGATGAGTAACAAGAAAGCATCTTCTTCCAATCTGAAGCCATCGTTTTGATTCTCCAGCAAGGCAAGATGTCTTGGCGTGATGTCACGAACAAGGGGGCGGGACCTTCTGAAAATGCCCAATTCGCAGCTCCATTTTTGGCAGATTTTGGACACTTGAAGTCATTTTGATTGGTTTGGTTTTGCATTTGAATAAAAATATCAGCCTGCGTGTTTTGGCTATTTTAGATGTTATAAAATGTTTTTTTTTTTTTTTGATGTCAGTTAGGACACAAAAAAATGGTGTCGGTTGTCCTTTAAATTGGACATCTGTCTGTCTTTTTCTGCCTTTCAGGTGTGTCTGCTTCGACGTGACTGAATGAACACCAAATCCAGAAAAGTCGAGGGAAAATGGTTGAACTTTGAGAGGGCGGGGCCACGTTTCAATCGTTCCGCCAATCAGCAGCACGGCCCGGCTGCAAACTGGCTTCGTTACACTGGATGACACGGGACATAGAAACTGCACTTTGCCATTCTTCCGGAAACGTCTGCCTCGAGCGAGTGAAAGCGTGTACAAGTGTGTATTTTGTCTTAAAACTGAAATCTTTGTCAAGCGTTACGTTCGTCCTAGTTTCAGTAATTTCATGTTTTCGACTTTTACTATGGATGAACCAATATATGTGTCTGTTTTTGGCTCAAGGCCGCCGACTGACACCGACTTCCTGTCATCTCAGTTTTTTTAATGATGTACAGAAAACTGAAAGGTGATGTTTGTTTTTGTATTGTTGTAAACAGGAAATATTTGCTTGGGTTGTCTTATTTTTGTAAAGAGCCTGAAAAGAATTGAGATTCATTCCAGCAAGAATGTGTCATTGCTGCTCGGCTGATTAGACATGAAAGAACTTGTCTCCAAGCAAATACCTTTGCTTGGAAAAATTCAGTATTGCTTTATTGCCCCAAAACGCCCTCGCTCTCCTCTGTGCCGGCCGGCCTCAAAGAATTGACAGGTGTTGCATGGATGAGCCAAGTTGTTGACAAACATTGGGAGAGTTGACAAAGTACCTTTTCGAAGAAAAGCGTGTATTTAATATCATTCTGGTGTCTTGCAAATGAGCCATGCCCTTTTCCAATCAATAAAACGCCAAGCTCGCCTTTCTCTGTATGAAATGGAAATGAACGGCGCTTGTCCTCCGGAGGGCGCTGTTGTATTCGTCAACAAACGACAAGACCGACGAGGAAGTCGGACGCGAAAGCTCAACTGCAGCCGTCATGGCGTCCACCGCTGCCAGTCGCACCGCTGCCGCGGCGGCCAAAGTCGCCAAACCCATTTTTAGCAGAGATTTGGGCGAAGCGAAACGCAGAGTCCGAGAGCTTTACCGAGCCTGGTACCGAGAAGTCCCTAACGCAGGTATGTCGTTTTGCGCGGTCCGATTTCAAGGCTTTGGCTGTCAAGGTCGTGTCTGTTAGCGGCTAGCAGTTCGCAACTCAAACATCGACGAGCGTTCGTCATTTTAGTTCGTGTATGTTATTGGCATCGTTACTGGATTGTTCATCTCGCTTTCATGAGTACGCGTGCACTGTCTCATCACTTTACATAATATTACGTTGCAATTTTCATTAATGTGCTAAAAAAAACTGGATGCATCAAAACACTCACTCACGGGGATTTCTGATGAGAAAGGTGTGAAATGAAGACGGTGCTCTGTCAACAAAGTTCCTCTTTGTTTTTCCACAGTGGTGATGTTTCAGTTGGATATCACAAGCCAACAGGGCCGAGACAAAGTGAGGGAGATGTTCAACAAAAACAAACACGTCACCGACCCCCGTGTGGTTGACATGTTGGTCATTAAGGTAAGTAATGCTTATTTTGCGACCAGATCGGATAGGCCACGTGTCACAACTTGTTGTTTCTTTTCTGCTTTTAATTTCACTTGCAGGGGAAAATGGAACTCCAGGAGACCATCCACGTATGGAAACAGAAGACGCACATTATGCGTTACTTTCACGAGTCGGAGGAATCGCGTCCTGCTGATTTCCTGTCCAAATTTTACCGAGGTCACGAACCCTGAACTCCTACTTCACTTGGACCTTTTTTTTGCCAACTGCGTCAGACGTTTCCTTTCATTGAAATACACACGAAACCTTCACAGGCGCTTGTTTGTCTGTTATTAATGAGCAAAAACACGTTTTTTTTTCTGCATTGCTATTGAACAGAAATATCATTTTGATATTCCGATCCTAAATGCTAAAATCACGGGCACCCATTTGTCGCATTGTCTTCTCATGATAACATCTAATGACGGCATGGAAAACTAGAGCGCATGATCCAAACCTTC
Organism: Hippocampus bargibanti; assembly: GCF_051943395.1. NCBI lineage: Eukaryota > Metazoa > Chordata > Actinopteri > Syngnathiformes > Syngnathidae > Hippocampus > Hippocampus bargibanti. The sequence continues at coordinate 14,035,237 of NC_142750.1, forward strand.
ACTCCAACGCGAAAAGACATCATTTTTCTCAGGCTCAATGACAGTAAGAAAAAGAATGAATCTTGATGATGGCACAGCAACTCTTGGTCGAGTGGTGATTCGTACCCACAGATGTGTCAAAAGAAAATCTGTGATGGAGAGAAAAAAAAAACCGTTTCAAATACTATTAACAAACGAACGAGTTGACTAGTGCCAAACGAGGCAAGATGAACTACAGATCAACTTTGAGCTCTTCACAGATCTTTGTTTCAGTCGGCTAGCGGTGGACCAAATAACTGTTTTCCAACAAGGAGCTGAATGGATGGCAAAATTGCGTATTCACCGCCCGGATGGCGACTGATAGACCTTTCTGAGTCTTCAAGTATGCCCGCCCGTATACACTGCAATTGTTTGTCACCTCTTGTTCTAATTTGAACACCACGATTAAATAATAATCATACATTTAAGCGTCTTTCAAAACTCTCAAGGACACTTTACAGTCACTGGATCGGTTTTACTGCGGGTGAGCAGCGGCAGCCATTCACGTCCCCTACCGGGAAGTAACAAAGTTATGAAAGGAAGAAGAAAGGAAACCAAAAAAAAACTAGATAACAAATAATATGACAACCAACAGAGTCATCCATTCTTCAGCATATAAATAAATAGTGAACACAGAAATGGATTCGTCCCAAATATGCGTCGTGAATGTTGTTCAAGAAAATAAAGTCGCGTTTAAAAAAAGACTGAAACATTTGGACGTCGAAATACGTCATTCAAGTCCTACTTTCGTTTCATGTGAAATCCGAGCGCTGTGCAGAGTTGCTGACAGACGAGAGTGCAGCGCGCGTCGGAGACGCGATGACAACAGCGCCATCCGCTGCCAATCTATTGGCACGGCAGACGCACGGTCTTCGGCATGAACATCATTATTATTCGGATTATTATCATCCCACTTGTTCTTTGTCATATCGCATGTTCAGAGTTTATATGTAGTTCGAACAGAACTACGAGAAGTGTCGATCCAACTGTTGCTCTATCTAACCAATTAGATTTCGAGTCAGCAACCCAAAAAGGGTACCGACGCCTTCTGGAAGGCAACTTCAGAGTTTTCGCAAATTATGATTGGCTGGTCACTAGTCAATCATAAAATTGCGATCTATGATTGGCTAGTCACTAATACCAGTTTGTCAAGCCACAATGGCTGAAGGAGGCAAGGAAATGGATTTGTTTGGAGATTTAGCGCCATTTCAAGCCATTTTCACGACGGACTGACTGTTCAAGAAAAAATGGAGATACTAATTAAGAAAGGTGGGTCAGTTATTTCCTGGCTAATGGTACCCTCTAGTGGAGATGTAGTAAATCACACCACACTTTTTTCAGTCTGGATTGATTGAGACGTAGCACTGAAATCCACGGCCCGCCACCGAGTTCTATTGGATTGGATCGGATGATCGGACTTTTATTCGTCTCGCAGTGGAGAAATGTACATTTCACAGCAGCAAAGTGATGAAAGAAAGAAGAAAGGATTGAAAGAAGTAGACAAAATACAGGAGCTACTGGAAATCTTGAAGTCAAAAGAACAAACAATATGACAGCGCAAATACACAGAGTCATGAAGCACTATTCTTGGCTTTTTTTTTAAAGCTCTCTCTCCCATGATTTGGTGAAAAGAAAAGCTCCTTTGATTTTGTACTCGATCAAAGCCTATAGGAACTAGGTTGAAGTGAGGGAAGGAGTTTGATCTTGTCCGAAAAAGTAATAGTGTCGAATAAGTGATTCTTTTGTACAAAATGGAAAGTGTAGTCAACTCATCTTCTGTGCTGTTCCTTGAAAATTGCTCTGAGTTAAAAAGACGTGGTGGAAATTGTCCATTTTTGTATAGCGGAAGTTGCGACTGCTGCTTACCTACTGGACTTACTCGTGAGAATAAACAGCAATTAATACACTCAATACATCCACCCAATAAATACTGTACAGCAATGAATATTTACAGTCCACAATTACGACCACTTGAATTCTATTTGTGATTTGTTGTGAGCGAGGAATGCATAACCCTGGCCAAGCCTAAAGTAGCACATTGACATTTGTTTCCCTTGAAAGAACGTGCAGTGATCAAGTTCAAGCAATTGCACTTTCACTCAAACCTTCAAAACGTCCGTGTGGAAAGAAATACACACACCTTTTCCGTGAAGGTGCTCGAAATAACACGAGCAAGAAGACTTGACCTGTAATGAAGTGGCAATTAACGGGTCTCATGATAATAAACAGACGGCCGGCAATGACTCTCGTCCTGTAGTTGGCCATCTGGCGACCCGGCGCGGGAGGAAAGCGGCCGTTACTGAAACAAAACACAAAACAATGAGTTGTGAAGCACGTTGCGGGACGACCATCTTGCAATGATGTCGAACGCGCAGAAGCTGCTGTCACGACGTCAAGCGAAATCGTTGCCGAGCAAGTCAGCCGCCGTCGGCAGGCCCCTCCCTCACCTGACGTTTGAACAACAGGCGTCCGAAGAAGCCGTCGAGCTCAGACGCGTCCGCTTTGTTGCTCTCGTCCAATCTGACCACTTGTCCTCGAGCGATGGCCGCCCGCAGCCCGATGCTCTTGACGATGGTCGCGGCCGCCGCGGAATCGGGCGTCGGCCGCCACGAGACGCTGACGTAGGACGCGTCTTGCCGGCGCTCCTCGTAACTCACTGGGGAACGGCCATTGAAGATTGGGAGGTTATGGGATGTCGGAGGGCCTTTTCAATAGCTCGCTTTTCAAGCGATGACGTCGGATGGGATGGGATTTCTACCTGTAGCAGCCACCGCCGTATCGGTGGTGGCGACGAGGCGCATGAGGATGGAAGGGAAAGAAGGATGCAAGAGGAAGAGCTTCCTGACCACTGGCTCTGCCGCCGCGACGCTCTTGCGGTTATCCTTTAGCCGCAAAAAGAGAGAGAGGGATGACAATCCTCCGCTTCGCTTTGACTGACCACCAACGTCTCGTTGTCTTGGCAGACTCACGGTTGCCTTGGTGATATTCTTCATCGGCTCGCCGGCCCAGAAGACGAAAGCGGAGAGGCCGGCGGAAGTGGAGACGGCCGCCGTTTCCAGAACCAGACGTGGGCACGCGAACCGCGCCGTCCACAGAAGACGGCCATTTGCACCATCAACTACCTGCGCCTAACGTCCATCGAGAAATGACTACTATTTGATATTAGTTGACACAAATTCCCAGCAGACGAATCAGCCCATTTCCAACGGAGCTTGGACGCCATCTTGTGCATTTTCTGGACGCTACATTGCTGTCATTGACAGCTCGAATTGACATTGGAGGACTCCTTTAATCGATTGCAAACATTGTTGCTTTCCTCTTCACAACTATTTGAATCATAGTAACAAGAAAGCATCTGCTCCCAATCTGAAGCCATTGTTCTGATTCTTGAGCAAGGCAAGACGTCCTGGCGTGACGTCACGAGCAAGGGGGCGGGCCCTTCTGAAATTCGCCATTTCCGGGTCATTCTGAAGTAGTTTTGGGACTCATTTTGATTGGTGTTTTGCATTTGACTAAAAATATCAGCCTGCGCGGTTTGGCTATTTTAGATGCTATCAAACGTTTTTCTGATATCAGTTAGGAAACAAAAAAATGGTGTCGCTTGTCCTTTAAGGCTTGTATAAGTACCATATTTTCTGCACCATAAGGCGCACCTAAAAGAAAATATTGTTTTGAAAATCTGACCATGCGGCTCATAATCCGGTGCAGTTTATGTATGGAAAACATTAAAAAAAAAATATGTCGTTGATTGAAGGTGCCCCTTGTAACGCGGTGCACCTTATGTATGGAAAAGGTTTTTAAATATGTCATTCGCCTTATAGTCCGGAAAATACGTTAGTGTTGTTTGTCCTGAAAAATAAACCTTTCATAAAATACACGCTCTCTAAAGATATGTCCAACAGGAGAAAATATGACATGCGTTAGGACAAAAATGTTGGTATTTCCCGTCGTAAGTAGGGGAGTGTTTGTACCCGATTGATTTCAGGAGCTTAAAATAAGACCCGGCGTACACGTACCTTCATGAGGCCATTTGCCGAGTGCTGGAAGAAAAGATCGAGGATTCCGTCGTCGTTGAAGTGTCCCGGAGTCGGCTGGCTGCGACATTGACACGACACGACACGACACGCGCACATTTCACAGGGACGTCAAACGGCTGGGGACTCCAAATGGATTGGGTTCCAACATGGCTCGACACCGACCTGTGGATGGGGGCCGAATTAAAAGTCCAGCGTTTGCGAGCATCCCTCTGGCCGAGCACCGAGATTTTGCTGAAGCCGTACACCAACACCCAATCGCTCTTGCTGGACTTGAGATTGGACACGGTTTCCAGGTTGTTGTGGTAGGTGCCAAAACCGGCCACTAGGGGCAGCAGGAACTCCACACTTTCAGATCCTCTATTTAAAACAAAAGAAGAAGAAGAAAAGACACATTTACCCATTCGACATCCAACAAGTCCTTTGCTGTCTGTCGCGCTGTGACGTTGTCGCTCAGGGCAACCTGAAAATGTGGACGAAGGAGGAGGAGGAGGAGGAGTTGCTTTTCTTCAATCCCTCCCAGCCGGGATCCTTCCGTCTTAACGCGGGAGTCTTCGCTAACTTGCTGTTTGCGCGCAGGTACATTTCCCGCAGTGATATGGCCACGACGTTACCTCGAAAGACACACACGTTGTCAAAATAAGAAATAAGGATATTGCCAAACAAGTTGAAGGTGGCAACCGTCACAAAGTGAGCCTTGTTGTTTTTTCTCTTTTCGCGTGTTGATTTTTTTGGGGTCACTTTGTGTTGTTGTGCATCGTGTGGAACGGATACAGATCGTTTGTCAGCATTTTGGCCACGACATTCATCAAGGAGGAGACTCTCCTGAGAGCTTGCGCCGTTTTTGATTGGGAGGAATGTCGGCGCCGTTTGATTGTCATCGCTAAAGGGCATTTTGTGTTTTCACAGCCCCGCTTTGTTCGGCGGAAAGGTCGGTGCCGCCGGACAGTCTGCGGCTGGATGGACGCATGCGGAGCGCGGATGAGTATGTTCGTAAATCGCAGCTTGGAATTGAAGCGGATTTACGTGGGACGACAGGCGATGTGAAACGACGTCTTTTCGTCAATGGATGCTACAGCTTTGTGTTTGCTTTCCACATTTAGCTTGCGGCAGACGTGCACATTCCACCGTGACGTCACCGATCCACTGGTGAAAGGGATGCTTCGATCCTCTCATGCAACCAAGATGGCGCTGAAGATTAAATGACTGTCATTTGATTTTGTTGTCACGTGATTTGTTAGTTTTTTTTGTTGTTGTTTTGACTTGACGAGTTTTCAGCAGCTCCCGTATTTTGTTTCTCTATTTCTTTCATCACTTTGCTGCTGCGAAACGTAAATGTCTCCACTGCCAGACTAATAACGGCGAATGAAATCCAATTTTCCAAGACTGCAAATGTGCCCATTGCGAGACTGAAAGGCTTTCTTCGTCTTTCTTGTGAAGCCGTCGTCCCGTCGCTGAGGATACGTCATAGCTGTCCGTATTCCGGAGCGCGAGATGATGTTGCGCTTACCCAGGCCGAACACGACGTAGCGCGCGCCTTGCTGCGTCTCGTGCAGAAGAGGACCGATCAGCTTGCCTTGTCCGCTCAGGTTGAACGACAGCGACTGTCCCAGCGTCGCTCCAGTCAGCCCGGAAATCAAAGTGAGGGAGAGATCCAAAGCCTGGAAAGCGAGCGAGCGAGCGAGCGCGTGCGTGCGGTGAGTCGGCGCCGTACGGCTTCTTGGTCGGGGCCTCCTTCACAAATGGACGCCGAGCGAGAAATGGCCGCGCACCTCGTCGGCGGGCAGGCTGGCTACCAGCAGATCTGGGACCGAGTCTCCCTGGACATCCGGGAGAAGCACCAGCTGGGATTCAATGTTCCTCAGCGGCGTCGACCACAAGTTCTTCTTGCCTGTGAAGGTGGGACACTTCCGTCACGATAAGGGGGCGGGGCCAACAAAATGGTGCTTTTCTCACCCGAAGTTCCATTCACAGCCACGATGCTCGACTTCCCGGTGAGAAGACACACGGGCGCCGGCTCGGCGTTGAGCCGCAGGCCGCACTGGATATACAAGACGCACTCCCGCGTGACTTTCCTCCAGAGCGGTTTCCCGCTCGCGCCGGAGAGGGCGACGGCGCTGTAAACTGGCGGCGCAAAGTACAGTTCAAAGCGCCTGAGCGTGACCCCGTTCGGCCTGATCAAATGTCAAAAGTCGCCCTACTTTGAGTCGCCCGCGCGGGATGCGTGTCGTTGCTCCGCTCGGTGACGCCGAGCAGCACGTCGTCCACCGAATCGCCGTCCACATCCCATAATGTCAAGGCGGGCGGCGTCGCGCCTGATGGAGAGAACCATTCCCGTCAGATGTACGTATTTGGCGTCTTTTCCCTTCGCCGCAGCCAATCAGTGTCCTCCGTCTTCAGAGCTTTGTTTTGGCCAAGTTCTAAAATCTCACGTGTAATATTCTTATCGATTAACTCATTCACTGCCGGTCACAAATTTATTCGGAAATTGAAAAGATGACGTGGAGCGCCATCCCCCAATTTGTTCGGCTTTTGGTTTTTCATGCTTGGGTGCCGATCAAGCGCTGGCCGTGGCCTCTGGCTATGTTTTTTTTCTTTTCCACAAGGGGGCAGCATTTCCCTTTTTTCCACGTTCGCACTTTGTTCCGGCTTTAACTGTCGTAAAAGCGCTATATCAACCAATTGCATTGTATTTTGGGCATTTCAAGCTCACATAACTGCAGACCCATATCATTTAGGAAGGAACGAGAGTGGAAGGTTCTAAAAGTCCATATTGTGTGTGTCCTGGAATTCAATGACAAGAACCCATTTTTGCACATCGTCTGGCAGCGAATGAGTTAACATTGTTTGTTTGTTTAGTTAGTTTAGTTTACCTGCGGCATCCCCGAGCGCTCTCTCCCAACGTGGCCTCTTGGCCGGCGCTCCTTTGGGACAAGGAATGAGGAATGCGCAAAGAAGAACGAGAATCACGGCGCAGACGAGAGGCAGCAGAAAAAAGGATGCCCGCAGGCTCTTTGTCTTCCTCAGACGCTTCTCCTCCTCCTCACGCGTCCCGTCGATCCTCGGTCCGGATCCGCCACACGCTTCCCCGTCCTCGGCGGACGGGCTGCGGTAGCGCCCGCCTTTGGCCCGGTCTCTGTCCCGCTGGCATTTGCCGCCGGGGAGTCGCTCTCTCCAGTCGTCGTCGTCGTCGTCCTCCTGCGTCCAATCTCCACCCGCCGCCGCCGGTCTCCCGGCTCGACCCCCCCGCAGCTTTGCGGAGCCGCCGCCGCCGCGGAAGGTGTCCCGGCCCGGACCGTTATGGGGGCAGTTGAGGACCAGGTCGTCGTCTTCGCTCTCGTCCTCGCTGTCTGCTTGGGTGAGTGGGTCGTATTCACCCAACTCGGAGCCCTTTTTCCCTACAAACACGCACACGCACAAACACACTGTTGCTTTTTGTCACTCCCGGCAGCACCGTCATGACAAAACATCAACATTATGATACGAACGGATGGAATAAAAGATCAATTGAGATTGTGGTGAATCAAGCCATTTACCAACTTCCTATCTTCTTCTTCTTCTTTTCCTTTCGGCTTTTCCCTTCAGGGGTCGCCACAGCGAATCAATGTCCTCCATCTATCCCGGTTTTGTGCATCCTCCTCTCTCACACCAGCGACCTTCATGTCCTCTTTGACCACATCCATAAACCTCCTCTTCAGTCTTCCTCTCTGTCTCCTGCCTGGCAGTTCAAGGCTCAGCATCCTTCTCCCGATATAGTCACTCTCTCTCCTCTGGACATGTCCAAACCATCTCAGTCTGACTTTCTCTCCAACGCCTCTAATATGAGTTGTCCCTCTAATGGACTCATTCCTGATCCTATCCAACCTGGTCACTCCCAAAGAAAACCTCAACATCTTCAGCTCTGCTTCCTGTCTTTTCTTCAGTGGCACTGTCTCCAGTCCAAACATCACGGCTGGCCTCACCACGGTTTTATAAACTTTTCCTTTCATCCTAGCTGAAAGCCTTCTATCGCACATCACACCTGACATTTTTCTCCAGCCTGCCTGGACACGCTTCTTCACCTCTTTTCCACACTCTCCATTGCTCTGGACAGTTGACCCCAAGTACTTAAAGTCCTCCACCTTCTTTATCTCTTCCCCCTGTAGCATCACTCTTGCACTTGGATCCCTCTCATTCACACACATATATATATTCCGTCTCGCTGCGACTGATCTTCATTCCTCTCCTTTCCAGGGAATATCTCCACATCTCTAGTTTCTCTGCCACCTGTTCCCCGTTCTCGCTACAGATCACAATGTCATCTGCAAACATCACGGTCCAAGGAGATTCTTGTCTAACATCGTCTGTCAGCCTGTCCGTCCATTTATTATAGAGCTTAAAAGAGAATAAACAAACTCAAAAAAAGAATTCACCAACCACGTGCAAAGGACACGACAGACTGAAGGACATCATCTAAATTCACGGTTATGTAGAATCTTAAATTGAAATTAATTCTTCTTTCAATCTTCTTCTTTTCCATTGGGCTTTTCCCTTCAAGGGGTCGCCACAGCAAATCAGTGTCCTCCATCTTGAGAGGTATGATCCGCATGTTTGTTTTGGCCAAGCTTTTACGTCGGACGCCCTTCCTGACACAAGCCTCTGTATTTATCCGGGCTTGGGACCGGCACAAGAAGACATATGTCCCTTTGTGGCTACAGAACAAGCAACTCGCTCAGTAAAAGGCTCCCAAACACAAAATGGTCATCGGCACAGCAACAATAAAAAAAGCAAAACTATACTCACCATTTGATGACAATGCTCTGATTTTACATGTTTAAAATGTGTGAAAATTCTTTCAATGCTAATTAAAATTCGCTTGTTACCAAGGAGTTTCTGTTGGAGGCGTAGTACAGTCGGTAAAATGTATCTTTTTTTAATGTTGCTAAATTTGAAGACCACAAGAAGGTTACGATGCGGGTCAATGTGACAATGGGTTCTGCGGGTCGGGGGGGGGGGCAACTTTAGCTAGCAGACAGCTAGCAGGTAGCAGAAATGCGCACGCAAGAATATGAGCGAGCACTTTCTGAAATCGATGAGTAATGGTCGTGATAAATACCCTCCTTTAACAGTCGTCGGCGCGCCGGAAGGATGCGAATGAAGCGGCGTGTCAAAATGATGGATTTGCATATCGGACGCGACTGATTCCTCGGTGTTCTCAGCAATGATATCGATAATACAGAACGTAACGTTTTGCGTCTTACCGGGTAGTTTGAGTGCACGGGACAAGACGGCCGCCATTTCTTTAGGAGCAGATCTGCAGGACGGCGGTGATGAGCCGCTGGAAACTGGACGGGGAGAGCCGATCCGCCCGGCGGCGATCGAATCGGTTCTCGCCTTGCATCACGGGACTTGTAGTTTCGCCTCTCCATTCTTTGAAGACACTTGACGGCACACACACATTTACAACGAACGAAGACCACTACCGTTTTGGTGTATAATCATATCGTCCGTGAACGCACCACTAGGTACACTAACCTAAACTAAGCACGCTTGGGAATGTTATCCTTCGCGCTTTCTCCTTTTTGTTGTTGTTTTTCACTGGTTAGGGGGAACAGGGAAGATCCCTTTCCAGCGAGGCATCTCGCAAAGTAGGCAAGTCACCTCAGCAGGCGGACCTTTCCCCTTTCAAAAATTCTTCTCGTCAAATGTACGAGGACGCGGGCGTCACCCCGCGTCGTTATTTTCCTTACTCATCAGTTTAAGGCATGCCGACGGACGGGCGTCGATTTATTGATATTTACGCCGACTACCTATACTCGGTGAGGGTTGCAAAACTTGTGAATATGGCGTGCTGCGTCAAAAAGTCTTTTTCAACGGCTGATGTTTAACAACGCATTTGGGATGATTATCTACGTTTGTTGGCAACGTGTTCACAATGAAATGAGTTATAAGTTACTGCTTTAAATCGAATTCGTCAATGATATGGGCAAAGGCTCATGGGAAGAAAGACATAGCTTCGATATAAGAATAATCGATTGCAAATACGCTTGTACACTTGGGATGAAATTTTATATGTCGCATATTTTTGTGTGCATTTACACAGAATTATCCAGTGCAATATAAGTGTTAAACACACGCACACATTTTATGGTAAAAAAATAGTCAATTTAACATAAATTCCTTTTTGAACCAACAGAGCGTCCGTAACGATGTCAACTGTGGATGCGCAGTTTAATGTAGAGTGGCAAAATGGCGGACGTGTCTTTGGATGAAGTGATACGACAACGCGGAATAAACGTTAAGATGCCGGTGAAACGGTAACGAGACCGCTAAATTACTTTACGCCTGCTTAACGGTTGACAGTTGTACACGCTTCTTTTGCGCTAATACTGTTAACATATGAGCGGGTTGTCTTTGTGAGCTTGCTGTCCAATCGTGAACGCTTCTCGATTTAGCATTAGCTCGATGTTAGCCCATTCGCATTCAAATTCTGATTTCATTTAATCGGGAATGAGATTCGTTTGGGTCTCAGCCAAACAATGGTTATTGTCGATACTAATATATGTTAAATTGTGTTAATTATATGCCGGATTTTGAAAGCCTGACCCTGTCGTACACCTGATCATTTAGCACATTTGCTAATTGCAACAGCTACGTATTAAGCGTGTTCTCGTTGAAATACAGCACGTTATTTGAGAATACGTATCAATCAATCAATTTGCTCCATTAAATAATGTTCTATTTAATACAACACCTAACGGTGAATAACGGCACTATTTTGTGTCTCTGGAATTAACCTGGTACGGTCGAATAGCAAGGTTTGGTTATTTCTATTTCACCACCGAACGTCGTTATACCGGTTGTCGTGATTAAGAATGAATTTGTCTGATATTGCTGATCTAGTAACCGATTGTATTGCATCGCATACCACAGAACCATGTTTGGACGGGGTGCAGGAGGGGTTGGCAGGACTTTTGATGCCCGTCAAAGGATTGGCGTGGCTGATGCTCGGCAACGACTTGGAGGAGGAGCGGGTAAAAATTAATATCACACTAATATTAATCTGACCGTGCTCTGGAAATGTGGAGTTAGTGTGGTGATGCATTAACGAGGTTTGGAAGTAAACGTTCAGGAATTGCATCCCAACGTATTCACCACCAATCGAAACAATCATTAGAATGAGTTTCCCCCTGAGGAAGTAATAACCCCGGAATCTCCAACACAGTTTCTCCACCTTCTTCCCCACATTAAGCGGCTAAATCGGCCAAATTCAGACATTGCCCAATCTTTGTCCCGGATGTCTCTGTGAGGACCATTCGAAACATATGTCACAGCCCGTGTTTTGTCCCTCTTTTGACAGGTTTCCCATTGAAAGATGCGCGAGAAAAGCTCCTTCAGAAAGACGCTCGCTTTAAAATCCGTGGCTGGGGTGGAGGAGGAGTATCTGGAGGAGTAGTCCAGGATGCTCGTCAGATGATCAACTCCCGTAAACAGCAGCAGAATGTGTTCACTGTGCCTATACAGACCATCCAAAAGACAGCTGTGACACACCAACTGCCTGTCCCACAGATAAAGATCCAAGCTAACAACCACTTTGCAGGTGCGAACACGAGGCTGTTTTCCCAAAACGTGCAAGGACTGAGTGGGAGGAATGGCACAATCGGCCATCTTAATAAGGGAATCCCAGATGCTCGTGATAGGCTGAGCCTTAAGAGGAGCTTGAGTAGTAGTGGCCTGCAAAGCCAAGCGTCTACTCTATTGCCTCTAAAAATTACCAAGACCATCCAGGTAAGGAGAAAAGTCTGTGTATATTGGACGTCATATTTTGTCCTGCAGTTTTACCAGCCCATTTAAATCCATTGTCCAACCTCATTTTACAGCAACGCCCAGTGGGGGTACTTGGTGGGATGCGTCTACACTCACAGGTAAAAACAAAATCGAGCTTTTGGTATGTTTCACTGTTTCATTTTCGGATTACAGACGCTCCCCAACTTATGAACATTCGAGTTACAAAAAATAGTACCTATGAACATTTTTGCGGGTACAGTATGTCAAACCGGGAATACTGTAAGTTAGATTTTGTATTGCGCGCCTTTTTCCGTTCGAGCTCGCTTGCGATTGGCTGCGTACTGACTCTTCTTCTCGCACGCGCACGCACACACATTAGAGGTTTCAAGGACTGGATGTTTACGCGCCGGACACAAAGGCTGACCAATCAGCGCACGGCTATGCTGAAGTGTTGCTAACGTGTTCAGGCCCAGATCCGCCGAGCTCGCTTATGATTGGTTGCATAGAGTATGTGGGCGAGGAGCACATCCCTCTTCCCGGTGGACATGATGCATAATAAAAAGTAATGGCTGATAGTGCGTAATTTAGTAATTATGTGCGGACAACCGCCACCTCCGGACAAGTTGCGTCCATAATTTGTAAAGTCACCTCAAATGACTTCTACTGAGCGCATTTTACACAGATTCCACTGCACATCGCTACATTTTACCTTTTAAGACTTGTGCTGAATATTCATGGAAGTCTTGTTTTTGAGTTGGTGACGATCCCCTAAGTGACGTCACGGAGGGAACGCCCCCGACCGAGAAAGCGATACACAATGCATTTTGCGCTACTTTGTTTGGTCTGAAAATTTCGTGTTGATTGCGAAATTAGAAGGAAAACTGCATAAATAACGCGACGCTGAATGGTTGTGCGTCTCAGCCAATTGCGGTACCACGCATAAAGAAGGTGTAAGTTTACACAGATTTCCAGCAGACAAATCAGCCCATTTCAAATGGAGCTTGTGCGGCATCTTGTGCATTGTCTGGGCGCTACGTTGGAGTCCAGACGGCTCCAATTGATACGGAAGGACTTCTTTAATCGATTGAAAACATGTATGCTTTCCACTTCAGAACTATTTGAATGCTATTCATAACTGGATGAGTAACAAGAAAGCATCTGAAGCCATTGTTTTGGTTCTGGAGCAAGGCAGTGTGTGACGAATAGTGACGTCACGAACAAGGGGGCGGGACCTTCTGAAACTGGCCATTTCCGGTTTCATTTTGAAGTCGTTTTTGGACACTTGAAGTCATTTTGATTGGTGTTTTGCATTAGACTAAAATATCAGCTTGCATGTTTTCGGTATTTTAGATGCCGTAGAACGTGTTTCTGATGTCAGTTCGGAAAGAAACAAATGGTGTCGGTTGTCCTTTAAACATATATTCCATCGGAAATATAGCACTGAAGCAACTTAGGAACACATTCCCCATATGAAGGTATCTTGTTCGTAAGGTGGGGAGCGTCTCCAATGTTTTTCTCTGACTGTCAGATCAAAATGAATTTGTCTTCCGCAGCTCATCTCGAATGATCATGATTGTCCTCCAAGTAAACAAATGAAGATCACAACTTCAAACCATTTGCTACAGTCGCGGGTAAGAGTTGACATTGGATCCCGAGACAAGACACAAAGACTTTTTCTGATGACATCTCACTCACGTTTCAACTTTTCTCTTTGGGTCATGAAACAGGATGCTGCGGCGGGCTCCCCGTTTTCCATGTCGGCCCCAATCACCAAGGTTGTGAAAAATGACGCTTACTCAGCCCCTCGTCCCCCCGTAGCTGTCGCAGCTCCCCGGCCCGCCGCAAGCGCTACGGCCCCTCGGCCTCCCGCTGCAGCATTCAAGTCTGTTTCTAGGACTCTGCAGCAGAGCTCGACTCAACGCAGCCCGGCAGCGCCTCCTCCTCCTCCTCCCAAGGTAAACAAACAACCTTATTGCATCTAGTTTCTTGTAGTGGACGAGTACTCCTACGTGGCCGCATGCGCTTGTCAGAGCTTTGGTGCATGTTTGTTTTCACAGCCATTCAGAAAATAGAGGAAGTGCCGCCATTGACGTTTCGTGTACAAGTGACAGGCATTTTCATTGCATCTCTTTCTCTTTTTCTTAAAGCCTGTTATCAGCCCTTTGGAGGGAACAAAAATAACAGTGAATAACTTGCACCCCCGTGTCACAGAGGAAGATATTGTGGTGAGTAAATCCTGAAGGTTAACACCGAGTTGTCGACACGCTCGTGTCATGTCTCTCGACGTTCTTTATAAGGTATTGAAAATGTACATGCGCGAGCTTGAAATCAGAATTGTGAAAGCCCATCTTGATATTCAGTGAGTGCCCTCAACCCCCTTTGGACCTGCCGTGACTTCCACGTCCATTTATGTGTGCGTACGCAGGAGCTGTTCTGCGTCTGCGGCGCTTTGAAGCGAGCGCGCCTGGTGAAGGTAGGCGTCGCTGAAGTGGTATTTGTCCGCAAAGAGGATGCTGTCAGCGCATATAGGAAGTACAACAACCGCTGTCTGGATGGTGAGCGTTGAACAAGCCCGTTTTCTTGCATTTAACCAATTCAAAGTTGCTCGCTCATTTCGCCATGGAATATTTCCACCGATGCTGCTTTTGTCTCTCTCGTTCACTGTCAGGTCAGCCCATGAAGTGCAATATTCACATTCAGGGAAATGTCATTACTTCTGACCAGCCCATTCTCTTGTGAGTCGCATGGACTTTCTTCCTTATTCTGCCTGCGTATTTTCCATCGAACCCAGCTTAAGAACCAGTGCTGTAGAACATCAAAATAGCCTGGATTGACTGTGTAGTTACTGACAAGACAATAGAAAAGGTTGATTTATTTTATGCCCAAATACATTATTTGACTTGAATTCAAATTGTTTATGTATGTATGATTATTTTTATTGCTAATTTAGATATATAATGCTCCAATGAATGGGTTTGTGTTTATTTCAATCACTTCTGCAATGTAGTTAAATCAGGCCAATCAAATTTTGAATTTGGCTCCCTTTTCAGGCACAAAGGCTCCGCTTTTTAAATTTCCCCGATGCATCCGTTTTATGTATGGCAAGCCAAGGTGATTCCGACTGGCCAGGATGTTAAATATGGACAAGTGTTACTGCATAGGGAGAAAGTTTGAAGGAAAAAAAAAAAAAGACCTGAAATGACCCTCCCCCTCCCCCACTCATTCTTCCAGGCGACTCAGCGACACCCCGAGTGCAGGAAACGTGACCAAGAAAGATGGCCTTCCTCCCTCTCTGACACGTTCCGCAAGCCAGCGAACTTCCCAGCCGACCCCTGAGGTGGACCCTCAGACGATCCTGAAAGCTCTCTTTAAGTCCACCGCGCAGTCCTCCTCAAGCGCCGAGCCCCCAAACTCGCAGGCCACTGCCTTTCGTATCAAAATATAGCTTTTTGCGTGTACCTGTTGGCAAACGCGCCGTTGCGTCCTCTGTCATTTTCTTTTGGACACGTCTAAAAGTGAACTCTTGGGTTATAGGCAATACCCCATTTTTGATCATTCTCCTGGACGCCCAGTGTACTCCCGGCCGGGATTGACCAGTTGACGCTAATGACTGTGTGACACTATTGTTTTTGCGCTGCGTCTGTCTGCCTGCTCAGTTCATTGGGCTACTTCAGAAAATACACATCTGACCTATTTTATTTGAGAAGATAGAGCGCCTTCCTGATACGGGGTCTTTTAGACAGTTAAATAAAATAACCAGAGAGACAATGGTCCAAGACTGGTCCAAAATGTCTTTTGTTTGTAAACCGCGCCACCTCCAATTAGGTTTTTTTTCTTTTTTGGCATTGTGTGACATTCATCATTTTGATAATTGACTGGCTTTAATTTCTCGTTTCCTTGATTACATGTTACTCAATTTGTTTTATACTGTAAATGACCGTAGTCTTTTGCATAGTCTGTTTCAAAAAGCACGAGAGGTCAGTTCTTGTCCTAAAAATGTCATTAAAAAAATTAGCTTTGTAGAGATTGTCAAAACTTGTTTGTTTCCTAATTTTAGCGGGTGTTGCCCGATTATGTCCATTTTGTTTCAAAGAACACTCATCTTTGCAGCCTAGTGGACAGGTTACCAAGAACATTGTGATCGTGGGAATCTCATGGGTGAGTTTCAAACGCCGTGCTATATGCGCACCAAAAAAATTGCACAAACTGCTCAAGTAGTCAGTTAGAGGTGACAAAATATCACTCTTACATTTGGATGGATTGGGCAATTCAAACATCACATTTTATTTTATTTTCGAAGTGAAGTCCTCGTGTTACGCTTGAAAGCGCATTTTAACTGCTGGAATACAACACGGCAATATATATATAGAAATACCTCCATTAATATTACAATGAAGGACTTTACACTTGTACTTGTCGGAGGTCGACAATGTTCGATTTCCGACCGTCATCGAATGCAGCAGTAGGAACTTAACTTCGTATCGACTGAAGAAGCCTTTTTCAAAACTTCATCGTGGGACAGATGCCATTGATTAGGCTAAACGCCTGTATTGTTTTATCGTCGATTCGCCGTTGATGTCGTGTTTTTTTGTGTGTGTGAAAATAATTACTAAATGCACACCAGTCAACCTTGGCTAATAGCTGCCTTATGTATGATTACAATTTCCGTATAAAGGAGGAAACGCAGACAATTTACTGCGCGTGCGCACGTTATGCTTGAAGCAATCCTACCGTACGCATCGATATAAAGAATATGTACGATCGAGGATGACTTTTGCTGCAGCGTTAAGCGGTAGCATTGTCATTGGCGACCAGCACTTGGGACCAACTGTATTTTAGCCAAAATTGTCTTTGGAAGATCGGTTCACAATTCCTTTTCCGTATAAAAGTTGTAGTACTCCGTACATTATTTGAAATGACAGAGAAAAAAACGTATACAATACGGGGAAAATGTATACGTTGACCGGTACGCGAAATAGCACCGCCCCTGAAATTAAACACCACGTTGGTTTTACTTCCGTTGTGAAAGGTCACAACAAGATGGCTCCGTCCGGGCGCAACCATGCCAACTCCGAGCCTTGTGTTATTCCTGGAGGATTTACAGGTATTTAAATAATACTGTGATTAATTTAGCTTGTGGGATCCGTAGGATACCAACAAAGAAAACCACTTTCATCGTACTATAGATAAATTGAACATCCGATCTCCTTTTTCATGCGACCTAGGTACTAGCCCGTGGGCAAGGCTACTTTCTTGAAATAACGTTTTGACGGTTCTTCTCTCCCCTTCAGCGTTGTCCTTGAAGTTTAACTCTCACAGTAACTCTGAACACAAGATGTATGTGAAGGAGCACAAAGTTCGGGCGGAGAAAAGTTCCCACCGACCGCTCGACAGGACGTTGTTTGTTCTCAACATACCACCATACTGCTCAGAGGTACCAGCAGACACCGGAAGAGGCCTAGTCTTCCAATAATCGATACGCGCAGTGTATATGCAGCCCAAGTTTACCCCCAACATTCCGTTTGTCATCAAGGATGTCATCAAGGAATTGTTCTCAGCGTTCGGCTCTGTCAAGTCTGTGGAGTTGAGTGACCGCCCGGGCTCCCTCCTCCAGTCTGGGCCTAAACTATCAAGATTCTTCAAACCGGCTGAAAAACAGGTAGACGCGCGGTGTTTCAATTGAACAACGTGTGTACTATGATGTCATTCTCCTCGTTTCATGCCTGTTTTCTCTGCATTCTCTCATTCAGGCTTTCAAAGTTGGTTACCTTGTGTTCGATCACTCCTCCAGCATCGCAGCAGCGAAATCGCACCCCCACAATGCGCCTTTGGAGGTCGGCTCAACGCGGCGTCCGGTTCAGACCGGTGTACAAAGTGAGTCGCGTCGCGTCGCAGCATAAATTCCTCCGGGCTCAATATGGTATTGTGGTTTAAATGCCGTTTGTCTGACGCGCCCGCGTATGCCTCGGTAGAATGGATTCAACAGTACAAAGACTCCTTTGTTCAGCCAGAAACACTGCAAAATGCAGTCGATGAGTTCATGAAGAACTTTGACAAGATGAAAAAAGAAGTAAGTAGCATTCTGTTGCACACGAGGACCGCCGCTGCGTGAACTTAATGTATTGATTTTCATTTTTACCAGGAAGAGGAGCGCAAGAAGGAGGAGGAGGAGCGGCAAAAAGAGGACGAGGAGGGCTGGGTCAAAGTCAGCCGGGGCAACAAGGCTCGTCCCCATAGCGAGCTTGCCGACCAAAAGACTCTACAAAAGGAAATGAGGAAGAAAACGAGGAAGGAGCTTTTGAACTTTTACTCTTGGCAGCATAAAAACACACAGAAAGAACGTAAGTTGGCAACAGGCATCTGTTGACATTATTTTCTATGCACTCGGCCAAACACTATTTAATAAAAAAAACCTGCAATATTAGCCATCATTGGCTGCGGCCAATCACAGCTGACTTTTTTTTGCTCTGGGTTTGGTCATGTGACATTTTCAAGACGTGCCCTCGGGTATCGCGACACAATTTTCAGTCCGCAGCGAGTGTCAAAATGCTCGTAACGAAAGAACTGTACAATACATATTGATTTCTATAGCGCTTTGTCACAACATGGACAACTATCATATTCAGGAAAAACTGTAAAGTTAAAAAAAATCAGACGACATCACTGCTCTGCAGTTTGTTCTATTTGTTTGTTTATTCCATTTTCATTTTTTTTTTTTTTCCAGGTATTGCTGAACTAAGGAAAAAGTTTGAGGAGGACAAACAAAGAATAGCCCTCCTCAGGGCCCAAAGAAAGTTCAGACCCTATTAAAGCAACAGCCATTGTATGTCACCGCCTTGTTTCTCAATAAAAAAAATGTAATTTTGGGTAGCGTATATTCTTCTCATTATTATTTGAAGATTTACATTCTTCTCTGTCAGATATATTTTCGACAAATGTCAATGTTTGTATTCTCTGCTTTCAAAATGCGTTAGCGCTCCTCAAAGGAGACTTGAAAAGTGATGCTGACCCGAGAAAAAACGTTTGATTTCAGCTGCATTTCAAGTATACAGAAATACTAGCATCAAATGTCAACTTTGGGCTAATTGGACTCACAAGTACAAACTGGAATAAGGCCTTAGTGTGTGGTGAAATGTTTATTATAATATCACATCTTCCACTTGAGCCTCAGAACCTTGTCTTGCGCGTGGCTGGTGACGCTTCCTGTTGCTCAGACACCATAGCGCCGCCGCCACCAGCAGCAGCAGCACCGTTGCCCCGATGCCAGAAAGACCAAGTATGGCGCCTTTATACACTTAAAAAAAGGACAATGTTGTTGATCATCATTGATATCTTGGCATCTGGCGTCATCGTGACCCGAGTTGGACTCACTGGCGTTCTGCTGAACACATGGCTCAGCCTGCCTTTTTGTGCTATTCTGACGCAGCAGAAAAGGGCCCAAACCGACAAGCCGGTTCGAATAGGCTTCGAGGGAAGCCTCTCTTCTCAGTCTCTCGCCTTCGTGTGCTGAGAGGGCGACAAGAAGGGAAATATGTGTGCCTCCACGTCAATCTAATCTGCCGAGTCCATGCGGAATCGCTTTGCTTTGCTGCTGTGAAATGTAAATTTCTCCACTGTGAGACTAATAAAGGCATATCCAATCCAATCCAATTCTTCTGGCCCATGCGGTTCCAACTATTAGCGCTGAGAGCGCAACCCATCAGATGTCAAATCCTCCCTGGCGGAGGCAGCCCGAGGACCCTGCTGACATCGCGTTTTTGCATCCCGATTGGTTGGGCTGAAGACAACTTGTTGCGGCCAAGTTTGACGAGCAGACGCTAAATAATCCGCCATCGGGGGGTGAGTACGCTGAATTCTTTTCCATTTGTTTGCGCAGGGCTAAATATTGATTCTGCATCGCTCCTGATCTTTCAAATGCCTTGTCTTTTTTCTTGCGACAATTTTTCTAACTGTAGCAGCGGGAGTAAAAGACAAATTTGACTGAAGCTACCCATCCCTACTCTGTGGTGCAGGAAAGCCATATTCAGTACTCACAAACGATAGTGCAGCGTTGCATGCAGTCGTCGTCCTCCATGCAGAGGTCCACCCAACAAAAGAAGTAGATCTAATAAATGACACCGTAAAATAGTCCCATGAGGGTGGGAGTAAAGTTTCATTGCACTTAAGCAAAACGCGCGTGTACTTTAACGGCTTACTTCCTCAACACTCGGTCGGCCTTCTTGGACGAAGGCAAATGTCTTGACGTCAAATCTTCTGACTTGGGAATGAGAAGACGTTTGAGCCCGTTTGTCCACAAGGACTGAACTTTTAGAGTCGTCCAGGTGGTCGGGACATCTATCCGGGAGGGAGGGGCGAGGTGAAGTTAGCGACACTCCAACCCTCGCGGTTTTTCCACACCGCTCATCCTTTACCCATCGTAGAGAAGCGTCCACGTAGAGCGTCGCGATGCTGGGTAGGCAAAACAATCTCTGACGCGGAGGGAAAGCGCGGGATCCGGCGCCGGTTGCGTCAGAGAGATTTCCACGTACACGCTTTCGCGCAACTGCGATATCAGAGGAAGGCGGTCCTCGGGGAAGAAACTCGAAAACGACGCGTCTAAACGGGGAAGGAAAACGGTTTAGGTTTGTTGGAATTCAAACCGCTCCGCGTTTTCTTACCCGCGGCGATCCTCATCTGCACTTTGACGTTTCCCACGGCGACCGCGGGCGGCGGCCTGGTCGCAGTGTGGAGCGAATGCAGATTCGTAGCACGCCTGGCGGCCGCCGCGTCGTATTCGCAGTCGACCCGGAGACTATCGTGAACGAAAACAGTCATCGTGTGAGTCTATTTGCGCGCCGAATCGTCGAGGGTGCGATACAAATTACCTAAACGGAAAGTGCTTAGTTCTTCTCGCATCGGGCAGCTCCTCCACCTGCAATTCGTAGACGACCGCATCTCCCCTGACCTAAAAATCAGGCGAGGTTACCGAGTCGGCGAAATGACAGCCTTTTTTGGACTCAAGGAAAGCGGCCGACCTTTTTCTTAACCCCGCAATCCGTGACGTGAATCTTGAAGACGGCAACGTCTCGGGTGGTGAGCACAGGAACGCACACTGACCGATTCTTGACCGCGAGCCTTCTCGGGCGCATAGACGGCGGCTCCAGCTCGATTCTTTCGACAGCAAATACAAAGTGACCGTCCAAAGAGCAGGCTGCAAGAGATGCCCAAACGGGAAAGAGCACTTCTTTACACACAAAAATGGACAAAATCCGACTTCAACTGAGAGTTGGGATGGCGAAAGCAAAAAGCAATCGGTGGCGCCGCCCTACCCGCTTTCGACAACTTGCACACTGCACAAACCAAGACAAGGGCACGGAAAATCCTACTGTACCCTCCGCACCCTGCCCACCACCTTTTCCATATCAGGCAGGCGCTACCGATCCACGCGCACCAAATCCAGCAGACATTTAAACAGCTCCTTCCCCCGAGCCATTAACTCTCTAAAGCAGACATGTCCGTTCGGGCCTGGAGGGCCACTGTCCCGCCTCTTTTCCGGCACACCTGATTCAGATGATCAGCTCCTCAGCCAGCTCTGAAGCAACATTAACAGAAACCCGATGATTGAAATCAGACCAACTTTGGACACCCCTGCTCTAAACAGTCACCCAAATATAACTAACTATATCGTGCCTCTTTGCGGTTTTGCGCAACCCTGTGGAACAGCACCTCGTAATAATCATTGTAGCTCCAGCTCTGTATTCGCGTGAACCACTGTCTGCTTGATACTTTGCACATTGTCTCACAGTTGTTCCTGAGAGGTACCACTTACATTAAGGAATTCCATTAGATTAGCCTTTATGAGTGTCCTCCATACTTATTTGTCTTGTCCTTTTTTTCATGATGATACTAGTGCAGCGTGTTCTACCAGAGACAAATTCCTTGTGTGTTCTACACACTTGGCCAATAAAGATGATTGGGATTCATTGTAAAAAATACATTTCTCCAATTCTTTACAATTGAGTCTGTAGTAGCATGCTGAATCCGTGGAATTGTAGCAGCAGCCGTGATCAGCGCAGGAATCTGGCGACTGTCTTTGTGTCCCACATTTGACTCTGAGATCTTTGCGGATGGCACACTGCCCGTGCAATTCTGGAACAGATGGTTTTTTTCGGAACGCATTTTCACCAAACGGTTAACGGCGCCACTGCAGTTTTCAGGATTCGCACTCACCCGTTGGCGGCGGTGGCAGCCCCCCTGTGAGAGGACAGCTGATGTTGACCCGGAACCGTCGATCTTCTCCCACCAGCCGCACTTGCAGTGCGATGACCACTTTGCTGCCCTGAGGGTCCAAAGTCATCCACCTTATCCAAGTCATACATCCATTCATTCAAATGGCTACCCCAACAATCTTTAGCTGTTGGGGTAGCCATTTGAAATTATTTTTTTTTAACTATTAAATAAAATCCATACATGTTCAGTTTCAGAAATCATAAATCGGGAGATTTTTGTACTCGCGACTCTGCGGTGCGTGTTAAAACAATGTGAGCCTTACAAAAGTGTAAATTAGTAGTAAATAAAACACAAAGATGCTTTCATTGTGTATTTATACATTCAATTAGTATAAAAAAGTTTTGTTTTTTTACATTTTCTTTTGTTTCAACTTACAAATGAACTGTCTGTATTGTGTCAATGCAGTTGCTTTATAAAGTGAGTATTGTGGGCAAAATCGTGAATCTCCCGAACCAAATCGTGAGACTTAGCGTGTATGAAATTCACGACACAATGTTTGATATGCAAATGAGGTCATTTCAGGGAGCTGCTAAGTTTGAAATGTGGACATTTCCCCCTGCTATGTGACTTTGTTGAAATGCGCAAGTAGTGTTTGCATCATTCCGGACGACAGTGTGAAATTGTCTGACATCAGAGCAACTCGCCTTACCTTCACTTGAGCGTAGCAGCTGTCATAAGCGCTGAAGAAAACAAGACTCTGGTTGTTGTCTCTGCCCATTTTGACTCCACACGAGCTCTCGGACCGATGCGCTGTGAATGTGGCCCCTGACTTGTCTGACGTCAGGGTACGCATATTTTTTTTTAAGTAAAGCCAGTATCTTACCGGGCGTGGGATATGACAGTACAGACATATGGCAAAATCACCTTTTACACGAATATCACTGCTGACCTCGGAGCCAAATACAGCTTTTATTCCCCTTTTAGAGCAGCTGACTGTGGGCAAGGCATGATTTTGCTTCTCGGATGGCGTTGAGCCCTTTGCACGACACAGAGAAAGTTGAGCGTTGAAGGTCAAAATGCTGGAAATCAAAGAAAAGGTTGCAAAATGTAAATTCATCTCTATGTCGGCTTTTTTTTTTTTCGCTTGGCACACTTTTATCTCGGGGGTGTCCTCTAGTTGATGTGGCTAGGTATCACGTGACAAGCAATTAGCTTTAATTGATTAGAAGCCTGCCGGTGCCCACAGACAGACACAAAGCAATCCATCATTAAGCCCACGTGTGATGATGGCTGCCATTAGACGTCAAAAGAGCGCCACAGATCGAAAGATGTGTTAGTCAAAAACACACATTTAAAATAACCGGGAAAAAAAAAAAGTAATCGTGGCCATTGAAATAATTTATACAAAGAATATTAGTAAAATGAATTGACGTTATATTACATTTTATTGAGTTGTTGATGAATTAATCATTTACGTATATTGAATAAAACAAGCCACTGTTCCACTGCATAAATAACTAACCATTTTTTATTTGAAATCGTAATTATCGATAGTTTGTAGATAGATTTTATTTTTTATTACTATTTAGATAATGAAAATAATCCGTTTGTTTGCCGTTTATATTGAGAATCCAACGTAAGTTTTGTGCTCTTCGGGTTTGAGAAATGGACTTTGAAACTAAAAGTAACGGGAAGTGACGTGTTTTCCAGCTGCTATCATGACGTAACGCGTGTGACGTTGGTGCCATTTCTGGTGAGTGTCGCACAAACAAACTCCAAACACCGCCAGCCAACCCAACCCAACGCCAGCCCAACGCTACACGACACTACACGGCACTACACGGCCATGGCGTTGAACACAAATCACTCACAAAACGGCGGAGTGGTGATTAACAACGGAGAGAGGTATGAATTTTGTTTTTTATTGTGGCCTTGTTCATACGATTTGAAAATTAGACTATTTGTATGTCTTGTTTGGTTTTGTTTTCCCAATCGAGCTTAGTGGCCTGCTTTAGCTTGAGCACATTTGAGCTAAAGCAGCTTTACCGCTGAGAGCGCTCAGGTGATTCTTCAAAACGCTGTTTTCATCGATTTTCCAAAAGAACTTGCTCTGTCGCGGAAGCTCATCTTCGGTAAAAGGTTGGCGATTAAGCCAACTTTCAAAACAGGAAGCCACCGATGTTGACACCGATCGTCATATTTGGCATGTTGACATATGCGTGTCAAAGACGTATGAAGGTGTCAAACGTGAGAAATACACATTTCGTGATGTACTTAGTATTTTTCATTCCAAGAGACGTAAATGTATGCTTTAGCTAAACAGCGCCACAGCCTTCGCGTACTAAGCTAAATAAGGCCAGTGACGTTAAACATCCAAAGGTGGTCATCTTGACCACAAAGTTTAATTTATTTCAAGATTTCGACTTTGTATTTCCTCTCCAGTGTCTTAAGGGAATGTAAGAATGTGGAGCTGTCGTTCAGTGACGTCGCTTGTAAAACCGAGCTACTGAAGGGGACCAAGAAAGGCACCGTGTACCTCACACCATACAGGGTAGGACCCACTTGACTTTATTTGCGTCAGTTGTTGTCATTTGCTCTAATTTTCTTTGTGTGATTGACCTAACTCTTCTCGTGTGCCGTCACGGACTCTCTTTTTTACTGGGTGTGTTCCTCCTGGGTTAGATGGTGTTTGTGTCCAGTAATACAAAGGATTCCTTGGGTTCTGCCATGTTCCCCTATTATCTGATGAAGGGCTGCAGCATCGAGCAGCCCGTGTTTGCCGCCAACTACATTAAAGGGACAGTGTCGGCTGAGCCGGGCGGTAGGTGTCCTGTTTTTACTTTGCGATGAGCACGCCGCACTTCTTCTCCACATTATGTTTAGTACCGTCGAAAGACCATCTTGGGAATAGGCGGATAGGTTTGATGTGGAATTTTGCTTGCGCGGATCCTTCGCATGTATCGACTGAGAGATTGTGTTGTCTCGCGCAAGGCGGCTGGGAGGGTGGAGCCCATTTCAAGATGTCATTCCCCGGCGGAGGAGCCATCGAGCTGGGCCAGCATCTCTTCAATCTGGCCACAAACGGTTTCCTCACAACTTCCCGTTGCCGCAATGTTCCGTCAGCGCACCGCGGCCGTGGAATTCATTGCAAAGCGGCTGTTGCCGTATTGTCTTACAGCTTCTCGGGGAGCCCCCGCCCAGAACGGCGGCGCGCCGCATCACGCCTACCCTTCTCCCGGAATGATGAACGGCTACGGCGCGCCGCCGCCGCAAGTTTATCCTTACGCACCCACTGCGCAGCAGAATGGATTCTACCCGCCCGCCCCGGCTCCCGCTGGCAACGTGGGGTACCCTTATCCGGCAACTGCTCCAGGTGGGCAATGCCGTCGAGCGCGAAAGACACGCGGCGAAGTTGTTATTGTTGTTTGTGAGAGAGTCGCGATTTGACCGTTGTAATTGTTGGTCGTTGCAATGAAATCCAGTCATTGCCGCTCAGTACAATTAATGAGGCTGTTGTGTCGACGGTAAGAAATAAGAAAAGAGTCAGTTTGTTTTCTACAGTCTTTATTGCTTCTTCTGAAGGCAGGCCAACGATTGATTGCTTACTGCAAAGAGAGCAAGCGGCCCGTCAAGCTAAATGACCATTTGTGACTTTGAAGACTTCCTTTGGCGTTCCAGGAAGGTACCCGTACCCATCGGGCTCTGACTACGTGGCCCCGCCTCCCCCGTATCCAGGGCCACCTCAAAACTGGGCCGCACCCCCTCAGGCTTGGACAGCTCTGCCGCCTCCAGGTCTGAACCCCCCCCCTTTTCCCGGCCCCCCGCCTACCCCACTGCCTCCGGTCCGCTTCCACGTCGGCGTCATTGCACACGTCAGATGTGCAAAGTGAATCACTTAAGATCACGCCATAGGACAAAAAAAAAAGCGGGGGCGCTCTCATGAGGTCTCATGCGCCGCCATTCAATGCAATTGACTTCATTGGTGCCATGATGGCGGCTAAACATTACTTTGGAGTCGAAAATGTTTCCCACTTTATTTCAATGCACTTCATGCACCAAAGTACTGTATTTTCCGATGTATAAGGCGCACCCCCCAGGGAGGGGTGTATTTTCAAGGTTTTTTTTTCATCTATAAGGCGCAACAGACTAAGACGGAGCTTCAATAAATGAAAAAAAGTTTTCCAAATGCAATGGATAAATATCTGAAAAGTTTCCAAATATAAGGCACACCACATTATAAGGTGCTACAGTAGAGGCTGGGCTTCCGCACTACTTTTTCCACGGGGCAAAATGGAGTCTGTGGCTGCTGACAGTAATAGCGAGACCTGTTGTGGCTCAATATTACTTGGCATATAAGGCGCACCTGCCGATGAGGTGCACGGTCATCTTTTCAAAAAAATCAATGCTTTTAGTTGCGCCCCATCACCGTAAAATACGTTCATACAAATCAAACTGTTAATAATTTTGTGCCTCATGATACATTATTTACATCATGCTTTTGTACGTCTGTGTAGGCTCTCAGTCGTACAGGAGTGGTCCATCGATGAGAAGGTTTCTTCGGCCGTCATCTGTACTTTTTGAAGGTGTCGGACGTTTCGCCTCCTATCCAAGAGGCTTCGTCAGCTAACTAAAGTCTGACTGGTCATATCTGCCCTATTTATATATCCCTAATGTCCAGGCATGGCGGCGCCGGACACAGCTATGATAGGTCCCTACTCTCAGGTTGGGGGGAGCAGAGGACCACTCCCTGTGGCCCCACTGATTGTTCCTACATTCCTGACTAACGACTGGCCTGTTTGCCCCACTCCCACCGGTATCACCTCATCAGCATTACGAATGCACAGTGCTTTTCAACGCATTGTATTATGAAGACAAAATAAATAGGTTAGTCAGTGATTCTAACACGTATGAGCAACTAAAAAGGGACCCTTCCAATAGATACAAGAAAGAAATGATAGACTGTCTCCAAAAGTTAGAGAAAGCAAAACATAGACAGATGTATTTTAGATTATACCCAGGGGAGGCCACGCCATGTATCTATGGCCTGCCAAAAATACATAAAGAAGGGTTCCCCCTCAGACCCATTGTTTGTAGCATTGACTCCTCTACATACAATGTAGCCAAATATTTAAAAACTATCTCAGCTCCGTTGGTTGGTAACACAGAATATCACGGAGAGAACACCACAGGGTTTGTAGAGAGGATCAAAGACCTCATATTGGAACCTGAGGAAACATTGGCATCTTATGATGTGACTTCTCTCTTGCCATCTGTCCCAACCCCAGCAGCAGTCTCAGTGGTGAGGACGAGACTGCTGGCGGACGTTTCTCTGCAATAAAGAACCAAACTTAAAGCGGACCACATCTGCCAATTATTGGAAATCTGCCTTCATACTACGTATTTTCAATGTCGGGAGAAATTTTATAAACAAATTCATGGTTGTGCTATGGGCTCACCAGTTTCACCCATAGTGGCTAATCTTTACATGGAGAAATTAGATGGAGAAACAGGCCCTCACATCCTTCCCGGGGACAAAACCTAGACACTGGTTTAGATATGTGGACGATACTTTTGTCATAATTAAAAAACAAGAAATTCAATCCTTCACAGATCACCTCAACTCTGTAGACATCAACATTAAATTTACTCGTGAGGACATTAAAGAGAACCAACTCGCCTTCTTGGATTGTAAAGTAATTCTAAAAGAGGACAGAGCGCTAAAAACAGAAGTCTTTAGGAAGGCTACGCACACTGACCAATACTTGCTTTTCGATTCTAACCAGCCTTTACAACACAAACTAGGAGTTATCAGAACCCTCCAGCATAGGGCTAAACTAATACCAACAAGTGTTTGAAGGTAGAGAAAAAGAGTCAAAACATATCAGGAGAGCACTCACTAACTGTGGGTACCCTGAGTGGTCATTTAACAAATGTCAGAAAGAAAGAATAGCGAACGAAACCAATAATTCTCAAGATTCAAAAAGGAGAGGAGTAGCAGTACCGTACATTGCAGGAGTTTCTGAAAAACAACAAAGAGTCCTTTGGCAACACAAAATTCCTACTTATTTCAAACCGATAAACACGTTAAGGCAAAAATTAGTGCATCCAAAAAATAGGCTGGCAAATGAAAAACAAAGTCATGTAGTTTATTCAATACTCTGTAAGAATAAAAATTGTAAAGAGCAGTACATTGGGGAGACTCAACAAATTCTCAAAAAAAAAGACTTTATCAACATCGCAGAGATAATACAAGTGGGCCTCAATCGGCAGTACATTTGCACCTAAAAGCTAGCAAGCACTCATTTGACGACAATGAGGTTGAAATCTCAGCGAAAGAACATAGATGGTTTGAAAGGGGAGGAAAAGGATCGTTCATACAATAGCCTGCTTAGGCAAAACAGGTTAGGCAACATTCGTAATGCTGATGAGGTGATACCGGTGGGAGTGGGGCAAACAGGCCAGTCGTTAGTCAGGAATGTAGGAACAATCAGTGGGGCCACAGGAAGTGGTCCTCTGCTCCCCCCAACCTGAGAGTAGACACCTATCATAGCTGTGTCCGGTGCCGCCATGTCTGGACATTAGGGATATATAAATAGGGCCGATGCGACCATTCAGACTTTAGTTGGCTGACGAAGCCTCTTGGATAGGAGGCGAAACGTCCGAAACCTTCAAAATTGTACAGATGACGGCTGAAGAAACCTTCTCATCGATAGTGCTTTTGTAATGGCTATGGTTCACCAGATAGCTCAGAAAAGATGGTACTTATGTAGTTGTATTAAGTTCATCCTGTCTACTTGATATCTCATTTAAACCAGATTCTTTTCTTCCAGACAGTGTATTGTAGGTGTTCAAATAGCTGACATGTTTCGGCGTATACCTCCGCCTTCGGAACTATACGCCGAAACATGTCAGGTAATTGAACACCTCAAATACATCGTCTGTCTACTTCTGATGGTGTCGTGGCTGCTGACAGTAGTTGTGAGAGCTGTTGTGACTCAATATGACTTCCCATACAAGGCGCGCCTGCCTGCGTATAAGGCGCAGGGTCATCTTTTGAGGAAAATCGAGGCTTTTGGGTGCATCTTCTAGTCTTTCAGGACTGGATTCAGATGGGTCGGGATGAGAGAGTGAGGCAGACTCTCATTCACTTGAATCAAACTCAGGCACAAGTCATCTGCACCGCATAGTGAAGATGGTCATCTCTTGTCAAAGAGGACGAACACCATACATACATACATACATACATACATACATACATACATACATACATACATACATACATACCTACCTACCTACCTACCTACCTACCTACATACATACATACATACATACATACATACACCGGAAAATACGGTCCTCCTTTTATTCCTTTTGTCCGAGAACCAAAGCAAGCATCTGTTGTCACGGGTAAAAATGTATCAGGTGTTGAGCGTCGGCCTCGTCTTCCCTTGATGCTTTGTTTTTCTTTCAGGGCCAGGTAACGCCAA
The DNA here is from genome assembly GCF_051943395.1 of Hippocampus bargibanti. Taxonomy (NCBI): domain Eukaryota; kingdom Metazoa; phylum Chordata; class Actinopteri; order Syngnathiformes; family Syngnathidae; genus Hippocampus; species Hippocampus bargibanti. The sequence goes on from NC_142750.1 coordinate 14,064,752, forward strand.
AGCTGCGGAAGCAGCGGGCAATGCCTACTACAACCCCAACAACCCGCACAATGTCTACATGCCCACGGTAAGCTAGATTTCCTTGATTGCAGCCATTGCGGTTGTTTTGGCCCCGCTAGACGACGACGTCTGCCATTGTTTGTCTTCCCCTGAAGGAGCTGCCTCCTCCGTATGCACCGTACCCAAACGCACCCCAAAAGAAAACCAACTGAGGCGCGGGCGCTTACTCCTTATCTTGTGACGGATCCCCATTGCCATTGAGGGCCTCTTACAAAACACTGAGTTTCGCCTTTCCCCACAGAATCTATTTAGCTCGGTATAACAATTTAGTCAGCACGTTATAAGCAGCAGTTTGCAGCCGAAAGGAGGCGGTTGGATGTTGAATGTCCTTTTTTCATGACCCATCTGTTTGGCCACACACTTTCTCGGAGCTTTTGAACAACAATGAAAATTAGCGGTGTCGTTTACAGTGTCCGCCTTGGCCCCCCTTACCCTCCATACTGAATCTTATGAATCGTATCCAACAGCAGAAGTGGCTTGAATATATTTTAGTTGTGTGCTCTCGACCTCGATCCTTCCTGATTGTCATTGCTAATATCTTGACTCAATGTCAGACTATCTGGCTCCCAAATCATTGCACCCCCCCCCCCTCCTTCTATTCGTTGAAACGTTAGGTGTGCAATATTCCCTCCCGGGTGCCAGTGGCTGTTTTCTTATCCCGTATGGCGAGCTGAAACCTTCCTTGTAATTGGGTCACGATGCAGTTAGCGGCTTTCAACATTTCAACATTCAGATCGCAGCATTGTTTGGCCTCTTGCTGAAACTCCGGAGGGCTAATTGTTTTTGAGCCCTATTTCCAGATCTTTGCGCTTTTCCTTAAGCGTGGATCGACATTTGCTTTAATCATATCCTATTGAGAAGTGAATAAAGCTTGGCTGAATTTACTTGAACTCAGATCTAATAAATTTGTCATTTATTGATTATACGACTTGCCTTGGCAGTGTTTTGTTTGATGTGATTTTTATTTATCCACATTTTTTTTCCATGTGATTTGGTTCATGAGAATTACTGCGTAAAAAAAGCTTTGAATCACTCCATTTCACAATCCATCAAAGCTTTTAATCGCCTAACAGAATAATGTAGTCATAAAATGTCCTTTTTTTTTTAAAGAAGTCAAGCATCGACCCAAGTCGGGCTACTTGAGCAATACGTTTATCATTTATTTTGGGACAGAGACATAAACCCTTCGGCTTGCCGCGGATGTCGCGCTGCGGTCACATATTCGGGGATGTCATTCAAAACAGAACCTCCACAACAACGTGAAACGATTGAACCAAAATTTGGACTGTGGCAAAGTGGCATGATCGGTGATCACAATACAAATGAGTTAACCGTATCGGAAACGAGGCTTCATGGGCGGCCGTTCCGTTTATAGCCAGTTCCCGGATTGAAAATGATGGTTTAGCTCCATTCCTAGCCGTAGCGAATCCGAAACCAAAACATACTGGATGTTTTTTGTGCATACGACGGCACTACTTTTTGTTCGTATCGTAAGGGACGTTTAGTTGTCAAGAGACAAACAATACCTAAGTTGCACGAGTGTCCGTTTGGGGGAGTGTCGGCGAAGCGGTCGGTGTGGGAAAGAAGCCGAGATGGCGCAAACGGGCGCCTACGGCTCCTCCTGCGTGAACCGCACCTCGTTGCGGTCGTAAGTGCAACAGAAGTATCGCTTGCGCTGGACTGGGGCCGTCTCGCCAAGCGTGCGTGTCAAACGGGAGGCCTCTGCGCGCTACTCGCTCTCACCTGCAAAACCTCCAAATTGCCTTTGTCCAGAAACAAAAAAAAAAATCACAGTTTGGATCGCCGTGACGTTTAGTCAGATACATGGCGGGTGAGGCCCAGCTCGCAAGCCCGCCCGCCCGCCCGCCCACCGCTCGCTGCTCAAATTATTTTCATCTACTTTCAACTCATTCGCTGCCGTCCCCAAATTTATTCGCAAATTGAAAAGTGACGTGGAGTGAGTGCCATTCACGCATTTTTTTGGGTTTTGGTTTTTCTTGCGGGGGTGCCGATAAAGCGCTGGTTTGACCTCCGGCAATGTTTTTCCCTTCCGTGAGGGGGCAGCATTTGCCTTTTGTCCTGGTTAGCGCTTTGTTACACCTTCACTTGTTAAAGTGCTACGTATATCAATCAATATGTATGCGCTGTATTTTTTACAGCTGCCCCATTTCAAGCTCAGATAACTCCAGACCCATATATCTTAGGAATTAACTTTTTTTCTGATGAAAGAAGAGAGTCTACAGTTTCTAACGCTGTATGTATGTATGTAATGTTTATGTTGTCCCAATACTCAATATTCTGTCCGTCCATTCATTTTCCACTCGCTTTACCCTCATTAGGGCTATGGGGCGTGCTGGAGCCTATCCCAGCCCAGGGGGACACCCTGATTGGTTGCCAGCCAATCACAGGGCACACAGAGACAAACGAGCATTAACTCACACCCTCGCGCCTCCGGACAATTTAGAGTGAGTGTTCAATCAACCTGCCGTGCGTGTTTTTTTTGGAATGCGGGAGGAAACCCGGGGAAAACCCACGCGGGCCCGGGGACTACATGCAAACTCCACGCAGGGAGGCCGGACCGGGTCTTGAACTCACGACCACCGCACCGTGAAGCCGACGCGCTAACCGCGCCACTGCCGTGCCGCCCTCGATATTGTGTGGATTTGAGTGGAAATGACCAAACCGGCACGAGAGAGGACACATTTTTTGCACGTCGTCTGCCAGTGAATGAGCTCATTTATTTTCCAATCAAGCACATTTCAATGCCCTTCATGATGTGTCGCCACGTGAAATATAAGTGGCAGACACTCACAGTGTATAGACAGTCATGCCGGGCCGCTCCTCGACCCGAACGGTGCTGTCGGTGGGCTGTGCCGGTATATGGTCGGGATGCGGATGGCGACCGCCAGACGACGGGACAGAACGCCGTCGTTCCGAGGGTAGACGGCGATGACGGTCGGCGCCGCCGTACCCGTCGCCTCACCTTGTTGAAATAACAGAACAATAGATTACACGCACGGGGAACGTTTCCTTTTCAATAACACGACAAGCATTTTTTCCCCCCGGGAAAAACTAGATCCATAGAGCGGCGCAAAATTCTAACTGGCACAACCGGCATGACGACAAAGCGCTCTGAGGTCTGCTGCCTTGTTCGTTACGTCCGCCGACGTACATGAGCAGCTTCCTCACGAGCTCGCCCGTCACCTGGTCATAAGCGCGTCCCTCAGAGAAATGAGTATTTGGCGGCGGCGTAACGGCGGACCTCAAAGCTCACACCATCCTCGGGAGAATCAGAGAAAATGTCCAACTTTTTCTCTCCCTCGCCAACTCTTGCAGGATGCCCTCCTCGCCGCAAATACCCACATTTTTTTCCCCAAAGCTAGCATCATCATCATCATCATCATCCATTTCATTTATAAGCGCCTTTCAAAACTCAAATCGCTTTACAGTACTGTCACATTGATCAAACATACAGCACAATTAGAATAAACTATTTAACATGAAATACTTGACATGACTTTTGACTGTGCGTTTATTATATAGCATATATTCTGGCGCATAAGGCGCACCGCACTATAAGGCGCACGCACCTTCAATGAATGACATGTTTAAAAAAGTTTCCATATACGTATATGGCCCAGCACTTTCTAAGAGACTACAGTACAGGCTGGTGTTCTGGACGACTTCTTCCACAGGGGGGTGAAATGGAGTCGGTCGGTGGTCGTTGCCAGACCTGCTGTGGCTCAATATTACTTCACATACAAGGCCCAGAGTCGTCTTTTGAAGAGAAACAAGGATTTTGGCTGCTCTGGATACAGCGGAAAATACGTATAAATCAGACGCTTTCATGATTTTGTGGCTAATGATGCAATAGGTTATTTATACGGTGCTTTCGTAAGGTCTACGGTGCGCCAGATGGCCCATAAAAATGTCATTAATGGTTTCAAATGAGTTGCTTTGCCCTTCCGTTGCAATTCAGCCATGACTCAGCAAACATCGCTCGGTGAGTCATTCATTGAAGTTGACACGTGTCAAAGCGTTTCAGTTGACAAAAGCGTTGCATTATTTGTACAATAATCTTGGTTTTGTGCTTGAAGGTTTACTTTTGGAAGCGATCACTTTTGAGGTACATTAGGGGTATTTTAATTTCCGTCAAGTGCCCAAAAGGCTGAAATTTGACCCAACAAAGGAGGTTTTTTTTCTGGATGAGTGCATTCATGAGGTTAATGGGCATGCTGCAGGGGCCGTTGCACTTCAAAGGTCGACTCTGCGTACGATTTTTGTCTGCACAATTACACATACATACGTGCTTGCGCCAAACAGGATAAAAACACAGACGGGGACAACACATTTTGCACTGATGGGATTTAACGTCTCCCGCCGCGGGTTCACTCGGGCTACACGTTATAATAGGCCCGAGATACACAAAGTTACGTAACGCGGGCAACCGTCTTTCCATTTGATTTAGAGAGCAGCCACACAGCTCCGACCGCTAGGCCGTAACCTGAATGCGTTTTGAGGGGGTTCTGGTCACGTATGGGGCTCCGTTATCCATTTCTGTGATTATACACACGGTAAATCACTCAAGTGTTTTTCCGAAGGGTGCCACTGTAGCAATGGAAAGGTTGTTTTGAACAATAATCATTCTGAAAAGAACGTTGACCCCAATACGTCATAGACTAAAGCGCAAACCGCGATACGACCAGTTAGACTTTAGTTGGCTGACGAAGCCTCTTGGATAGGAGGCGAAACGTCCGAAACCTTCACATTTGTACAGATGACGGCTGAAGAAACCTTCTCATCGTAGTTGTATGAGGTAAATGCTAAAAATAGACATATACGTACGTATACATATTCGTCACGTTCCCTCTCAACAAAAAGGAAAAAAAGACGACTCCTATGTAGGACCTTGAATGTAGAGCAATTTGCTGCCTTCCAATCTTCGACAAAAAATTTTTATGAACCAAGCTACGGTCGGGATCGTATTTTATTAGTGTCCAGCGGGTGGCGCAGGCGTTCCCTGTTTTCCTGCTACCAACCTGTCCGGCATCACAATACAGTAAAGTCTCGTTATATCGATATCGGTTATAACGATAGTACCGCTTATTACGATATTATTTTCATTTCCCTTGCACATTTCTAGTCTTTTTATGTATAATTAGTACCGTTTAGTACGATACCCGGTTGTTACGATAATCCGGTTATTACGGTGCTCCTTTTCATCCCCCGCCGGCCATTTTTGTTGTTTACATCGATATATCCGTCGCGCCATTGGTCAACTTGGTCACGTGTCTTGTTACGTGAGCAGCTCTCCCGAGCAGACGCCATTTTCAGACGGCAGCTCATGTGTATCAGACGTATTCAGCCACTCTCGAACGTCACGTAAGTTATGTAAACGTTGCAGTTTTGGTTTTTCATCCATGTACAGTATTTAATTGTGTTGCATCCAGATATCTTTATTGTTTGCAACAATCACTGTTTTTCATATGATTGTACATGCTGGCGTTCGTGGCTTCGTGTGAATAGAACTTGACGATTTAGCATTGGTTGGTTGCATTTTTGAAAGGAAATAGTCATTAAAAAGTGTAAAGACGTTTTTATTTTATGCACAACTTGATTTTTCACTTCACTACTGTACAAAAAACATGTTAGATACGCAATCCATAATGATGGCCATAACAAAGATGCCGCATTTCAGGATCGGGTATATCAGTGGATATTTTTCGGATTCCCTTGCGTATCGATATAACGAGACTTTACTGTAATTGGGACTCTTAACAGTGGCGAGCCGTGCAATTTGTCGCTAGGCCTTCAGTCTGAATGTGATTTTAGTCCACTAGAGGGTACCGTTAGCCAGGTAACAGACCTATCTTCATAATCATCATCATGTAATACATTTCATTTATAAGCCCCTTTCAAAATTGTCAAGGACACTTTCCCGTCACTAGTTACTATGTCCATTTTTTCCGTCTTGAAAATGACTTTAACAGTAAATCTGACAGCAAATCCATTTGTTCTTCTCCTTCAGCAATTGTGGGTTGACTAAAGCGCTATTAAATCGACGCAACAATGTATTTACTTATGCAGCTTGCTGCCGATACAGTGTGCTAGCTACGGCCAGTATGCGCTTTCACTCGCGCCCGGTGATAAGAGCACTTTTGGCAAACTATGATTTGTTTTGTTGATTCCACTTTCCTGAGTGTGTTTTAAGGGTCCGTTGTGTCCTCAGCATTCTCGACACCCGATGGATATGTGGAAGATTATTTCACATCTGCTACTCAATGCCAACATCTTATTACCGTTCAGCATGTTTGCTTTATTTAATTTTTGTTAGGTAGCAATTAACTGCAATTGTTTCCCCCCTAATACTTGGAAACAATGTTGGTGTTCAGCGACAGCACCAATTTGAACTGGATGGAATGTTAACGGCTGACGAACAAGATGTTGACATGCTTTCTCTCGTGTTGAGCATGACTGGAAAGTGAAATGTCATGAAATGTATTATTATTGCTACAATAAATAAATACTGCAAGCGTCATTGTCTTATTTATTTTCCTCGCTGCGCCCAGCTGTGTTTCTCTGTGTCCCTTTTTTGTGTTTGTTTTTTGTTGCGACTGCGCTTGGCAGACTTGGCCGTGTGTCAAACACTCTCTGCTGATTTGCGCATTGATTGTGACGCAAGCCTTTGGTGTGTCAGAATGCATCGGAAGGTTTTTGAGTTTGCCGAATGCGGATGCTCGGGTGCTCTCCTTACTCCCGGTGTCACAGCCAGTTGCTTGGCTTTGGGGGCCGTTCCATTCAAATTCACCGTGAAAGCAACGTTAGTCATTGCTGGGATGCAGGAGGACGCAAAATGGAAAACCGACTGTCATTGGGGGGGGGGGGGAAGAGAGCAACGAATCAGAAACGAGTCTCAGTCTAAATTGGCTGGGAGGGACAAGTTCACTGACGATGGCGGTCAAGTACTGACCGCCATCGTCATTCTCCAATAGCATTTGATGGAAGGAAGATGTGAATTTCTCACACGGCTGCCCTCGTGATTATTTCTCTTTCATTTCCCAAAGAGAGCAAAGTACGTCATTTGATGCGCATCAGCAAACCCTACACATTTTTAACGGCGTCGATTTGAAAATCAAGTTAACACATCACAGTTTGCGATGTTAACACAAAAAAAAAGAGAAAAAATATGACGTGATAAATACTTTAATAGAGCATTTGTCTAACGTCTGCCATCACTTGTGAAGATTGAAAAACATTTGCAGGATCAGAGCAAAAGTGATATTCAAACGCATAGTTTTCCTGGTACGTACATCCTCCCTGGATCACAAGGTAGACTGGATAACCTTCGTCCTTCCGGAATAACACATCTATCTCGCCGTTCACGAGGCGTCAGTTCTTCCACCGTCACTTTTCCCAACCTTTGCCTCCTGGCTGAGTGGGTAACCTGAGCCCCACCAGGCCGGCCGCGACGTCTGGATTGCGCTCTCCCTTTGCGTGGTAAATGTTGTGCAGGGCTCGGTGGTTCCTGGACGACGCCAGCAGACACAGATATGTTTGGGAGGCATGGAGGGCTTCCTGCTGAGCACGGCAGTACCTCTCTCCTGTCACCTGGTGGGATGATGGCAGAATTCATTTTAACAATGCTATCTTTCATTAGGGGTGATTCAACAAATACACAGACAGGGTAAAGTGGTAAAGTCATCCCCATAACCATTTTGCATCACGGCGCGTGCGGTCAGTCAGCGATGGTGAGTGAGTCTCGTTCTCTCACCA